>NC_136490.1:123877254-123909754 GCF_053919585.1 Euprymna scolopes | reverse complement strand
GGTATTTATTACCTAAGTTATCATCTACAGAAATCATACATTTATGTAAATACAGTTTTTTTTATTTATTCATTGAATGAATCTCATTGCAGTTTCTATTTTCATCGATTGAGTTCTTGGGCGCTGCCATTGTATTTCGTAAACGATCACGAAAATCTACAATTTCCTGGTTCTGTAGCTTCTTTATGATTATATCTCTTTGGAGTGACATTGCTTGCAAAACATAGTTGTCACTAAAGTAAGGACTTTTTTCTAGAAATTTTATAACCGTCTCCATAGACTTTTCTGTATCATCCTATGATATTGCTTCATCAGAGTGTTCTTGGTTATTTACATTAGGGTCAAGAGAATGGGAGCTGTCGCTATTTTCATCACCATTACTGTCTTCAGGACATTAATCAGTAGTTTCCTCACCTTGTTGCACCCACACATCAACATCATTTGCATTAAGTGATTTAAGAACAGCGTGGTTGGTCGGTATCCATTTGGTTTCAAGAATTTTTTCTAGACCAGTTGCAAGCCATTGTGATGGGTTGTTTTACACTATTTTAAATATAGCAATCTCAAAAAAAAAAATTTACAGTTAGTATAATCATCAATAGCTAATCTACATTAATTACATAGTACCAATATTAACATTTCTGCGAAATATCTGACTAAACCATGTAAACAGTTTTACTGCAACTCCGCATTAAATATGCTCATACAATTTCAATGACGAGACAGTTCAAGTTTAGAGAAAGTTCAAATGAGAGGAAGTTTGAATTATAAAAGATTTAATATATATATATATATATATATATATATATATATATATATATATATATGCGGGAAACGATTTTACAAATGTCAGTATTGAAAAGAAATATAAAAAACAACTTCAAAACATATTTTTTTAATTCTTACAAACTAATATTCATTTGCTTAATAAGTAATTTAATAATATGGTAAGACTTTTCATTTTTTATCAAGAAAATTTGTAACCCAAAGCTACATCTGTTGACATTCTAACAACTCTTATCAATAATTATTCAACATGAAAATAAATCAATAAAAATTAGCAATTGAAATATGATAGACTCATCGTTATCGCTCGTTTTTGTAATTGTTTTCTTGTATTTTATGGAAATCTTTTTTCACTGAACTAACGCACATGCCAGAGTTGCCAGATTTCAATGTATGTATTATGAGTACACCCTCTCTCTCTCCTCCCTATTCCTCGTCTTTATTTAATTTCAGAGATTTATAATCTCTTTTTACATACAGGTTGGTACGTCTATGTTTATGTAATCATACTAACTATTCATACCCGGCGTTGCCCGGGATTTAGTGCAGTCATTTTACTTTTTATTTTTTTTTGTAAAATTTAAACACAAAAAGAAACACAATTTTAGTTATACGGGAAACAATTGTTTTTAATTATGCAGAATTATTATAAATGCCAGCATATTGCGAGTGGAGCAGATAAACTCTCAAAAGTGCCAAACAAAATCTCCGTGTTTTTTTATTTTTAATTATTTTTACTGAAAAGATGGTCAATGTTTCACACGTTCGCAAACAGTTAAAAATTAAGATTAAAAAATGCATAATTATAATCGAAAACATCCTATAATAATTTCAATGAAAAAAGGAATTATATAATATTTTTAAATTGGAAATTTTTTGTAGATGAATAATTCATTTATTTATTTGCGGACTGTTATCCTCATCTTCATAGTTGTTGTTTTCATCTTCAGTGCCCGTAGCGCAGTGGATAGAGTCTCACCGGTTCCAGATGAGCATTGTCTGAAGATAGCGGTTTCAATCCTACCTAAAGCAGGTTAGAGGTTAAGTAGACCCAAAACTAGGTGAGACAAGAACAACTATGGAAGGCAGTAATTACTGGGGATACAGTTACGAAACTCAGCATTTTTATCCTGTCGCGGTTAATCACCTGAAGAAGGTCAGAGAACGACTTGGCTGAAACGTGGTGAAAGAACAACTACGAAGATCCACAAATAAATAAATCAATACAAAAAAAAATCTTGGTCAGTTTACGGATCATGTGGGAATAATAAGGTTAGTGTTAAGAAAACCATTCTTAACAAAAGGCTTTTAACTATTCCGTATTTTTATCTAACGATTTAACAAAAAGTAAAGCAAATAGAAAAGAACTTCACCTCGTTTTTGTTGTTGTTGTTGTTGTTTTTGTTGTACAACGACATTTGTTTCCTTATTCTATCGTTACCGCTGTTACGTCACTCACGTGATAATCTTTTGGAGCGTCATTCACGTGTCTAACATGATCCCAATCGTTATTCCCGTCTCTAATGTGATCTCTTTCTTAAAGTCTTTATTTTACCCTCTCGTTGACGTCATTTTACACGCATTTGCGTCCGCGCTAGATTACATTAATGTAACTTGCTGGACTATATAAAATTTGAAATTGTCGCGAATTATGTTATGTGGCTAATAACATCCGATCCGATGCGCATGTAATTGAGAGGTAAGGGTTGCGGAATCTCCAACCACACCTCTCCTGGATCGGCACAGTTTGAGTCCAGTGGCAAGGAAAAATTCAGGACGATCGCAAACAATGCCGAGATAAACGGAGAGCACATACAACACCGGAAGTTTCAAATGGTCACTCATTTACTACTGACAATGTTCAACGTTGCTTAACTTCGGTGATCCAGCGGGAACCGGTGCGTCAACGTGATTATGCCGTACGCTTGGTACAATAATAAAAAAAAGTTAGATAAGCGAATCAGTAACAAAGTTCGATTTGTCAGCTTCTAAACTATTTGGATCTGACTGAAATCCAACAAGATAACTTTTTAGATATAGATATGCATAATGTATTTTTAAGAGGCGGTGAACTTTCAGTTGGCAACTATTTTCTTTACGTATAGATTTTGCAACTATCGGTTAGTAATTGCCAGATATTGATCTTTTGAATAAACCGCATATTCGTATAATAAAAATATTTTTTGGGATTTATTTTACGTTAAAGTTCGTCGCTTCTAAAAAACACCCTATAGGTTTGTATCGAGTTAACTTTGAAAATAATTAATCATTACGAAGTTTTACATAGATTATAGGTGGAATGATGGGTAATGTGGGATATATTTACTTTAATTTTCAGCAAACGTGGAAAAAGAGGTAGAATGAAAAAATAACATGTAATTTTGAATGTGGTAGATGGTATTAATCAAATTTGATTTATTTGTCAGGGATCAAAGGAGAAATAGCGTTTCTCCTTTAAAAATAAATGACCTAATAGATAAAAAAAAAAGTTACTGGGTTAATTTTCATGAAAATTGAAGCATCGAAAACTGACTACAAGCACGTTTTTTTGCGCATGTGCAGACGCAAAATATCCATTATATTAAGGAAAAAGTTTATTTTAAACGGGATTCCTAAGGATTCCTATACATAAACAAATTACAGAATTGCAAAACGCTTTGGGGATAATCACACAAAACATAGTTAAATGCTGACCAGAAAAATAAAATCTCAAAGACTTTTTGGTTTACTTTATTGATTCAGAATATATTTCAAATTTTCAAAATGCCCATAATGTTGCTAGAAAATATTAGAACACGTAAAATGTTTTTAATCTATATAATTATAAAACTCAAATGACCTTGTAACGATGTATGTAACTCATTTCCCTGTTTACGACATCCGGTTGCGCATGCGCGCATAACCTGTGCACTGAAATATTAACGTTATTATTTCGAAATTATTATTTAACATGGGAAGAGTGGCGTTTAAAATAACTTAAACGTAATACAGAAATGAACGATGTAAAAAAAAAGCAGACAGTATTAACAATTGTTTATTTGGGTAATTTAAACGCGAAAAAAAAAAAGACCTATTGGGACGCTGAAATATTAACATTATTATTTCGAAATTATTATTTAACACGGAAACAGTGGGGTTTAAAATAAACAAAAACAAAAGAACAATTGAGACGCTGAAATATTAACGTTATTATTTCGAAATAACTTAAACGTAATACAGAAATGAACGATGTAAAAAAGAAGATATATCAAAATTTGAATTAAACTATAATAAGTATTATGGTATCTGTTCAGTGCATATTTACCTATAAGTATGGCCAACCACTTATAATTCAGTAATTGTAAATTTTTCAAAAATAATCAATTATCATAAACAGAACGACTCATAGAAATCTATCTATATTCTTTTTTCATTTTAATATATTTTCATAGAAATATTTCTGTTATGTAAAAAAAACAACTATTTTCTTTACATCACAAGTGTCACGCTCATACATAAATTCTATAGTTAATATTACATATTGACCCAACGGGTCACAGGTAGTCTAGTATTATTATAAACCTATATTATCATATGCAAAACTTTGAAGTAAATATTTTTATTTAAAATAGCCAAAGATCATGCATTTACTTTTTCTTGCAATATTTTTTATTATATTTATGAAAAAAGATAATTTAAATGCAAGTCTTATGAAGGATGAAATGTTCTTAAATGAAGAAATAAAAGATGTTTCAAATATTTTTATGAATCAATGAAATGCGTACAAATGAAAACTTCAACTAATAAACCGAAATATATTTTAATGAAGAAAGTAAATTTGTTAAATGTCCGTGTAAAAACGAAGGAATGAAACTGGTGCAGAGGAAGAAGAAACGATATTCAGATTAAGAAATAAAATATAATCGAATGACGGAATGAAAAAAGTTTCAATTAAGAATGAAAGAAATTTTTATAAATGAAATATAAAGAAGTGTTAATGAATAAAATTAATGAATTTTTAATGAATGAAATGAATGAAGTTTCACTGAATGAATAAAAGAAGTTTTACGTAATGAAATATAAAGAAGTTTTCTATGAATTGAATATAAATTTTTTATGAATGAAATGAAAGAAGTTTAAATGAAGAAATGAAAAAGATTTAATAAATGAAATGAAAAGGATTTAATGAAGAAATGAAAAACGCCTCAACAGAGAAACAATGGACATTTCAATAGAGGATTGAAAAAGGTTAAATGAAGTAATGGAAAAAATTTCAATGAAGAAATAAATGAACTTTCAATTACAAATCGAAAGCCATTTTAATTAAGAAATGCATGAAGTTTCAATTAAGAAATGAAAAACGTTTCTATGAGGAATGAAAAAGTTTCAATGAGAGAATGAAAGAACTTTCAATAGTGGAATGAAAGAAGTTTCAATTATGAAAATTATTTCAATTTAGAAATGAATGAACTTTTGATGGGCAATGGAAGAAGTTTCGATTAAGCAATGAAAAATATTTTCAATTAAGGAATGAATAAAGTTTCGATGAGGGTGTGGAAGAAATTTCAGTTATTCAATTAAGAAATGAGAGAAATTTCGATTAAACATTGAAAAACTATGAAGAAAGGAAGAAGTTTAAATGACGAAATTTCAATGAGAAATTGAAAGAAATTTCACTTAAAGAATACACCAAATTTAAATAGAAGAAACGAAATTTATTTAAATGAATAAAACTCTGTCCAGAAAGAATTAATGATAATTAAAAGAAGTTTAAATGAAAGAATCCAATAAGGTTAAATAAAAAAAAGTTTAAATGGTGAAATAAGAAAAGTGAAAATGAATGAATAAAAGAAGTTTTAATGAAGGAATGAAAAAGTTTATATGAAGGAATGAAAAAGTTTATATAAAGGAATAAATGAATTTGAATGAAAGAAAAGAATATGTTTAAATGAAGGAATAAACTTTAAAATGAATGAATGAAAGGACATTTAAGAAAGAAATATTTACAAATCCATAAAGAAAACAAATGAATGATTTTAATGAAAGATACACCATAAGGAAGGAAAATTTGAATAAAGGAAGAAAAGACGTAAAAAAATGAAAATAGATAAAAATAAAAAGAAGCATAAAAAACAAAGAACAAAAAAGATACAAGTTTTGTTTGTAATACAAATTGTAGATACAAGATTGATCGGTGAAAAAGAAATCATGCAATATTGAGTGGAAAATCTAAAAATTGTAAAAATGAAAACTAAAAAATAATCTTTATGAGAAAAAGAATGAAGAAAAACGTGATAAAAAGATGTTGTTTGTGTATATAAGGACTTTAATTGACTCCCCTCACCTTTTATGGTGTGTCCATCCTGTCAAAATTACATCAACCGAGGAAAACATTTGGATTCTAAAGGAACGAAAAGAAAAGAAAGACAAACAATGTGGTGGGATGCAAATTAATGGAAGAATGGCATAAAAGCAAGAAAAAATATCTTTGTTTATAAAGCATCTTCTTCCTTTGTATATTATCCAACTTAAGAATTTTATTGTTACGAAAACATTTATGCAGTTGGAGAAGGGATATATTTGGTTTTTATTCTATCAAATGATTAAATGTTTTTGAGTTTTTTTTGTTGTTTTTTTTTGTTCATCTGATTTTCCTTTGTAGAAATTTTGGGAATTCTTGTGAGAAACAATGTCTTTTGGGTCTGAAAAATTAAGATTTCTTGGGAATATTCAAGTTTTTTATATCCAAAAAGCGTCTGAACATCTGGACAACTATGGTTTACAATAGACAATTAAATGAATTCTCTGATCTAAGCAAGGGTTGTAGAACAATCTATGGCTGCATAAACATAAAGATATATATTCCTATTATATATATATATATATATATATAATTTATTTTATTTTATTTTACCTACTATATTTGTTAGCAGAAAGCACTATGTAAATGCTAATTATAAATAATTTTCTCTCACCTATGTGATAACCCCAGATGGGAAGATTATATATATATATATATATATATATATATATATGTGTGTGCGTGTATCATGAAAATAATGGAAATAGTATTCCAAGGAAATAAACAGATGAAAAAGGAACAAACCAAGTTATATGTCCATAAACGTTTCGTCTTTATTGCAAGCCTTCTTCCAGATGAATAAATTGAAGAAAATAAAATGCCAGTGCAATATTCGAAAATATATTTGTTGTGAAAAGGATAACGTTGTCTTATTTCAGAACGAAAAAGTCGTTGGAAATTGAAAAAAAGTTGTAGCGTTGTAAAGAGGGTAAGATATTTTCACGTCATATGGCTGTTAATATATTTAAAAAAGATATGATGTAATTTATATACTTGTTGGAATAAATATGGCCGTTATAATTCAAATGTGAATGTGTAACTGAAATGAAATGAGTATATTTTGTGATATAATTTATTGACTGATTATATGTATTAATTGTTATAGGTGGCATTTTCTATAGAGTAAGAGGGTTATAATATACTAAAAGTGGGTGAGGTAGTATATACACCAAAGATTTTTTCTGTATTTTTGCATAATTAGGTTGAATTCATAATAAGAATCGAATTTTGTAAGTGTTATAAAACTTGTTGATACAAAAAAATTCAAAACTATTCGGAAATAAATGTATAAACAATTTAAATTAACACGTATTTTTATGGAAATATCTTTGTTTGACTTACATATTTGAACGGGGATAAACATTACTTGTGATTTTTAACTGTGTCACACACATAATAATATTTTTAAATATTATGTAGAGGAAAATATTCAGAGAAAATATTTTAATAGCAAGTAGTGTTACAAAACAAAAAATGTCAGCAATTTGTAAAATTATAAATAAAATACGGGCAATTTGCATCAGATAATTTTGATTCTTTGGTTATGTGGGTGGTGACGTAATGAGACAGAGAAATGGATTAGATGTACACGTCAGTTTTGAGTTGAGATATAACACAGTAGAGGGTGGAGTTTGCTAGCGGCAGGATCGAAAGAGATTGTCTTCACGTTCGGGAGCCAGAGGACATGAGATTAGCAAAATGTAGCCATCACAATCTCCAAGGCGTGAAATAAACGTTTATGAACACAAACTATCTCTTTTATTTATACATGTTTATTTCAAGCCCTGGAGATTGTGACAGCTATATTTAGCAAAACTTATCAAGATAAGAAAAGCTCAACATTATTATACAAAAAAATTTCTCACAGAAATAATAAATTTGAAATATTCCTCTTTTACAAGGAGACGTTTAATGTAATTTAATAAATTTAAAAGAAAGAAATAAACAATTTACAACACTTACGAAACGTTTAATGTAATTTAATAACTTTAAAAGAAAGAAATACACAATTTGTAACACTTACGGCCGAGACGAAATGTTTGATATGTTTACCGACTCAGGTTATTGAAAACAAAATATATTTTCAAAATATATGGATAATACTGTGACAAGTTTTATTTATGATCACGAGAACAGACTAGAAAAAAAGTCCTGTAAAAATTATTTGTTTAACAGTTTTAAAAGCTAAAACAAATAATTTTCAACTTTCTGACCTTAAATTCATATTTTCCTTTGGTCTTTATAGGAAAATATACAGTTACCAGATAAATAATTCAACATTGTTTGCGGTATTGTCAAGAAAAAAAGGATCGTAAAAACATCTCATTTAAGAATTATTTGAAAACGGGTTCATTTTTAACTTAAAATGCAAGTCATATCTAAAGTAGTAATTAAATACACTTAACAAATATAGAACTTCACAGAAAATACCCCCTTTTTAATTGCATGTGTCTCCGATAGGCTCATAAGAGTAGTGGTAGATGGTCAAAAATCGGAGGCCTGCAATATAAATGCTGGAGACCCTCAGGGGTCAATCCTGGGCCCAACTCTCTTCCTGATCTACATCAATGACCTCCCTAAACACATACTTAAATCATTCGTTGACATCTATGCTGATGACACGACCATCTACGGCAACACATCAAAGGCTGTAAATGACGAAGTTCTATCTGATTCTCTCTCCTCTGATCTCGAGAGCGTGGTTCAGTGGGGGAAGATGTGGCTAGTTACCTTTAATGCATCCAAAACCAAACTCCTATCCTTACATCATCAACGATCTGATCCCCAGCTGGCATCAATTGTGATGGATGGCTCTCGTCTGGGTGAGGCCCCGTGTTTTGACAAGCTTCTGGGTTTGACCTTTACTCCTGATCTGAAATGGAACACGTACATCAAGTCTGTTGCTAAGGTCGCTGGAAAGATGGTGGGATCCTTCTACCGCTCCAGAAGATATCTCACTACTGATGCAATTCTCTATCTATATAAAAGCCAAGTACGGTCAAGGATGGAATACTGCTGCCATATCTGGGCAGGAGCTGCCAAATACAGCCTATCATGCCTTGACAGAGTACAAAATAGACTTCGTGGTTTAGTGGGGGATGCCCTTTTCTCTACCCTGCAACCCCTCTCCCACAGAAGAGACGTTGCAAGCCTATCCTTGTTTTATCGTTATTTTCATGGCAGGTGCTCGTCTGAACTCCAATCCCTGGCCCCCCCTCGCCAATCTTTCACGAAAAACACCCGTCTAGCTGAATCCACTGTGAAAAATTTCCCCCACTCTATATCTGTGCCTAAATCAAAACGCGGATTTCATGAACAAAGCTTCTTTCTTAGAAGTGCACGCCTGTGGAACTCTGTTCCGTCTGCCTGCTTCCCTCCGGACTACAACTTGGATGTCTTCAAGTCTAATGTTAACAAATTCCTAATGAACCGCCCCCTTAAGTAAACACTTCATCAAATCTCCTCACTAACGTAATGTACTTGCAATAACCCTTATCCCTGAGTGGCTTCCGGGCCTTGATAAGTGGTGATCTCTGTGTAAAAAAAAAAAAAAAAAAATGTAAAATAATTTTTAATCTTTAAGAAAATTAACTACAGTCACTTTTACACCAGTATTATGAATCCTACAAGAATGTCTTTGAGAAGTGAAACGAAAAATAACGACCCTTCATAATAGCCAGTACTAGGAAATGACTTCAATTGTGACGTTAGCAGGTCATGTGACTTTTAGTGACATGGCCTGCTATATTTACGTCGGTCTCGACTGAGGCCATCATTGTCCACCACTGCCAGTGCTGGGCAGGTTATATCACCAAAATCGATCCATCCAGGCTCTACAAAAAATGCTCTATGGCGAGATTGTAACTAGAACCACACCACGAGAAACACAAAAAAGATGCGCTATAAAGACCATTTAAATGCACCCTGGCCTTAATCGACATAGATCTGTCTTGGTGTGAACAAATTGTCAGGGATGATATGTAGATAAGAAAAAACGCGTCAGAAAATCGTCCAACAATTTCTCTTTCTCTCTATCTGTGCCTAAAACTAAACAAAAATACCAAAAGTTTATTTCCTAAAACTGTTTCTCTGTGGAGGTTTATACAGAGGGACTGTTTTCCAATCACAAAATGGTCGTTTCAAGTTCAACAAAAACAAGTACTTGTCAATCTCTTAAATAATGAATGTAGGCTCTATTTCTGATGTACATCAATGATCTCCGAAATCGCATTCTAATATCATTTGTAGATATTATGCTGACGACACTACCATCTATGACAACACTTCACAGGCTGTAAACGACCAGGTTTTTTTTTTTTGATTCTCTCTCCTCTGATCTTTGGCACGTGGGGTTGGGGCAATGGAGAAAGAGGTGGCTGGTAAATTTTAATGCATCTAAAACCAAACTTCTATCTGTATCCCATCAACGCCCTGATCCCCGTCTAGCATCAATTGAAACATTTTTTGATAAGCTTCTGGACTTGACTTTTACTCCTGATCTGAGATGGAACACGCACATCAACTCCATTGGCAGGGTTGCTGAAAAAATGGTGGGATCGTTCTACCGTTCCAGTATATGACTCACTGCTGATGCAATTCTTTACATGTATAAGAGCCAAGTGCGTCCAAGGATGGAGTACTATTGCCACATCTAGGCAGGAACTGCTAGAGGCATCTGATCCTGCCTTGACAGAGTTCAAAATAGACTTCGTAGCCTAGTGGGGGATGCCCTTTTCTCTTCCCTGGAACGTCTTTCCCACAGAAGAGATGTCGCAAGCCTGTCTCTGCTTTATCGTTATTTTCATGGCAAGTGCTCGTCTGCACTCCAATCTATTGTTTGAAATGGCATTTTCGTTGGTCTGCCAAGCATGTTTGAAGCATCATTTTCATTGCTGTGTCAAGCATGTTTGAAATAGCATTTTCTTTTGTCTGCCAAGCATGTTTAAAATACATTTTCATTGGTTTGCTAATCATAATTAAATAGCATTTTCATTGGCCTGTCAAGCATGTTTGAAACAGCTGTTTCTATTGGTCTGCTACCTGCGTTTGAAATAGTATTTTAATTGGTGTGTTAAGCATGTTTGAAATACCATTTTAATAGGTAAACATGACGATAGAACGGATGTATTTTAAATATTTCCTTCTGGTTCGGACGATTTATCAGTCTATCGTTTTAGCTATAGAGAGCAAAGTGATTTTCTTCGACAATTTCTGTAATAGATTTCTAACTCTGTCAAGTCAGGAAAGACTTCTTCTGAACGACACCTCGCTAGATTAAATGGACGCATGTTAAGAATTAATCCTTTTCTTTTTTTAATTCTAAATTCCATATTTTTTCTTTCATCTTTTCTTCTATCTCTTTTTTTTTTTTGGTTCCTCATCTTTGTTCTATAGTGTTCTTCACTTCTTTTTCAATTTTTGGTTATATTTTCATTTTCTGTTCTTTATTTACAAGTCCAACGAACAATCTTTATCATTTCGTCTATTGGTTTTTGAATGGCTGAAACGAGAAATCAAATATGATCCCCGTTCTCGGCGATGTGTAATGACAGCTCATTATACAATATGGCTTCCTTTGTAAGAGATTCATATGTTTCAATAAGAAAGAATGATTGTTGGATCCTTTCATTGAAATGCAAGTTTGCATCAGTTTCGTTGCCGCCATTTTTTTTTCAGTTCGGCAACGGATGAAGAAATAATGGAAGAGGAATAGAACATAAAAAATAATGAAAATGGGGAAATGAAAGAATTTGACAAATTATTTTGAATGGAGATTTAAACACGATGTTTCTAAGTTTTGTTTATGCACCGAACTTCAATCAATAAACAAGGGATTACTTAGTACATTGCCAATTCTATCACCAATTTATCCAACATGGTTCTAAAGTGCATTCTTCATTCTTCTTCTATTGGAGATTGTCTTATTTCCAGAAGATCTCTATCACTACTAGTATATAAAAGGAACTTTGTATGTGTGTCTGTGAGTTCGTTCCCTGTGGACTCGAAAACAGCTGCGTCGATTTTTATGAAATTTCTCACGAAAGTGTAGCGTAAACTACAATGTATTGTGGTCTAAGTCACTGAGGAGAGGCATGTGAAGTTTTCTCCAGATGCATCGCGATAGGTCCCTAATTAGAGCAGGCAATCAATCGATTTGATTGAAAAATGGAATATTTCGTCGACTTCGATGACAATAAAAATATGGCAGTGTGAAACATTCGTTGATCATCATTCAATCCCGGCCAACGTCGATTCACCTTGTTAGCCGATACATAATTTTACTTAATCTCATAGATAAAAATTATTAAAAGTCACGACGTATTTTTCTACCATCAATTATCAAAGCCTTAGCTTTACTGTCGGAATTATCTTAGCGACGAGTAAGGTGAGAAGACGTTAAGATTTGCAACTTGCAATAAAATGGTGTCGTTGCTTACAAGCAATCTTTTCTTGTAATGGTAACAAATTAATAACGTATACACACATATAATATACATATTATATACATACAATAACGTAGACATATGTGTCTTCTGTCTGAAAACCAAACATTAACTATAGAAGAGTGTAGCATATTTTATACCCCTAAGTACATTTGACGATACTAGCGCATCTATACAACGCATCTAATTCGGGCACGAGTTTTTTTTTTGTTTTATCTTTTTTAACAGAAAACTGTCCAACGTCGTCGACACACGAAAATGTCTTAATTTTCCCTACTACCGACCCTCGGTAAGTTTAACAATTCCATGTTCTCACATTGTCACATTCAACTCAAGAGGTAATCTTAGGACGAGTGATGGAACGATTTCACTATTTTTCTCGATTACAATATAATTATTGACTCTGTTATCATTTCCGATCCCAATTCTAAAATCACTTAAAACGTAGAATTACATCTAGGGAGTGGGTAACGGAGAGTCATTGTCTACTCTTAAATGTTCATATAAGTTTCTTTTTAAATTGGCACATTTCTCAATGATTCTCCCTTTATGTATTATACATTGATAAACCCGAATATTTGCCGATGACATCACTCTCTATAAAGGCATGAGGGGAAAACAAATGAACATATATCTAAGGAAATGGCAGAAACACTAGAGGATGACCTCCAATCTGAAGTGGAATGAGGACAAAAATGGATGGTCACAGTCAATGCTGCGAAGACTAAACTTGTTTCCTTCAATAAATACAAGAAACCTTCTCTATCACCAATAGCAATGGGCAAGAACACATTGCCTGAAAGTATTTTTAAACTCCTCGGCCTAACGTTTACAGGGAACATGAACTGGAATATATACATTGAGAGCATTGCCAAGGCTGTTGCAAAGAAGGTGGGCTCTCTCTACCGTGCTAGAAAATTACTTACACCTGAAAGTATCCTGTACCTCTATAAGGCCACCATTAGCCCATGTATGGAGTACTGTTGTCACATTTGGGCTGGTGAATCTGCTGCTTATCTCTCACTTCTGGACAGGGTTCAAAAAAGAGTCGCCAACCTGATAGGTCCTGAACTGCCATCTAGGATTCAGCCTCTGTCCGATCGACGAAATGTTGCATCCCTCTGCCTGTTCTACAAATACTTTAATGGTGAATGCTCTGACGAACTGCAAGCACTTGTCCCTCTTCGCCGTGACTACCCCCGACAAACATGACAAGCAACTAAGTCCCACTTTTTTACAGTAGAGATCCCTAGGTGTAAGAAAGCCTTCTGTTTAATAGTTTATTCCCCAGAACTGAAAGTCTTTGGAAACCCCTTCCGGGATTCTGCTTTCTCAACTGTACTGATATGCAGAAGTTCAAGTGTAATGTGAACAAACATTTTCTACTCATCTCCCTTTATAATGCCCCCGCAAATTATGTCCCCCGATAATAGACATGGCAATGTGCCTTGTTTGGGGTGAAAATTGAATTGAAAAAAAAAAATAAAATGAAATACGTATTAGATACGCTTGAAGCCGAAACAACGCATTATACAAAATAAACAGATATTTATTTTGTTTGAAATTTATATTGAAATTCATAAATATATTTCGGCTTCAAACGTATCTAATACGTATTTCATTTTATTCAAATTCAACCATCGCTTCTATAAAAGGAACACAAACCCTAACGTGAATTTTGCGTGACCAATGTACCGTTCCGACACTTCAAAAGACTATCGTAAAAACAACAAATGGTTTTCTACTTGCTGATTTTATACTCCAACAACAACATGACAAAAATAAATGGCATACTGAAGATGAAGTTTACCTTCGAAATATATTCATGAATTCCAATATAAATTTCAAACAAAATAACTATTTTGTATAATGCGTTGGTTCGGCTTCAAACGTATCTAATGCGTATTTCGTTTTATTCAAATTCAACCAACGTTTCTGTAAAAGAAACACAAACCCTAACATTGATAAATCCATTGTGGAATTTTCATCTATGTTTTTTTTTGGGGGGGGGCGTTTCGGCTTGGCCGATTCAGTGGAGGGACAGTTCGGCATCGATCAGGCCAGTCAGATGCTTATAAAAACTTTATAATTGTTTTAAAAAATTAAGAAAAACAATATGTAAATATATCATTTTAAGTGTTTTAAAGAAACATGTTTTTGCAAAACTGTTTTTGATTAATTATTTTCTAATTAATTTTTTAAATATTATAAAAATAATTTTTTTTTTTAAAAGTTCTTTTGGTACCTATGCACTTACGTTACCATACTGAAGCAATAACGTTATTATGGAAGAAAGTCATTCTAAACATGGACAGGAGAGGATGTTTTGTAACTATTCTGTACTTTCACTCGACGAAAAGATATTGTGAGACTTCAGTTTAACTTTTTTCTTTTTTTTTACACAGTGATCACCACTTATCAAGGCCCGGAAGCCACTCAGGGATAAGGGTTATTGCAAGTACATTACGTTAGTGTGGAGATTCGAGGAAGTGTTTAATTAAGGGGGCGGTTCATTAGGAATTTGTTAACATTGGACTTGAAGACATCCAAGTTGTAGTCCGGTGGGAAGCAGGCAGACGGAACAGAGTTCCACAGGCGTGCAGTTCTAAGAAAGAAGCTTTGTTCATGGAATCCGCGTTTTGATTTAGGCACAGATATAGAGTGGGTGAAATTTTTCACAGTGGATTCAGCTAGACGGGTGTTTTTCGTGAAAGATTGGCGAGGGGGGACCAGAGATTGGAGTTCAGACGAGCACCTGCCATGGAAATAACGATAAAACAAGGATAGGCTCGCAACGTTTCTTCTGTGGGAGAGAGGTTGCAGGGTAGAGAAAAGGGCATCCCCCACTAAGCCACAAAGTCTATTTTGTACTCTGTCAAGGCAGGATAGGCTGTTTTTAGCAGCTCCTGCCCAGATATGGCAACAGTATTCCATCCTTGGAACTTGAAAATACTATTTAAAAACAGCACAGTAACATACGTGCATAAACACAAACAATAACCGGCTTTATGTAAAATACAACACAAAAAACAGACGACATTCAGTCGTCAATAAGGAGATTATATTTTCATATTATTTTTCTTAATTTAAAAAAAGAACGGTGCGTATGTTACTCTGCCACTCTTCCAGTAGTATTTTCAAGTTAAATTTTAAAGTGAAAGTACAGAATAGTTACAACATATTATCCCCTCCTCATGATTGGAGCGGCTTTTTAAATCATTATTGTTATTGTCTCAGCACGGTAACATAAATGCATATGTACCTCATTTTTAAGTGCCTTTTTAATCAAGAAAATTATGAAAAGTAAATCTCACTGTTGACGACTGAATGTTTTTGTGTTATGATTTAAATAAACACGGTTGGTAACTTTTCAATGAACTGATTTTCAAGGAACAAATATTTTGCAAAACTCTTTTTGGTCAATAATTTTATAATTAAGTTTTTAAGGATTAAAACGTTAAAATAGTTTGGCACTTCTGCATGACAGTGACATATTAGCAACAAAGACGAGTTATCGACCACTGTTCTTCGAAAAAGAAATGACATCTAGCGGCCATTATGGGAACCTCAAACATAAACAAGTGTTTACGATAACGCAAAAATATATGACGAAATAAATAACACAAAAATATATGAAAATCGAAACATTTATTGAATAAAAAATGTATCAAAATATAATTTTAATATATTAATATAATTTCTTTTCAATGAGTGATTTAATGTATAAAAATATAATTTTAGTTTGTCAATGTAGCAAGATAGAATTTTAAAAACATGAAACGTTTATAGAGCTTTAAGAATAATTATTTTTAGGGAAACATATATCAAAATTTAAAAACATGAAACATTTATAGAGGTTTAAGGATAATTTGTTTTTTTACATAAAGATAGTAAGATTGTATAATGAGAATGAGTGGTGGTTGTTTTTGTGTTGTGTTTTAAATGAACATGATTATTTTAAAGTTCTTTTTTTTAATCAAATCATTTTTTGTTTTAATAATTTTTATTTCAATTTTATTCAAAGAAAAATAACTTTGTTTACTGAATTAATTTAAAAAATATATATAAAAAACTTTCACTATTACGACGAAGCGCGAATGTGACGCCGAATCGTCCCCACCCTGCCGAATCGTACCAAACGCATGTTTTTTTTTTGTTTTTTTTTTTTTTCTGAGGCTATTTATTTTCTGCTTACTCATCATGTACCTATACTGGAGAGAAGGATAGACTGCGTCAGTTTCTCACCTTCGCGGTACATTCAGCGCCTAGCCTTCCCAAATAGTCACCGATATGGTACTGACCAGGTTAAACGTTGCTTAACATCGGTGATCTAGGGTGAACCGGTATGTCAACGTGATTATGTCGTATATTAAGTATTAACCAGTGTTAATCCTTAAGAGATGCAATAATACTTAGTTTGCTTCACCGTATCAAAAAGATCTATACAAAATTTCAGTCAGGTCGACTCAGACGTTTCCGAGAAAACTTCTAGATCAAATGTGGTGGAGTAATCTCTATTAATCTCGAACTGTGCATCGAATGGGCCTCATAACAAAAAAAAAATGTGCTTACAAAATTTCAACCAGATCAGCCTAGTATTTTGTGAGAAAAAGTGGAACAGGCAGACTAAAAGAAAGATAATATAGATTCTCTTTTTCTGTATAATGAGAAAAGAGTATTTGATTCCGCAAAATTGTTTTAATTTGTTTTAATGACTAATGAAGAAATCAATACTTTTATTTCTGATATAAATGTATTGAATTAAATGTACAAAAACATATCCAGTTTTCATTTTGATAAAACAAAGTGCGACGCCAATGAAACTGACATCCGATGGTGAATTATTCTTTTAAATTCTAAATCTTTGATAGTTTTTTTTTCAATTTGTTTAAATTCTTTCAAATAAAAATATTTTTAATTCAAATTTGCGTCCACAGTAAATTGCCATTGTCAAATTAAAAAAAATGTTTTAATTGAATCGTTTTCAAAATGTAATTCGTTTGAAAACCTTTTGTGTTTGTTTAAATGAAATCCCAACCTAGCTGGTTCTGTGTAAATGTTTGGATTTCGTTGGCGAAACAGTGTCTGCGAAGCCTTTTGTAACTCAATACTTTTGTTTCATATTTCTTGGACGTAATACACTTTCAAGAAAGTGTAGTAAAGAGCTCCCTCGTCGTTTATATATATATATATATATATATATATATATATATATATATATATATATATATATAAAATAAAAATTACAATTAAATTTACCAAAATGATTCAAGATACTAAAACTAAAGTATATTGTAAATATTAAAGAATTAATATTTATAAAGTTATCTCAGCCAGATGTAAAAGCTCGATAAAACCAAATAGGAGAGAGAGCTAATAATATGAGCAAACAGTTAATAAAACATGTTAAAAAGACTTTGAAAAAGAGTTAAACACATATTTAATCTGAAAAGGAAACACTTGATCAGTGGATAGTCCTTAATCCGCGGAGTTTCGAAGAAATACTTTCCTTCTCATCAGAGGGTAGGAATTAGCAAAATGCGGGATCGGATTTTGCATACAAAAGTATTTGATGAAACAACAAGTAAGTCAAAAATCTTACTTGAGAACAAAAAAGTGAAGCAGCGGGAATATGGTGAAGAAAAAAGTGATTACACGTGAATGGATAGTCTGGTGAAAGATAAATAATCCAATGACGGTAAAATCCAAAAATATAACTTCAAGGAAGTTAATTGAATTTCCATTTGCACAAGTAAAATCCAAGGAAGCCCGTAATTGGAAGATGGTCAAAAATAATCCAAAGGCCGAAATCGATATATATATATATATATATGTATGTATGTATGTATGTATGTATATATATATATATATATATATATATATATATATATATATATATATTAAGGGGATTAGAACAACAGTCTAAAGAGCAGAGTATATTTTAATGTATTAATAAATCCATTAATACAATTAAAATAAACTAAAAGAAAGCAGTGCCCGTTGTAATTAAGATATATAATAAGCTCGATAGGCATATATATCCTAGAGCTATGATACTTAGGAGATTTAAAAGACGGACCATTAAAAGATACATCTGCGTTACTTTAAAAAAATGCTAGTTTTATTTTTGGTGTCTTAAAAAACCCCACCCAATATTTTTGCTGATGAAGAGACTGTTTCAAAAAACCAAATGATGAAATTATAGTCCAAGACTTATTCTCTATCTCAATAAAAACATCGTTTCCGAAACGATCGTACAATTTATTCATTTTGTTTGTTCTTCCTTATGAAACCGATTTTTAATTTTTATTATAAATTATCAATCATCTTACTCAATATATATATCTATATATATGTATATGTTTACAAATTACTTACTACTTATCAAGGCATATAGTCACACAAGTATAAAGGTTACTAAAATAGAGGGATTCACGCTTGAATGATGATGAATATTACGAGAGGATTAAAGAGAATGAATGGAATATATAAATGAGACCAAGACTGAGTGACAAAAGAGATATGAGTGACAAAGCATGCTCCAGATTTCTATGATTGAGGTATCGAAAGAGGGCACCTTGATAATGGTGAGAGTATGTAGAAAAGCAAATTCTAGAGCACAAAAGACCGCTCGTTTGAATGGCACTATTCCCGTCTTTGTAGCTCTTCAATATTTTAAATTTGAGTTAAAATAAGAAGCCTTACTTTTAGAACGACTCTCTCTCTCTCATATATATATATATATATATATATATATATAAATATATATATATATATATATATATATATATATATATATATATATATATATATATATATATATATACTAGCAGGGAGACCCGACGTTTCCTGGGATTGAATGATGATCAACGAATATTTCACACACGCATAAGGAAATTTGGGAGGAAGTTGTTTGTTGGCTCTAAGGTTGGAATGAAGGCGAATCGCCGTACAAGCTATTCCGCATGTTTGGTTGTCGTTGGAAGGTGTGGGAACTACTGATGTCCTCGTATTCGCTACAGCATTATAAATTTTCTCCATATCATATCTTCTACGATTCCATGCAGTAACTTACTCCAAAATATGTTATTCTACATTGCACTCTAGAGAACCTACTGTTTCTTTTATAAAATTATTTTACTTAAACTTTTTTCTTAACGAAAAAAAAAACATTTAAGAAATTTACGTCCAGGGTTTGAACCTACACACCACGTCATGCAAAAAAACAAAACAAAAAAAACAAAACAAAAAACAACAACAACAAAAAATGCTATCAACTTACTCACAGTAGAATTTTCACGGCTCGTTGTTCTATCATTGTTGCTTGGCGAAAACATGAAAAAAGTGGCTTACCCGATGATAGATAAATTAAAATAACGGTTTCGATTATTGATTATCGATAATTATCGGGGGGTATTTTGAGACAAAACGTAACTAAGATAATTTATACACAAAATGTTCTGTAAATTTTAAAAAAATCTGTTCAGCCGTTTCGGAGTCTATAAGGAACGAACTCACACACACAAAGTTGCATTTATATATATATATATATATATATATATATATATATATATATATATATATATATATATATATATATAGTGAAGAAGTAAAAATTAAATTAACAAACCAAAAATTCCGCAAATTTAATGCAAATAAAAAAAGAAGCTCAATACGACCAGAATAATAAATAGAGCTTGTCATAGAAGAACACAATTTTAGACTGTAAATCATAATTTAGTTTGAGAAAAAAGTTCTTGCGGAATTTTAAATTTGGATTTCAAATGATGTATTTTCAAATAAGTTTTTGTTATAATACCTTTACCGTCTTTATTATTTTAAAGAGCGTTTTTTCGCTCTATCGACTCGTTTAAATTAAAATCGTTTTAAAACAAGTGTCTTCTTTTTAGAATGTCGAATACAAGATGGACTAAAGCAAACACGCACAATTTTCTTATTTCAATTCAAGCTCGCCTGAAAACCTATTGAAACTGCTCGCGATATCAACTAAGCGTTTGGCCCAGGAACCACTACTGAACATACAGCACATTGGCGGCTTAAGAAATTTTGTGGCGGCGAGAAGAATCTTGAATAAAAGCATAGTGATTAGCCATTAGATGTTGATAACGATCAATTAAGAGCCTTAGTCGAAACCAATCCACTCACAACCGTTTGAGAACTTGCTTCTGAATTGAACGTAATGTATACAACGATTTCCAACCATTTTACTTTTACCCAACAAGAACAACCTGTTAACCGACCAGGTTGTGACCTGTGATGAAAATTAGGTTCTTTATGACAACTCAGCTCAGGGGTTATATGTCAACAAAGCTCCTCGCCAGTGCCCTTAGCCAAATTTCACCAAATAACGTCATGCTGACTGTTTGGTGGTCTGTGACCAACCTCATCTATTACAGGTTTTTTGAATGCAGGCAAAATCATAACGACAAAGAAGCACTGTCAATAAATGGATGAAATATAACAGAAACTTCGACAACAACCTCCAGCATTATTCAACAGAAAAGGCCCAATTCTCGTCCGCTACAATGCCTGACTGCATGTTGCCACATCGACCCTAAAGAAGGTGAACAAATTAGGCCAGGAAACTGTTTCATCTGCCATACTCTCCAGACCTCTCACTTACCAGCTATCACTTTTTCAAGCATCTCAACAACTTTCTGCATGAGAAATACTTCAAAAACCTAAGCGATATCAAAATATATAATATAAATATAGTTTATATATATAGTTAATATAAATATAGTTTATATATATAGTTAATATAAATATAGTTAACTATATTATATTTAAACTATATATATATATTAACTATATATATAAACTTTATATTAACTATATATATATAAATATATATATATATTAACTATATTTATATATATATTACCTATGTTTATATATATATATTAACTATATTTATGTATATATATATTAATTATATATATATATTAACTATGTTTATATATATATATATTAACTATATATATATATTAACTATGTTTATATATATATATATATTAACTATATTTATGTATATATATATTAATTATATATATATTAACTATATTTATATATATATATATATTAACTATATTTATATATATATATTAACTATATTTATATATGTATATATATATACATATTAACTATATATATTAATTATATTTATATATATTAACTATATATATTAATTATATATATATTAACTATATATATTAATTATATATATATTAACTATATATCAAACCATCTAATATAGTTAGCCTTATTTTCAATTACATTCGAAATGTAATACAGTGCCATTAGCAAAGAAAAAGTTACCTATGAAAACGAACCTCCTAAAGTAAAACCTTGAATAATTATCTAAACTCGAATGTAAATTAATATAAAGCCGACTTTACAAATTGATAATAGTTAATTATTGGATTTTAATTAATTACAAGGTGAAACTCCAATGATTCAAACTCGATAGATAACGACAAACTTCCACCCATTAATATGGGAGGGGAGATTATCATCAAGTGTCCTGAATTGTTAACTTAGCACCGGACTTACTACTTAGATATAAATAAGTAACTTGTACCCATTCCCCTCCTCCCCCCTTTTTTTTTAAACGGAGAGTAGATAATACAGTGGATGTCTTGTCGGCAGCTCCAGTAACTCTCGCTTCTACTTATTTGTCCCACAGTCCTCATTCAATGAGTGATTTTTCTTACAAAGGGTGAAGAAAAAGCTGCTCAAAGGTCGGTAGTACTTGGTGACCAGTAGTCTGAGATGTCGGAAATTTTTCTGTCTCTGTCTGTCCTTATGGCCATGTCACTAGTAAGGGTGCTGGAGGTAAACGTTTTGTCTGGGCAGATGTTATCCGCCTGATAGTCAGGGACCCGAACCTTGGATTAACCACTAAGGAGGCTGTCCTATCAGCAGGCGCAAAGTACTGGGACTGCTGTATTGCCATTTGGTGAGTGGATCTGGACCATGCAGTAGTCTCTGGCGGGGCCTCTCGATGCCATACTAGTGGGTAATTGTTACGGCTTTACCTTTTCATGTGCTACAAAAAAAAAACGTGTCTTTTTCTCTCTTACTTTCCCTCTCTGTACTGCTCTAAACAAGTATGCCGACCTATTCCACAAATCCCAAAACCTCAACATGAAATATCTCCAGAATAAAAACTCGATTAAACCTAGAACCCCATCTTCCAACGTAAACCCCTACTACCCGGTCTCCTTCTCCAACATCAGGGGTCTACGTTCCAACCTTCCAGAGGTTGAAACCCAATTACAGGAGACGAAACCGAACATATTTCTAAGTGAAACTGGAATAGGGCCGACCACTTCCCTAGATGAGTTCATAATTAACGGATACTCTAACTTAACAGCTAAATCTGACCCCCAAGATCGCCATGGTAGGTGCTCGTAAGAACTCCAATCTCTGGTCCCCCCTCGCCAATCTTTCACGAAAAACACCCATCTAGCTGAATCCACTGTGAAAAATGTCCCCCACTCTATATATGTGCCTAAATCAAAACGCAGATTCCATGAACTAAGCTTCTTTCTTAGAACTGCAGGCCTGTGGAACTCTGTTCCGTCTGCCTGCTTTCCAGCGGACTACAACTTGGATGTCTTCAAGTCCAACGGTTACAAATTCCTAATGAACCGCCCCCTTAAGTAAACACTTCATCAAATCTCAACACTAACGTAATGTACTTGCAATAACCCTTATCCCTGAGTGGCTTCCGAGCCTTGATCTGTGGTGATCACTGTGTAAAAAAAAATATATTAATTATATATATATTAACTATATATATTAATTATATATACATATTAACTATATATATTAATTATATATATATAAACTATATATATTAATTATATATATATATATACACAGTGATGATCATATTTATTGGCACGGTAAAATAAAAGTTAAATTTTGTCTAATAAATTCTAAAAAAGGGATTAAATTAAAGAAAATAACAAAGTATATTATGTATTTTTAACTGGCCTTTCCGATGCAGCAATCGGATTTTAGAAAAAATAAATAACAAAGGAACAACAAACATAATTGCAAAAAACCCTTGTTCAAAATTATTGGCACGGCTTTGTTTTTCTTTTAGTATCAGTATAATATCAATCAATTTCCGGTTTACGTGCTTTCTGAACTTTTTTATAGCCATATTATGCTTGTTTAACGCTAATTCAGTGAATAATTTTTTTCAGATAATTTTTAGATAGCGATTTATTTAAACTATTATAAGTGACTAAATTATAATTTTCAATCGCCATGGTTAAAACTAAGGAACACAGCGAAGACGTCAGGAAGCTTGTTGTAGCATGCCATACCAATGGGGAGGGCTATGATAAGATTTCAAAGAAGCTAAACCTTCCCAAATCCACTGTTAGAGCCATAATAAACAAGTTCAAATCGCAAGGCCACGTTATGAGTTTAGAGGGTAGAGGGAGAAAAAGGATTCTTTCCCCAAGAGATGAACGGAAAATTGTTCGACAAGTAAAACAAAACCCAAGGATCTCTGTTGGGGAGATTGTTGATGAACAGAGCACCTCTGGAGTGAATGTATCTCGACATACAGTTGGTAGAGTTTTGAAGAGAGCTGGTTTAAAAGCATGTCGTTCGAGAAAGACTCCCTTATTGAAGCCTATGCACCTGAAAGCAAGGCTAGCCTTTGCAAAACGTCATATTGATAAAGATGTTGCATTCTGGAAACGTGTTCTATGGACTGACGAAACGAAAATAGAGTTATTTGGCCATAATAAAGTGTCTTATATTTACAGAAAATCTGGCGAAGCTTTCCTGCCTAAGAACACCATACCCACAGTGAAGCACGGTGGAGGCAGTTTGATGTTTTGGGGATCCTTTGCTGCCTCTGGACCAGGGCGACTTGTTAAGGTTACAGGTAGCATAAAAAAGGAAGATTATGTTAAAATATTGGATGAAAACCTGAAAGACTCTGCTAAAGAGCTCTCACTTGGTCGTCGTTGGTGGTTCATGCAAGATAATGACCCAAAGCATTCGGCTAAACTGACTAAGAAATGGCTTGAGGACAATCATATTAATGTTTTGGAGTGGCCATCACAAAGCCCAGACCTTAATCCAATTGAAAATTTATGGAGAACATTAAAATTGAGGGTAATGCAAAGGAAGCCTAAGAATCTTATTCAATTGGAGGATTATTGTCAGGAAGAGTGGGCTAAAATTACTACTGAAGAGTGCAACAACTTGGTTGTAAACTATGAAAAGCGACTGAGGAAGGTAATCAAGGCCAAAGGCTATACAATTGATTATTAAATAAATCGTGCCAATAATTTTGAACAAGGGTTTTTTGCAATTATGTTTGTTGTTCCTTTGTTATTTATTTTTTCTAAAATCCGATTGCTGCATCGGAAAGGCCAGTTAAAAATACATAATATACTTTGTTATTTTCTTTAATTTAATCCCTTTTTTAGAATTTATTAGACAAAATTTAACTTTTATTTTACCGTGCCAATAAATATGATCATCACTGTATATTAACTATATATATTAATTATATATATATATATATATATATTAACTATAAATAGTAATTATATATATATATATATATATAAACTATATATAATAATTACATATCTATATATTAATATGCTTGTCCGTACGGTGTCACGTCATCATCATCGTAAACATTAATTAATGAAACGCGTCATCATCATCGCAAACATTAATTAATGAAACGCGTCATTATCATCGCAAACATTAATTAATGTGAATTATCTCCCTTTATTGTTCAATCTTTATTAGTTAAAAACCATTAAGCCCTTTTATTTCCCAAAACTTCCTGAATAAAATATATATATATATATGAACTGTTTATTTAAGGTTCCGGATTATTTTAAAAACACTTATGCATAGAAGGTATCGTTCCACAGTTTAAATAGTATAGTATTTTACTTACATTTTTAACGATGTCTTCTGTAGTACGGAACGCTTATTCTATTTTATTCAGTAATAAATATATTTTTTACATTTAACGCTACGAGTTCCTTTTTTTTACTGTGCCACTTTATCTTTTTTTTATTTTTATTTACTTTTGAGTGAACCTTACATAACAAAAAATATATTTAGAAATAAATGTTACAAAAGTCAAGAATAACTTTATAAAATAAATCACCAAAGTCACCATTCACAAATACACTGAGTAACACAGAGTCAAAACATATCTTACGTCTTGTTCTGTTTTGCTTTTGTTTTACGGCATAGCAATCCTTTTTCGTGTTATTTAATGCCGAATCGAGTAATTTTGTAACATTTATACAGCTTCACGTTGTTTACATAGTTATTACTTATGTTTTGTTCGTTTTATTTTGCTTCTTTTACTGGAAGTCATCATCTTCTAATGCCCCCCCCCCCGACAGGGCATACATATTTAAATACGATAAAAAATGGACACAACATTTTTTTTAAATATGAAATAAAGCACTTTGTTTTATTACTTACGATTTAATTTATTTAAAGAAATATTTATTTCCTATTTAAAGATTTTCAGTATATTTTATTTAACTAAAGAATTTGTCCATTATTTTTATTACATTGTTAGGTGAAGTTTCAGAAAAGTTAACCCTCCCCCCTCCCCATATTAAGAATGGCTTTCAGCATGATTTTTACAATAGTGTTATCAAAGATTTTTTTTTCCTTATTTTAAAGCAAATTATTAAAAAAAGATACAAGACCATTACATTTTTTTCATTAAATCGCTATTTAGGTGAAGGTTCAAAATAGTTAACCCTTCTCCCCATAACCGTTTTTTTTATGCAGTAAAATACTGTGTTTCAATAAGTATGGTTTAAATAAATATTTATTCCTCATTAAAAGATTTACAGTATATTTTATTTAACTGAAGAAATATTTATTGTTCATACATATATTTCCCTTATTTTTTTACATTGTTAAGTGTAGTTTCAGAATAGTTAACCCCCTCCCCATATGAAGAATGGCTTTCAGCATGATTCTTACAATAGTGCTATCAAAGTTTATTGATTTTTCTTATTTAACAAAAATTATAAAACAGATACAAGAACATTTTCAACATTTTTTCATTAAATTGTTATTTAGGTGAAGGTTCAAAATAGTTAACCCTTCTCCCCATAACCGTTTTTTATGCAGTAAAATACTTTGTTTCAATAATTATGGTTTAAATAAATATTTATTCCTTATTAAAAGATTTACAGTATCTTTTATTTAATTGAAATCTATATCAATAATTCGACTTAAAAATATTTGTGAATTTCCAAATCTTCATTGAATAAAATTCAAAATAAATAGAAAAGTCTATTGCATATGTAAAAGTTGACGGTTGCTTATTTAACTTCATTAAAAGCTATCAAAGTCAACCAAGAGCTGCTCAATATTCTGGCTTAATGGATCATTTAGCAAGGTATGAAGATGGTTATTCTGGTCTACCAGTTATTCTACCATCTACATTTACAGGAAGTCCTAGGAATCTACAAAAGCTTCATCAAGATGCAATGGCAGTTTTCTGTGACCTATTCATTACTTACACGTGTAATCCAAAATGTCCTGAAATATTAAACAACTTGGTGTCATCAGAACTTTCACAAAATCGATGTCAACAATGTCACACAGTTTTTTTAAATTTACAGTCTAACTCCCCAGAACCTGCTGACTAACCAATATTCTCACTCCAAGCAGCTGATCGACGTCCCTGTCACCGCCTCAATCATCACCAGCACTTCCTGACAATATCAACAGCATCAGTTACGATCGCATTGACCTTCAATAAAAGCTTAAACTAAAGTTCTTTGTTTGTTCTACTTGCTTCCATACGTTCATTTTTGTAATATAACAATAAGGAATTTCTTACTGATGTGTTTTAAAAGATTACACCTACCGTGGAATTTCCACGGGTCCTGCTAGTATATATTAATTATATATATATATATATATATATATTAACTATATATATATATATTAACTATATATAAATATATATTAACTATATATATTAAATATATATATATATATTAACTATATATATATATATATATATATATTAACTATATATATATATATATATTAACTATATATATTAAATATATATATATACATATTAACTATATATATTAAATATATATATATACATATTAACTATATATATTAAATATATATATATACATATTAACTATATATATATATATACATATTAACTATATATATATATATATATATATACATATTAACTATATATATATATATATATACATATTAACTATATATATATACATATTAACTATATATATATACATATTAACTATATATATATATATATACATATTAACTATATATATATACATATGAACTATATATATATATATATATATATATACATATTAACTATATATATTAAATATATATATATATATTAACTATATATATATATATTAACTATATATATTAACTATATATATATATATATTAACTATATATATTAAATATATATATATATATTAACTATATATATTAAATATATATATATATTAACTATATATATATATATATTAACTATATATATTAAATATATATATTAACTATATATATATATATATTAACTATATATATTAAATATATATATATATTAACTATATATATATATATATTAACTATATATATTAAATATATATATATATATTAACTATATATATATATATTAACTATATATATTAAATATATATATATATATATATATAGTTAATATATATATTAACTATATATATTAAATATATATTAACTATATATATTAAATATATATTAACTATATATATTAAATATATATATATATATATATATATATATTAACTATTTTTTTTAAATTTGACCCCTAATATGACCCCTGAAAATTTATTGTTTTGGGCTCAAATCAAGTTATCTAAAATTTCAATTGTTTATACAGGAAATTAGCTGAGGAGTTTGGTAGAGTTCTCAAAGGTCAAACCGTTGAACTTTGGCCCCTTAACAGCCAAATTTTTAGCCGTAAACCGATCATATAGATTTTCCTAAATCGTAGTACCCTGTATATAAAATTTCGAGTCGATAGACGGAAGATTGACAGATTTATTGCGAAGGAAAATGTACGCAGACACACACCGAGACTCAAAGACACGTTCACTTTTATAGATATATAGATTAATTGTATTTATATATATATATATATATATATATATATATATATATATATACATACTATATATATATGCTATATATATGCTATATATATATACATTATATATAATATATACACAACATATACCATATGTATATACTATATATACTATATATATAATACTATATATATATACTATATATATATATACTACATATATATATACACTATATATACTATATATATACTACATATATATACACACTATATATACTAAATACATACTACATATATATATACACTATACATATATACACACTATATATACTAAATATATACTACATATATATACACTATACATATATACACACTATATATACTAAATATATACTACATATATATACACTATACATATATACACACTATACATATTATATATATAATATATATATACTATATATATAATATATATATACTATATATATTATATATACTATATTATATATACTATATATACTATATATATTATATATACTATATATATTATATATACTATATATATTATATATACTATATATATTATATATACTATATATATTATATATACTATATATATACTATATATATACATACTAAATATACACTGTATATGCATACTATGTATATACACTATATACTATATATATACTATATATACATATATATACTATGAATATACTATATATGCATACATACTATATATATATACATACCATATATATATATACTATGTATATACTATATATATACATACATATATATATACTATATATACTATAGACATATGCAATATATATACTATACATATATACTATCTATATACTATATATACTATATATATACTATATACATACTATATATATATACTATACATAAAAACTATATATATACTATATATATACTATATATATATAATATATACTATATATATACATATATATACTATATATATCATACCAGCTGTACCCGGCCACGCGTTGCTGTGGCTCAGTTTGTTAAAATGGAACACATGTGAAAGTAGAGAAAAGTGTGATTCGTTTTTTCAAGAGCATGTACAAATTATTTTTTTAGCAGATGTTAAGAAAATAAACAGAAAAATACTTCCGTCATTAATTATGCAAAAAAATAAATATAATGTTGATTTAGTGTTTCAATATACTTATAAATTACGATAAAACTTGCTGAGTATGCACTGTTTTACGGTTGTTGTAAAAATGGAACGGAAACTTAAATTTTGTTACATTTTAATCTTTCTTAATTTTTTAATTGTGCCCCCCAAACGAATATAATCAAAACAGTAACATTCAACAATTGTACTTTATGTATATAAAACACAAAATATTTATTAAAAAAAAATTTTTTTTTAAAGTTAATAACGAAAGGGAAATAATTCCATTTTAAAACGAAAAAGTCAGTTTACCTAACTTACTGTATTAATGCTATTTTTTTAAGCAAGAAAAAAAAAGGTAAATATCCAGATACGCTACTACAGAACACCGACCACTCTAATTTGTTTTTTATAGGTAATTGAGGTCACTGACAACGACTCTGATAGTAAAACTTGGGGCAAATTTACCGTTTGCATGGTATTTACCCCTGAACCCACGAACTTCTTTTCACCATTTTGCAGCATCCGTTTATGCTACACGCATGCACGCTGTAGTATAAACGACGGCTTCACCAAGCAAACTATGTTGGGGGGAGGGGATTTTTTTTCCAGGACATAGAATTTTCTAATTTTCCAAAATACATTATAGCGCTTTTTGGGTGGAAAATTTAAAATTAGCTGAAAAAGAAATAAAATAAGAAAAGGAAAGCACACCAAGTTGGAGTGGGGGGGAGGGGTAATTTATCTGGGTTTTTTTTACCTGGAACATCGAATTTTCAAATTTTCCGTAAGTAACGCACCGACATTTACCAATTAGAACACCATTTAACATTTTCCGAAGATTTTACTTTGTACATTGGGGGCGCACATCATATCCCCCCCAAACAAATTAGAGTGGTCGGTGTTCTGTAGTAGCGTATCTGGATATTTACCAACAAAAAAATATTTAGGTTTGGCTATAAATTCCTAAACTCATTTCACCCTAAATAATTTAGGTGACTGAACTAGGAATCTAGTTGAATCTTTAATTTCCTGAATAGTATCCGATAATTCATTTTTCTTCGAGTTATATCGAATACATTAATTCGGACTTTAGGGGCTTTGTTCGTAATGTTACTGTAAAAATTATTTTTTATTGTTACAAATTACGATGCTTTAAAAAAAGCAAAAATAAATTCTTGCGTTTTTTATTTACTACTGAAAACCATAACTTTAGTAAAGGTATTTTTTGTTTAAACAAAATAAAACATTTTCACCAAGAGTTAAGTAAAAATAATTAGTTCATTATATTCTGCGATCATTATTTGAAAAATACTGCAATTCTCATTAAAATTCGTTAATTTCCTAATTTTTGGTGAATTTTTAAGTAAAAGGAAGAATCAAAATGTTTATACACTTTGAGCGTCGTCATACATTTTGAGACCACATGTGGTTAATTTAAAGTTCAATCACATGGTTACATTATCAATAAACCCATTGAAAATTTACCGATATTGTAAACACATTCTGTTTACATTAAGCCTGTGGTGTTTTTTAGTGATGCAATGTTGTGAACTGAGACTTTTAAAAAAACCGCGAGATCAGGAGAAAGAAATGTCCAGAAAATCGCTAGACAGTTTGGCAGAAAAGTAACTTAACTTGCCTTTGATAACATTTATTTGTTATATATTTGTTTTTTGACAACTTTTTCGAATCTATGTGTACAGTAATACTCACCCGTGTACAGTAATACAAACCCCTTCGGGGAGATTGGAATGCCCCCCCCCCACCTAAAATGTACTTGGAAAAATCGATTTTATAGTGAGATTTTAGAATGGTTAGTCAAAAAAAGATGAAAAACGAAACAAATAACCAATAAATAATGGTTACCAAAGGCAATAAATGCTACTTTTTTTTACTTGCATGAATGAGTTTATTTTATGTTTTAAAGTATTTTCAAGCGATCTAATGCGGGTGTCTGGGTGCCAAATACCTTCAGATTTTCAAGAATTTCCCGCTAGATTGTAGACGAAATCTCCAGATCTAGCAGGAAAACAACTAAATTGTAACACTGGTCACGTGACAGGAAGCGGTAATAAATAATTGTCCCTAAATAAAAAAAATGGCCTCTCGGTACAAAGAAATCCACCTATTTATCATAGAAAAATTAAGTATAATGTGATAATTAAAAAGGTATATATAAAAACACACATGGATATAGTAAACATATTATACCAAAACGTGGAAGACATCCGTCCAGTGGTTTTTTAGACAATTAACTCCGAACGAACCAACATTTACATTTTTATATATATAGATGTATATACTATATATACATATATATACTATATATACATATATATATACATATATGTACTATATATATTATATATATATTACATATATACAATATATATACATATATATATTATATATATATTATATATATACTATAGATATTATATATATTACATATATACAATATATATACACTATATATATTATATATATTACATATATATACTATATATTATATATATTACATATATATATAATATATATACACTATATATATATACATATACATACTATATATATTATATATATACTAT
>NC_136490.1:123847254-123869754 GCF_053919585.1 Euprymna scolopes | reverse complement strand
GACTATATATATAAACTATGTATATATATATTGACTATATATATATATAAACTATGTATATATTTATATTGACCAAATATATATATATATTAACTATATATATATAAACTATATATATATTGACTATATATATATATATTGACTGTATATATATTGACTATATATATATTGAGTATATATATATATATTGACTATATATATATTAACTATATATATATTAACTATATATATATTAACTATATATCTATATATATATATTAACTATATATCTATATTAACTATATATATATATATATTATATTAACTATCTATATATTAGCTATATATATATTTATATATAGTAACTATCTATATATTAGCTATATATTTTAATATATATATATTAACTATATATATATGAACAATATATATGCACTATATATATTTACTATATATATGGATTAACTATATATATATGTATTTAGTATATATATACATATATATATGTATGTAATAACTGTATATATATATATGTAATAACTGTATATATATGTATGTAATAACTGTGTATATATATATATATATATATATATATATTTATGTAAAATACGTATTAATTACACTTGTAGCCAAAATTGTATACGCAAAATGGATATATTTTATTAGAAAAACAAAAGAATGAAGGTTTTATTTGCAAGAAATATATTTCGGAGTAAAATTCCCTCATCAGTTTTGTGTTTTTTCCGTTTTTCTTCGCCGTGATGTTTAATTGAAGAAAGTTGGATGGAGAGTCCATGTGAGTTTAACTGTAGTGTTTTTTTTATGAGGTTGGATAGGTAGCACTTGGACGCGCGATTTGAAATTCTAAGAAGAAAATACGTATTGAATACGTTTGAAGCCAAAACTGCTACGCGACAATTTTAAAATAAACAAGTGTTTCTTTTAAGAAATATATGTCGGTGTAAATCTCCCTTGTCAATCTTTTATGCTTTTTTTTCTTTTTTCCTTCACCATGATGTTAACTTGTAGAATGTTTGACGAAGAGTCCACATGTTAACAAGAGAGTTTTACTCCGAAATATATTTCTAAAAATAAGCACTTGTTTATTTTAAAAATTTCGCGTTGCTAGTTTGGCTTCAAACGTATTCAATAAGTATTTTATTTTTCAAATTTCAGCCAACGCTTCTTACGGATATAATAAAAAGTAAAAAAATAAAAACTACCCAGAAATATATATATATATATATATATATATATATATATATATGTATATATATATATATATATATATATATATATATGTATATATATATATATAGCGTTTCAAAGGGCGATGGAAAACTCCAATAAAGTGCTCGATCGTGGATGTGAGAGCTGAAGATAGAATATTTATTACAACACTATATATACTTATTTCAAGGCCGTCCCAGCGCAATGAAACCACTGGTACTGCCTTGAAATATGTGTATATGGTATCGTAATTAATATATATATATATATATATATATATATATATATATATATATAATAAACTATCAAAGTCGGAACAAGGTATGTCTATTATTATCAGATAAATTTCATACAATAATTTAATTATCATACCTCTTTATAACAGACAAGTGATGTCTATACAGGTGGATCCTGTTCTGTTAGAGTTTTCCTTTTCTTAGTTGAGTTGCCCATCTAATAGTGGTGACAGTGGTGCAGATATAAATGTAGTTTTTTGGATACAAACAGATACCGTATCTCTATTATAATAAGATAAAAAAATCTGTGGCTGTATAAGCGAATCAAATAACAGCGAATTGAATCGAAATAATGGAATTATTTCATCAAATTCCGATGAAAAGGTAAATAGAGAGACAGGCAAACACAGCCTGTTACACCAAGAGACATATTAATGAAACTACTTGTTGTCAGCAAATTTAGCAGAAAGAGACAGAGAAAAAGAAAGAGGGGGAGAGATGAATGAGAGAGAGAGGCAGAGGGAGGAAGAGAAAGAGAGAGGAAAAGAAAGAGAGACAGAGATGAAGAGAAAGAGACAGAGAAAGGAAGATAGAGACACAGATAGAAAGAGAAAAAGAGAGGCAGAGAAAGAGGTAGAGAGAGACAGAGAGAGACATACAAAGAGAGAGACAGAGAGAGGAGAAGAGAAAAAGAAAAAGACAAAGAGAGAAAGAGAGGCAGAGGAAAATAAAGAAAGACAGAGAGATAGAGAGAGAGAGCGAGAGAGAGAGAAAGTGAGAAAGAATCAGAATGTATATATTTACTGAAAAAAACGAAAGAATCAATTTTAAACCTTAATTCTGAGAGATGCATCACCATTTTCTGTATTAGAGCATCTTCAAATTGGAAGTAGAGGGAGATTCTTGGAATTATTGGCTCCTATTCAGTTCTAGGAGTAATGATTCCAGAACGAAATCTATGATGAGTAAGCTCCCACCTCTGTAGCATTTGATTCTTCTATCCTCTCAATATTTGCAAGTCATTGTTTGTCACTAGTTATCTCCCCTAATCACAGTAATTTTTTTTCTTTATTTTTTTTTACTTTTTGATTCCAACCATTTTAGTGATTTTTCTTTGAGTCGTGGAATGAATTAAAAACATTTGTTTTTCTTCTTCCTATCTTTGCAAGGGATGAGAATATTTGCATAATGTGAAGAATGCCAAGCCAACTAAAACCACTATTAATGCATTAACAGCACAGAGTTAGTCTCACTTCGGTGACTGCCTTTTTTTTCTTCTTCATATTCTGCCCAACATAAGAATATCCGAAAGTAATGGAGTCAGGAAAGGGGTTAGGGTAAGGGTTGAGAAGGTTCATTTTCTTTTTTTTTTCAAGCACATCTTGAAAGTTGTTTGTCAGCAGAATGGAATACCAACACTCTCCCAATACACAGATTTTCTATTATATGCAAACAACAAAATTAGTTTGGGGGGGAGAAAGCTCAGTGGTGAAGAATCGAAATGAAACAGTGAATATCTCTCTTCAATTTTTGAGAACAACAGAATAAACGTATCGTTTAAACTAGAGCTATGAGGTGCCTTCAATAAGTTTGCAACCTTTTTCCCCCCACGGGCACTTTTATTGATAGTACACACATAAAACTTTATCACTTTTTGAAGTAATCTCCTCCAACTGCAATGCGCTTGTTGTACCATTCCAAAATTATCTGGAAAGGACAGTGAAAGTCCTCTTGTGTGAGTGTGTCAATGACACTCGTCACAGCCTCTTTCACCCCCTCAATTTCTCATAAGGACAGCGTCTAACGTTTTCTTTGAGCTTAGGGAATAACTAAAAATCACAAGGAGCAAGATCTGGACTATAGGTACTGTGAGGAACTGTCTTAATGGGCATCTTGATCAAGCAGTCTATGATCTTCTCTCAGCACTTTTGGGACAACTTCATGCAAATCTTCTGCATTCTTAGTTTCTCACGAATAATTGTGTGTACAGTTTCCACACCGACAATAACTTGTGCAGTTATTGTCTCTGTAGACACAGGACAGTTTTTATCCATGGAATCCTTACATGGCCAATCAACTCTGGTGTTCTGACTTTCTTACTCCTCCCACACTTCTCATCACCCCTCACAGATTCCCTACCTTCCTTGAATCTAATTTACCACTCAAAAACTAATGCTCGATTCATGCAAGGTAGTCCAAAGGCAGTCTGAAGCATTCCATATGTTTCTTTGGCATGTTTCTATGTTTAAAACAGAATTTTATTTATCATTTTTCTAAAGTGTTCTCACATCCAGATTGCATTTTTGAAATTCACCATCTGCGACAGTCAGGCTTTAGTAGGGTGTATTCCAATTCCTGCTGTAGCTGTTCATTTGAACATGAAATCATAAACTTACTCATCTCACAAGATGTATAGCAACAACATACTGAATTTTCAAGAGTCAATGACAATGTTAAATTCCTGTACAAAAATACCCAGAAACGTATTGAAAGAACCTTGTATTAAACACCGTTTGAGTTAATAGTTCATATATTTAAACTATCGCTTTTCTATATAATACAATTAAGTTTATTTTTTGTATGCATGTACAGTTCTAACAGGAAAGAGCAAAAACACTTCCTAAACAAATCTTTCACGAGTAGTACCTACATAGTTTCCTAAGTCGTGTTTCGAGAAACTATTAGCACATCCATTTCAAACAAACTGCCTCACTTATATACATGTTTCTACAAAGAGAACAGCAAACACTTTCACTTTCTATCCATTAAGTCCTCTCACCCAACTCAATTCAGCAGTAATTGTTTTTTTAAAAAGATGCTTAATTATTTCTAAATCACTGCTTCTTCTCAGATTTGTACTAAATATATGTACCATAAGCTGTACATTTCATAAAACTATTGTATTATTAGTAGTAGTAATATATATATATATATATATATATATATATATGTATATATATATATATATAATGTGTGTGTGTGTGTGTGTGTGTGAAAGGAAAATTCAACACAAACTTAGTCCAATTTCATTATAAAATTTTTCAACTTACTGCAGGCCTCATCAGAAGCAACAAATTAATCAGATGTGTTGTCTCTACACACCAACTACTTGATCTTTTTATAACACTATATATATATATATATATATATATATATATATATATATATATATATATAAGTTTCGTGGTTAAATTTTAAATTCTGAAAAAAAAAAAACAACATATAGACACATATATTCGATTTATGTGTCTATATGTTTTTTTTTTTTCAGAATTTAAAATTTAACCACGAAACTTATATATTGCTTTATTCTTAAATATTGAACTTTTCCTTTTTGGCTAGGATCACCTTGAAAGTATTCCTTCAAGTAATATCTATCAGGATTTTTCATCTGAATTCTATCAGTGTCTTATCTCGCTTATATATATATATATATATATATATATATATATATACTAGCAGGTTGTTTGATATTGCCTGACCGTAAAATATGTATAAATATTATATTTTAATTCATGCACATTTCTTATTTATTATTATAAATTCAATTGTCTATTGATTATCATCCAATATGTAGTAATTATTTCAAAAGTTACAAAAAGATATGATTTAAGTACCATCCGCTAGAATTGAAACCAGGACGTTTAGCACTTCAACTTTAGTCATTATTTCTTTCTCCAGCACGACAGATGGATCTGAAAGATTGAAAATTAAGCAACACTGAACGATGGATGTTTACTTGTGCACACATGCAAAAGTAATGTGTCATCCTAATCAGTCTGCAAACGTCAACTCTTTTGTTTTCCATTCTGATCACTTAGCAGCAATTTTACTGGCTAAAATCCAAATCGGAAGTGGGCTACAAGTCCAAATACTTTATATATAAAATTTCAACTCTGTAGACTAAATATTCAGAGAGGAGTTTGATAGAAAGCTTTTGCACGCACACTAACAAGGTCACTTTCATTATATATATATATATATATATATATATATATATATATATATATATATATATATCAAAGCCATGGGAATGAAATATTTACTTGATATGCTTCAAACTAATGTAACTATATATATTCATATTTTAATATATATTAATCCTAATCAAATAAAGCACAATACAAACACAAAAGAGAGTAGAGCTTGTCATAAAGAAAATAAATTAAAATTGTAAATTAAAATTTATAGGTAAATTTATTATTCGACGGAATACTGCAAAAACCATTTTTAAAAATCCTTATTTTATGGAGTTTCAAAGAATGTTATTCTTCTCTTCGGAGGAAATAAATAAATTAGCAAATTATTAGTACAGCAGAGCTAAAATTTGCTGGTTAGTGCATTAAAGGAAACAGCACTTTATGATGTATAGTCCTAAATTGAAAAGTAAATGTGTTCATGTCAGTTAAAAACATGCGAAAATAAGGAGAAAATGGGGTGAAAAAAACAACCGGGAGTAGAAGTTCCAGGGTGCGTGAAAACTCAGCCGATGGTAAATCCAAAAAACAAAGAAAATTTATTTTAACAAATAGTCAGAAGTTCACACACACACACACACACACACACACATATATATATTTCCGTGTGCTAAAACATTTTCATCTTAAATTCTTTACAATTATTCAGAATGTAGAAACTATGCATAAATCGAATTTAACGTAATAGTAAAAAAGAACCAATCATCTAATGAGAAACTATAAAAATGAATAAGTGAGTATATTAAAAAGTTAGTTTTATTAATTTCTAAACAGAAAAAGTAGGTTTCTAATAATGTCATAATAATATATGAATGTAAATATCATCATTGTAAATTTACCTAATTATGCAGAATCTAGAAACTATGCCAAAGACAATTCAGCTTAATAGTGAAAGGAAACCAATCATCTAATACGAAAACATAAAAAAATGAATTGGTAAATTATTAACACTCGTTTTCCAAATAGATATGCAAATTAGTAAACATTCATATAGTCGCGTTCATATCCATAACTGAGTATATTAAGTTCATTAATTGATATTAAAAATTATCAATATGAGAGCGACATAAAAACTCTATCTCTTTCTCTCTCTCTCTATATATATATATATATGTATGTATATATATATATGTGTGTATATATATACTTAACGTAAGTATTGGTTTAAGTTTTAAGTAACTTAACGTAAGTATTGGTTTTGAATTGAATGAGTCTAAGAAATATAACTGTAATAATAATAAACTTTAACAGAATTTAATTATGTATGGTTTTCAATTCAAATCAATTGATTATTTATGATTTTTTTTTTATTTTGTAACGTAGTTTAGTTTTGTATATGAAAACATGTATAATAGTTTATAATTTATTGACGTTATTTTCATATGTTTACAGAAATTTGAATTAATAAATTTACTAATTATTAAATAGAACATTTTGGTAGAATATTCATAAATTAATGTAGAATTTTAGTACGAATAGTTTGGTTTAATAACTTTGTTTGATAAAACTCAAAATGACGTAATGAACCATATGAAAGGTATATGCAGCTTCTCTTCCAATTTTCGGATTTTAATCATGTCAGATCACACTTCATTTCTTTTTGACGGACTGATTGTTGCTATTTCTGCTGATGAGTTCCTATTTACAATGCCTCCCCACGGGACAGAGTTAGACACATGGGTCGTTTTTTAACGTGGAGAAAAGGAACAAAAATAAAAATTGTCTCAGTCGTGAAGGATTTCTTCTCCACTGACAGAGAACAAGAAATTGAAGTGGAGCATCTGAAGAACAGATACTACACTGTGATCTTGTCCCAAAGGCCAAGAAAACAAATGAGTTAATGGCATAATAGATTTACTGATTGATATAATAATTACGTGATTGATTTTGCGCTACAAAACAGATATTCTCAAGAATTGTATGTCCACTGAATTAAAGAAATAAATTATAAGATAGTCAACATCATGGATTTTGGAATATCGTTTTGTTTTGTCATTTATTCTCTCTCTATATATGTATATGTATTATATTCACACACCCATTTATTGCATTAACCGCACGATTCATAATTATTACTTTTCATTCAACTATTAGAAAATATTCAACTATAAAAGATTATATATAAATGATATATGTGCCGGGGAAATGAGTTTTGCTTTTTTAAAATAAAGTAATGTTGAGGCATGGGTGGTAATAGCATGTGTTAGTAATAGATGGAGTAAGTTCATGGAAAATATTGTTTCTTATTAACCTGAAGAATGGTATTGCTGTTGAGCAAGGGAAAAGTTTATAAGACATGTATATGCAGTCTGATAATATATTGAAGTGAAACCTGGTTAATGAGGGTTGATGTGTTGCATGAAGAGAGCTGATATGAGAATGGCATGATTTATATGTGAGTTTTAATGATAGGCTTGCATCAGATGATCTCAGAGAAAAATTAAATCCGGATAGTTGGTTTGTTGGTTGTTTTTGTTTTACGGCATATCAACCCTTTTCGGGTTATTTAATGCCGAATCCAAAGATTTTGAAGAAAAATTTTTTAATAGAATATATTTGTTGTTTTCAAGTCGGTTTCTATTTAACCCATAGTTGGAACCCTAACAGGTACTACCACTCCGGGTCAGAGTGGACCTGGGAGCAATGGTAATTAAAGGATGGCTCCACACTCCCCAAAGCCCAGAAGCTGGGGCCTCACCTCTGGATATAGTTTAAGGTCATATCCAGGACCCCCATTGAGAGACTTTTACCCTCTGCAGGGAGGCAGTCGGTGTATTCTAATGCCCCACTGACAGGGCCTAAATCCGGATAGTATAGGGAGATTTGTGGTTTCTTTATTTGGTCACATTGATAGAATGAATGGGAATGCTTGGATTAGTAGATGTAGGACAGTTGCGGTAGCAGGATTAGTTGGCAGGATTAGTTGGCAAGGAAAAGTCAAAGACAATATGGAAGAAATTGTTAAAGATGGACCCCTGTTAAATATATAGGTTAGTTTAAAAGTAAATTTTAAAAAACCATTCATCATATGCCAGCATGCTAGTGTCGTATAACAGAAAAAGATTTCATGGGGAAAATGTTAGTGCTGTTTTGTTCTTCACACCTGTGTTCTTTTAACCATTCAAATGAATAATATGTGCATTTTATTTGTATTGGAACCATATGTTTAATTATATTTTAGGGAAATCACACCATACAAGGCTTGAAGCCACTTGATGTAAGGAGCTAAAAATAACAAAAAATGATTACACAAAGATAGATGCCTATTAACGTTAGTCTAAAATAGAGCAAGGTTATAGGTAGGAGGAAAACAGTCAGCAGAAAGAAAGTTTCACAATCCTACAGTTCTTGGAAAGAAGCTATGGGAATAGGAAGCTGTATTACAATGAGTTATCAAAACAATAAATTGATGAAGACAAGTAAACCAATGAGTGAAACGAGCTGGAACAAAGGAAGCAGGGAATAGATTTGGCAATTCTGGAGAACACATGCAATAATAGTATTTATAGAAAAAAATGAGATTAACAAAATTACTTCTATGAGAGAGAGGGGTGCAAAGAACAAAAAAAAGTGGGATTAATCAAATTACAAATACGTTTCTGTACCTCATCAAGAACCATTCAACGACATAATTACTGTCTATTTTTTTTAATCCGAAGAGTTTTTATTGTTATCATTTTGTTTCGTTTTTATATATTTTTGAAATTAAAATATTTTAATCATCTTTCAATGCCTGAACCAAGGCCCACACCCTCCAAAATCTATGATATGTGGAACTGCTCTTCATACAAACATATTCATTGTTTGGTGGAAGAAACACATGAAGGTTGTTAACATTCATAATGAAAGCAGCAAAGAAGAGGTCGATCGGTTCACGTATCTTGGTTTCATCATCATCATCATAACAGGCCAACACAAGTAAAACCATACCAGAAATATTCACACCGCCTTCTATCATGGCTCTGGTCTAAAAAAGAAATAAACTAAAAAAAAAAAAAAAAATTAAAATTAGGCCTTTTGGTCAACATCAAAGTGTAGTATCTGTTCTTCAGATGCTGCACTTCCATTTCTTGTTCTCTTTCGGTGGAGGAGAAATCCTTCACGACTGAGAAAATTTTTTATTTTTGTACCTTTTCTCCACGTTAAAAAACGACCCTGGTGTCTAACTCTGTCCCGTGGGGAGGCATAGTAAATAGGTACCAGGCTCTCATCCACACTATTCTCCTTTATGGCTATGAGACTTGGTCAAGGAGTCAAACGAGATGAAACAAAAGAAGCAGGAAATAGACAATTCTGAAGAACGTATGATGCCATAATGGTATTTATACAAAACACTGAATCTTGCAACTGGAGAGAGAGAGAGAGAGAGAGAGAGGGAGAGAGAGAGAGAGTGTGTGTGTGTGTGTGTGTGTGTGTGTGTGTGTGTGTGTGTGTGTGTGTGTGTGTGTGTGTGTGTGTGTGTGTGTGTGGGGTATAGGTTGCAGAAAAGTAGAGCCAATCAAATAACAAATATGCTTCTGAACCATATTATGAACACTCAAAAGGGACAGAGATTCGCCAGCCGTAGTATAACAACAGAACCCACTCGGATGTTTAATCTATATATAGATATTTCATTTATAGATTTTATATAGTTATACCTTGAGATACGAATGCATTAAGATACGTTAATGTTTTTTTAAATACAACAATATATTGTATCTATATTACGCCCCAAGATACAACAATTATTTAGACACGATTTAAAAAATTGGTCGACGCCAAAAAATAAAAAGCACCTTCCAAATATAAAAGAAACAGCTGAAAAAAAATTTTTAAAAATGCAAAGCAAGAAAAATGTGTGTGTTTTTATGTGTGTATGTATATCATAGGCTAGGCTACACCTGTCCTAGACCTCTCTCCCTGACTTCTCACCCTTCTAGGTCACCTTCATTAGCCGCTCATACCTGTCCCCATGGTAAGTTGGTTACAATTTTATTCTTTATTTTTTATGCACCCTTTCTGTTACATTAAGACTTAAATATTAAGCATTTAGTATATTCATTCAACGTTTTTAATTGTGTATAATCTTGCTCCTTTTTAGTTATATCTCCTGTGTGTGCGTGTGTTGCAGCTTTGCTTCTCTCCCTCGCTCCTCTTTGCATGCATCCCATACGCTAGCACTCGCCTTGGCGGTGAGTACAAATTCATTTTTTCATTATTTTCATAAACATTTATTATTGTATATCAATCTCCATGTAAGTACTGTTGTATTTATCTTTCCTTAGAGATATGTGCACAGAAAATACGTTCAAGTATCTACCCACGCGTTGATAATCTTGCTATAATAGAAAAATCAAATATTTTTTTATTTTTTTCAAGCGATTGTCTTTTCTTACATATGAAGCATTCTTGGAAGATTAACGCGATTCGACTTTCCCAGTCGGTAGAGTCATAATTGATTTGACCATATGCCAATCTTGGAAAAGGTTAAGTAAATGTTAATGAATGCTGATCTTCTTGCGAAAGGGACACTGAGATGATGAGATTGACACAAGAGGAAACCAGGAGCAAAGTAGGAAGGTGAAATCGTGTGTTGAAATGAGAACAACAAAAATAAATGAATACAAGATTTAGGGAAACATTCCAAAATGATTGAAAAAAATAAAATAAAATAAACGGAAAAATGTACGCCCATTCAATCTGTGTGGTGAGTAATGGAAGCTGAATTGTGTTATTTAAAACCTAAGCTTGATAGAACAACAAAAATGCTATTGTAAATTTAAGCATGGTAGGCCAAGGAAAGTGCTATTTCAAAATATGATGAACCAACAAGTGCGCAATTTTAAATATAAACTTGACAGACTTATGAAAATGATATTTCAAATTTGAATGTGACGGACCAATAAATGCGCCATTTTAAATTTGAGCTTGACAAAACTGGTGCAAATGCTATGTCAATTTACGTGCCAGACCAAGGAAAATGCTATTTCAAATTTAAGTGTGATGGGTCAATTGTGTGTTATTTAAAATTTTATTGTGATACAATGCTATTTTTAATTGATGCTTGACATGAAAGAAACACTATTTAAATTGAAACTCGGGAAAAATGTTATTTCTTCCTTAAGAATGAAAAACCTTCAAGGATATTATTTCAAACCTGAGCATGAGAAAACAATGTTATTCAAATGTAATTAAGCATGACACAACAAGAAGAATGCTTTTTGATATTTCAATGTTAAGTGTGACAGACAAAAAGCATTTAAGCTTGAAAGACTGACCAAAATTCTATTTCTTATTTAAACAGGACAGACGAACAAAAACACTACTTCAAACTTCAGACTAGTGAAAATGCTATTTCAAAATTTAACTGTGACAAACCGAGAAGTGTGTTATTTCACATAAAAGCTATACAGACTGATAAAAATGCTATTTCTATTTTAAGCTTAAAATAATGACGAAAATTGTATTTTTGGTTTAAGCATGGCAGTCTGATGAAAATGTCATTTCAAACCTAAGAGTGACAGATTAACTATAGCGTTATTTCAAAAGCTAAATATGACAGACCAATAAAAAAGCGATTTCAAAGTGACAAACAGACAGAGCTTCTTTTAGAGACGATTCGACATTTCTAGAAACGTAATTCAATCTACATATTCAACGGTGAAAAAGATTACGTCAATCTGAAGCTTGACAAACCATTGGACGAAGCTTCGTATTGCAGCTGATAGACGCATCTTAAAAGAAAGCCTAATGAGAAAAGAACTTTGTTGTTTCGTTTTGTTTTCGGGAGAGCACAAAACGTTGCGAATGAATTAGAGTGATATTTTTTTCTTTTTTTTTACTCTTGCGAGTTTTTATTTTCGTTCATGTTTGCTGCGATTGGATGATGGGTGGGAGATGGTCGGAGGCAAAGGTGCCGGAACGCAAAGGATTGTGGGAAGTTGTTCTTCGCTCCAAAGAAGAGTCATTACATATACATGATGTACTGGCTGTGATTGCGTCGCTGGCGGTTATAACTTGGCTTCTACGTTCCTGTACCGGCAGCCCTGGTGCAAAAGTTTGATAAGTCGAGGGTAGGCAAAAGATAAGGACAAATATCAAGGGAGAGTCGGGGGGTTATGGGACAGGGAAGGGGTGAGAAAATGGGCTTGGAGCGGAGAGGGGGTGAGTTTACAAGAAGGGAAGAAACAGAATGAAATTGCAATAAACAACTCGAATTTTTCACAGTCGAAATGTAAAAGGTGTGGTTGATTTGGTTCATCTCTTACTGCATATCAACCCTTTTTTTGGAAAAAAGCGTAAAACGGTGTAAATTTATAGTTGCAGACTGCTTGGCCATATGTCGGCACTTTCTATAATAGCCTAATTCTATGCAGGTCTGAAATATTTGAATTTTCAAATGGGCGATGAAACCCCGTACCCCTATATTCCAGAATTCTCCACCCCTCAGATATGTGAAATAGTAGACATTTCTACGTTCATGAATAACTAGATTGGTATTTTTTTTAGCAGCTGGAGGTTTTTAAAACATAAAATCGTACTCACATCAGAAAGCATTCTATATCTTCACAGGCCCACAATTCGCCCGTGCCTGGAGTATTGTTGCCACATCTGGGCTGATACATCTACCACTAGTCTCTCTTAAATAGGTTCCAAATAGCAGTTTAAATCTAATAGATTGTCACTGTCGCACAAGCTCTATCCCATCGCTATAATGTTGCACCTTGTGCTTGTTTTAAAAGTACTTTAATGGGATATGCTCTAATAAACACATAGCACGTGTGCCTCCTCAGCGTATATACCCCCCACTAACCCAACAAGCAGCAAAATCCCATCCTTTCACTGTGGATGTCACTAGATGCTGAAAATATTTCTACTCTGATAGTCCCTTCTATAGAACTGCTAGATTTTGGAATTCCCTCCCTGTTTCCTGCTTCCCTGGCTGTACTAACCTGTAGAAGTTTAAATGTAATATAAACAGACATCTTTTTTCAACTCCCCACAGTCGGCTATTAAACATGAACCCATATAGTAGTCTCTTATGTTCCAAGTAGCAATATGCTTTGGGGGGGGGCGAAAAGGAGTAAAAAAACAAAAAATAGAAGAATTAACAAAAAAGTGCCCAATCTTACAAATTTTCTAGCCAGAATAAATATTTTCTGAAAGAAACTAAAGATAGTTAAACTTTTGGTGTAAAGAACGTTCTGCAAGGATATAAAAATAAGTCAACAGACAGAATAAAATAGCGATTTGTCAGGTATATTCTTACTTAGGTCTAACTTAACCAGCTTAAACTTATCTATTAGTAGTAGACTCAGATGTTCAATTATTTTATTGGCAGCTTGAAAATTATATGTCAAATATTGGTCCACGTCATTAATAAAAAGTTAAATTTTTAATCAATTTCACTGATTTTGATATATAATCCTGCTCGACATTTTCTTTTTTATTAGTCATGAAGAGATGAGGAGAGTAAAGGGGGAGGAACTTATTCCCTTAAGAAATATGTATTCTTTCTGATACACACATCACCAGGTTCAAATATTTAGTATATTATGCAATATTATGCATAACATCTGCTTTGTTTACATTATTCACCCATTTCCCTGACATAGTTGGTAGATCAACTATTTAACAATAAATCTGACTGGATACATAACTTGCATTAGTATCCATTAGACCATTCGTTAATGAAATGGAAACAGAGAGAAAATATTTTAAAAAAAATACACACAATAGGTTGATACAGATTTAAGGTCAACACTGAAGGTCAGTCTCAAAAGTGCTTCCTAAGGACAAGAATAGTTTCTTTTAACTGGATCGATCTGGAATTATTCATTATAAATTCTGAGAAGGCAATCATTGGTTGTTTTGTTTTACGGCATATCAACCCCTTTCTGTGTGTTTACTGTTGAATCCAGTAATTTCGAAATAAAATCAAGTTGTTCATATTTTCAAATGTTTACTTATGGTGTTTGGTCTAGTTGTTTTGTTTTATGCTAAACCCTTTTCGTGTTCAATCATTAGGGGAAAAATACTATGCTTTTAAGTAGTTAATATTCTCAATTATTTATTAATGGTGTTTAGTTTTGGTTATTGTGTATATAAAATTGTTTTGGAAAGGGAAAAGAAAAGAAAAGAAAAAAACAAGAACATCAATTTTTAGTGCATTTAAATCAGGAAGCCGATATCTTACGACAGCCTGATCAAGTGGCACCAGATCCAAGAAGGCGAGACTACTAAGTTAAGAAAAGATGTATGTACAAGTTAAGAAAAGATGTATGTACAAGTTAAGAAAAGATGTATGTACAAGTTAAGAAAAGATGTATGTAAAAGTTAAGAAAAGATGTATGTAAAAGTTAAGAAAAGATGTATGTAAAAGTTAAGAAAAGATGTATGTACAAGTTAAGAAAAGATGTATGTACAAGTTAAGAAAAGATGTATGTACAAGTTAAGAAAAGATGTATGTACAAGTTAAGAAAAGATGTATGTAAAAGTTAAGAAAAGAAGTATGTAAAAGTTAAGAAAAGATGTATGTAAAAGTTAAGAAAAGATGTATGTAAAAGTTAAGAAAAGAAGTATGTAAAAGTTAAGAAAAGAAGTATGTAAAAGTTAAGAAAAGATGTATGTACAAGTTAAGAAAAGATGTATGTAAAAGTTAAGAAAAGATGTATGTAAAAGTTAAGAAAAGATGTATGTAAAAGTTAAGAAAAGATGTATGTAAAAGTTAAGAAAAGATGTATGTAAAAGTTAAGAAAAGATGTATATAAAAGTTAAGAAAAGATGTATGTAAAAGTTAAGAAAAGATGTATGTAAAGGTTAAGAAAAGATATATGTAAAAGTTAAGAAAAGATGTATGTAAAAGATGTGTGATGAAGAAGAAGAAGAGGGATGGGTGGAGCACGATAATAATGCAGTAAAAAAAAAAAAAAAAATCAGTGGAAGGAAAGGATTACCGAAATCTCACAAGTAAAAGAAAACAATAATGAGGTGAGAAGTCCAGTCGGTTGAAAATGGCGTGAAAAACTGCGAGAAAACGGTTGGAAACGAAAAGATTTACGAAATGTGTGAAATGGGGAGAAAGAAAATAATAAGACAACTTGATTTACCTTGCAACAAGATTGTTGAAAAACAACGCCAACGAAGTTGATAAGATATGCAAAGAGATTTTGGAAATGGCAACTAAACAACGCGAAACACCAGGGCCAGTGCCGCATGTTGCGAATTGACATGTCCTCACTTTCTCCTGGAAAACTATGATTAAAAAGACGACGAAAACAACAACGGTAAAGCTAAACATGCAAAACCTGAAACTATTGGCCATTGAACTATAAAAACAAAATCGTTCATGAATAACTAGATATAAACACACACACACGCGCGCACACACACACACACATATATATATGTGTCAACTAACATGCATGCACCATTCTAAACTTCCTGTTTGTTGTATACTCTCATGTCGCCGATTATGACAGCCAGCTTACACAGTTCTATAAGTACTTAGATTCACTTTCATTCAAATGTTAAATACTGGTGGTCAAGAGGAAAGATGCCCACAAAGTCAAAGTCGGATTTATTGACTACGTTCCAATCTTAATCATCATTTTCTGCACTGATGAATGAAACATTAGTGTCTGTAGGTATAAAAATTTCTAATATTTATTGAGAAATATAGTTTATATATATATATATTTTTTTTTATATATATATATCTTGGTCAGTCCATCGATTTCGACGATCACACGGAGGTCGGTTAGTGTCCATGTATACGGTGCAATGCAAGTCTGATCGTAACTCTGAAATCCCGGCCGCAGATGTGACACCTAATGGAAGGAAATCCGGGTAGTAGCGCCCATAGTCACGCTCTTTTTGCTTCCACAGTAGCAATCCTTTGATCTCTAATGGCATCGGTTGCGCCTGATATCACACTTCTCCAAACTATCCGATCTACAGCTTTTCTTCTCCAGTCGTTGAGTTGGTTTGTGTTTTTCAAATTTCTCTTGAAAACGTCTTAATAGCGCAGTATCGATGCGCCTAGGGATCGTGTACCTTCTGGAACTCACCAAAGAACACCGCTTTTGGTAGTCAATTTGACATGACTGTCTCCTGTCCATATATATATATATATATATATATATATATATATATATATATACATATATATATATATGTAACTATATATATATGTGTACATATATATATGTATATATACATAATTGTATATATATACATGTACATATATATGTATATACATATACATGTACACACATATAAATGTATATATATGTACATATATATATATGTAGATATATATACATGTACATATATATATGTAGATATATATACATGTACATACATATATATGTCTATATATACATGTACATATATATATGTACATATATATATGTATATATATATCTACATATATATACATATATATATATGTACATATATATGTACATATATATACATATATATGAACATATATACATACATATATATATGTACATATATACATAAATACATATATATATGTACATATATACATATATATTACATATATATATGTACACATATATATATATGTACACATATATATGTATTTACATATATATATATGTACATATATACATATATATTACATATATATATATGTACATATATATATGTCACACATATATATGTACACATATGTATATCTGTACATATATATATGTACACATATATATATATGTACATATATATATGTAGACATATATATATATGTACATATATATGTACATATATAGATATATGTACATATATAGATATATGTACATACATATATATATATGTGTGTACATATATATGTACATACATATATATATATATGTGTGTACATATATATATGTACATATATATATGGACATATACAGATATATGTACATATATATATATATGTACATACATATATATATATGTACATACATATATATATATGTACATATATATATTTACACATATATATATGCACATATATATATATGTACATATATATACATATATATGTACATAAATGTATGTACATATATACATATATATGTACATAAATATATGTACATAAACATATATGTACATATATATATGTACATGTATATGTATATAAATGTGCATATATATATGTGTAAATATATATATATATATATGTACATATAAATATGTACATATATATACATATATATATACATATATATATACAATTATATATATATATATATGTACATGTATATATATACATATATATATATATATACATATATATATATGTAAATATATATATGTGTACATATATATGTGTACATATATACATGTACATACATATATGTACATATATATATATATATAAATGTACACATATATATATATATATGTACACATATATATATGTATATATATATGTATATATATACATGTACATATATATATAACTGTATATATACATGTACATATATATATAATTGTATATATATATATGTACACATATATAATTGTATATATATATACATGTACATATATATATGTATATACATATAAATGTACATATATATATGTATATATATATGTACATATATATATGTAGATATATATACATGTACATATATATATGTCTATATATACATGTACATATACATATATGTATATACATATATGTACTTATATATATATGTCTATACATACATGTACATATATATATGTCTATATATACATACATGTACATATATATATGTATATACATACATGTACATATATATACATATATATGTACATGTATGTATATGTACATAAATATATGTACATGTATGTATATGTACATAAATATATGTACATATATATACATATATATGTACATATATATGTACATATATATACATATATATGTACATATATATGTACATATATATACATATATATACATATATATATGTGCATATCTATATACATATATATATGTACATATATATATAAACATATATATGTACATATATATATACACATATATATGTACATATATATATACACATATATATACATATATATATACATATATATATACATATATATATGTACATATATGTACATATATATGTACATATATATATGTAAATATATATATATGTACATATAGGTTTGTATATGTACATATATATATGTATATATATATTTACATATATATATGTACATATATATGTATAGATATGTACATATATATGTATATATATGTACATATATATGTATATATATGTACATATATATGTATATATATGTACATATATATATATGTACATATATATATATACATATATATATATATACATATATATATATACATATATATATACATATATATATGTACATATATATATACATATATATATGTACATATATATATACATATATATATGTACATATATATATATACATATATATATATACATATATATACATATATATATATACATATATATATGTACATATATATATATATATACATATATATATATATGTACACATATATGTACATATATATGTAAACATATATGTACACATATATATATGTACACATATATATGTACATATATATACATATATATGTACATATATATATATATGTACATATATATGTACACATATATATATGTACACATATGTAAATATGTACATATATATATATGTACACATATATAGAGATATATGTACATATATATGTACAGATATATATAGATATATATGTACATATATATATATAGATATATGTACATATATATATGTACATACATATATATGTGCACATATATATATGGACATATATATGTACATATATATATATTTACACATATACATGTACATATATATATATATGTACACATATATATGTAGATATATGTACATATATATATGTACATATATATATGTATATATATATATGTACATATATATGTACATATATAGATATATGTACCTACATATATGTATATATGTACATATATATATATGGACATATATATATATGTACATATATATATATGTACATGTATATTTACATATATGTGTACATATATATATGTACATATATATATATGTACATATATATATGTACATATATATATGTACATATATATGTACATATATATATATGTACATATATATGTACTTATATATGTACATATTTATAAGTATATATATATGTACATATATATATGTACACATATATATATATACACATATATATGTACACATATATATATTGACACACATATATATGTACATATATATACATATATATATATGTACATATATATACATATATGTATATATGTACATGTATATATGTACATATATATATGTATTTATATACATATATATATGTACTCATATATATGTGTACACATATATATGTACCCATATATATATGTACATATACATATATATATATGTACACATATATATATGTATATATATATATGTGTGTGTGTACATATGTGTACATATGTACATATATATATGTACATATATATGTACATATATATATAATACGTACATATATATAATATGTACATATATATATATGTACATGTATATATATATATATATATATATATATATATATATATGTACATATATAAATATATACGTACATATAGATATATGTACATATATATATATGTACATATATATATGTACATATATAGATATATATGTACATTCATAGATATATATGTACATATATATATATACATACATATGTATATATATATACATATATATGTACATATGTATATATTTTTTTTACACAGTGATCACCACATATCAAGGCCCGGGAGCCACTCAGGAATATGGGTTATTGCAAGTACATTACCTTAGTGTGGAGATTTGATGAAGTGTTTACTTAAGGGGGCGGTTCATTAGGAATTTGTTAACGTTGGACTTGAAGACATCCAAGTTTAATCAATGGGAAGCAGGCAGACGGAACAGAGTTCCACAGGCGTGCAGTTCTAAGAAAGAAGCTTTGTTCATGGAATCCGCGTTTTTGATTTAGGCACAGATATAGAGTGGTTGAAATTTTTCACAGTGGATTCAGCTAGACGGGTGGTTTTCATGAAAGATTGGCGAGGGGTGACCAGAGATTGGAGTTCAGACGAGCACCTGCCATGGAAATAATGATAAAACAAGGATAGGCTCGCAACGTCTCTTCTCTGGGAGAGAGGTTGCAGGGTAGAGAAAAGGGCATCCCCTACTAAGCCCCGAAGTCTATTTTGTACTCTGTCAATGCAGGATAGGCTGGTTTTAGCAGCTCCTGCCCAGATATGGCAACAGTATTCCATCCTTGGACGTACTTGGCTTTTATATAGATAGAGAATTGTATCAGTAGTGAGATATCTTCTGGAGCGGTCGAAGGATCCCACCATCTTTCCAGCGACCTTGGCAACAGACTTGATGTACATGTTCCTTTTCAGATAAGGAGTTAAGGTCAAACCCAGAAGCTTGTCAAAACACGGGGCCTCACCCAGACGAGAGCCATCCATCACAATTGATGCCAGATTGGGATCAGAGCGTTGATGATGTAAGGATAGGAGTTTGGTTTTGGATGCATTAAAGGTAACCAGCCACATCTTCCCCTAGTGAACCACGCGCTCGAGATCAGAGGAAAGAGAATCAGAGAGAACTTTGTCATTTACAGCCTTTGATGTGTTGCCGTAGATGGTCGTGTCATCAGCATAGATGTCAACAAATGATTTAAGCATGTGTTTAGGGAGGTCATTGATGTTGATCAGGAAGAGAGTTGGGTCCAGGATTGACCCCTGGGAGACTCCAGCATTTACATTGCAGGCCTCCGATATTTGTCCATCTACCACTACTCTTATGAGCCTATCGGAGAGAAATGATTTAATGATTGAGAAAACATTTCCAGTTATACCGTAGCTGGAAATCTTGTTAAGTAGACCGTTATGCCATACCGTTTCGAAGGCGTTTATATATATATATATATATATATATATATATATATATATATATATATATATATATATATATATATATATATGTACATATATATATACATATATATATGTACATACATATATATATATATATATATGTACATACATATATATATGTGTATGTATATATATGTACATATATATATATACATATATATATGTACATATATATATATGTACATATATATATATATGTACATATATATATATATGTACATATATATATATGTACATATATATATATATATGTACATATAGATATATGTACACACATATATATATATATGTACATATATATATATATATGTACATATATATATATATATGTACATATATATATATATGTACATATATATATATGTACATATATATATATATGTACATATATATATATGTACACATATATATATGTACACATATATATATATATGTACATATATATATATGTACATATATATATGTACATATATATATGTACATATATATATATATATATATGTATATATATATATGTATATATTTATATGTGCATAGGTTTTATAAAATATATTGAGAAACAATTTAGCGAGAGTTTAACACATATTTATTATTCGAAAAGGAAACACAAATAGATATGAAAGTCCTTAATCCGCAGAGTTTCGATGAAATACTTTCCGTTTCGTTAGAGGGGAGTAAATAATGTAAGTCTGAAAAGGATCATACTAGCGTGAAAGTCAGGTGTAGAACAATGAAACAGATGGAGTTTGGTAAAAAAGCAAAAGAAAAAATGGTTTCATGTGAAAGCGTGTTCCCAAGGGTTGTTGAATCCAAACCGGTATATCCAAGAAAGTGGTAGAAATAAAATATCCATGTTTGTTGTAGTCCGAGTACATGATGTTGGAGATTATAAATGGTCGAAAGAAAAAATATCTTAGTGGTTAGGCACAGATGATAAATCCAGTCTGTGAAGTTATTCAAAAAGAAGGCGATTTGAAGAATAAGTGTAGAAAGTTATCACGTGATTCACGTTGGCACACTGATTTTCATTAGATTACTGAAGTTAAACAATGGTGT
>NC_136490.1:123504754-123842254 GCF_053919585.1 Euprymna scolopes | reverse complement strand
GGTGTATCCACATTTTGGTCGACCTGCATGCTGCACGTTTGTAGGCCAACCACCTCTGAGTCCCTTGCAGTTCAGCTTATCCTGCCTTGACAGGGTTCAAAATAGACTTTGTAGCTTTGTGGGGAATACTATTTTCCTTTCCCTGCAACCTCTTTCCAACAGAAGATACGTTATGAGCCTGTCTCTGCTTTATCGCTATTATCATGGCAAGTGCTCGTCTGAGCTCAAATCTATGGTTCCCCTCGCCAAACTCTCACAGACAATACTCGTCTAGCTAAAATACTATCAATAATTTCCCGCGCTCTTTATTTGTGCCTAAACCTCAATGTAGATTCCGCGAACAAAGCTTCTTTCTTAAAACTGCACACCTGTGGGACTCTGTTCCATTTCCATGCTTTCCAACTGACTACAACATGGCTGTCTTCGAGTCCAATGTAAACAAGTTTTTGATGAGCCCTCCCCTTAAATTATCCAATTTACCAAATTTACACTACTAACGATTACTACGATATTGTCCTAATGACTACTGTATGTTCATTAACCCTTATCCTCCAGTGGCCTCCGGGCCTTCGTAATTAATTTAAAAAAAATTTCCTCAGGTTGCCAGCCCATATTTAGTTAACTTCCTCTGCCAAAAAGAGCATTTTAAATGGGAGTAACAATTATCTGCTCTTCTCGACTTAAAACGCAGACTCTAAGCTTGCGGTTTTATAAAATATATATCTAATGAATAAATGGATGTATTGAGCAACTATCTGTTGTATCGCTGTAAGAAATGGTAGGTCAGAGAAATTTCAGCATATATTTTAACATGAAAAGGCAACCGATTCAACATGTATATATATATATATATATATATATATATATATATATATAACTACTTCATTTACTCACATAAAATTAATATACGAAAGTATAAATTTATGCGTAAAATTTTTGATTCCTTGTCTGCAAAGCCCAGGAAGGAGAGCAAGGAGCGTTCTAAAAATATCCGTCTTCCGTGACTCACCCTGTGTGTGTGTGTGTGTGTGTGTGTGTGTGTGTATATATATAACTACTTCATTTACTCACATAAACCTAATATACGAAAGTATAGATTTATGCGTAAACTTTAAGTATTTACTTCAAAAGTGCTCAATACGTAGGTAGAGCTAGTTAGTAAGTTATTAAATATATATGGCGATTAAGCTACACTGAATATTCCGCGTTTCATCCACTCTAGGACTCTTCAGGCTTATGCGCCTAGTGTTGAATAGGCTTTTTAATATTTATTTAGTTTCTTGGAGAAATGACTGACGGGTCGCAACTGTCCATTTTGGTCATATTGAGATAATACCATGCCGATTCCATTTTCGTTAGCATCCGTGTGTAGGCTAAACGGTTTCTCAAAGTCTGGTGTTAATAGCATAGGTTTTTTTACTCAACATGTCTTATCATCTCAAAAGATTCCTGATATTCTGGTGTCCATTGGAATCTTATTCCTTTTTTTAAAAAGCTCGCCAAGGGGGTTGCTATCCCAGAGAAATTACGACAGAATTTTCTATAATAGCCCGCCATTCCTAAGAATCTTCGGACTTCCTTTACATTTCTTGGCGTTGGAGATCCCTTTATGTTTCTTACTTTAACTTCGCTAGGACTAACGTGTCCATATCCTACGATGTGCTTCAAGTAATGCACTTCTGCTTTCCCAAATTCACTTTTCTCCAGGTTGATATTTAAGTTTCGTTCCTCCAACCGATTAAAGATTTATCTTATATTCTCCAGATGTGCTTCCCATGTTTCATTATAGATGATAATGCCATCTATATAAACACCAACATTTGGGATGCCTGTTAAATACTTATTCTTTAGACGCATAAAGGTGGCTTGGGAATTTCTCATCATAAAGGGCATTACATTATAGTGATATGTTCCGTCCGGAACTACAAATGCGGATTTAAGTTTAGCTTTATCTGTCAGAGATACTGACCAGTATCCTTTCAGAAGATTGCACTTGGTAATAATTTTTTTTTTAATTTTTAACTGTACGTAGAATGCCATTTTATTTTACTTACGTTAAAATTCATTTATATCTGTATTTATGCATTTAAAATTCTTTGAATATCCTTATGTATTGGACTGATTTGATTTCTTTGCATCACCTGATCTAAAATCCTACAATTTCTTTCTTTTCTGTTCTTTTCTTGTTTTCGATTCAAAGTTAAAAAGTATTCAATCACCGCCCTCAATCTCTTGAAGAATTAAAACTTGGTATTCATTCTGACATTGCTGCTCTTCCACCTGAAATGATTCGTCGAGTTATGGAAAACTTTCGTGAACGTGTATAATCGTATGTTAGCAATGATGGGACACATTTGTTCGATTTAATATTTAAGACTGTGTAAAATAAAATGGCATTCTACGTATATTTAAAAATAAAAAATGTCTTTTCTTTATTTCATTTTTATTTCATTTTCTTTTGACTAAATTATCATTTCGGAACACCTTATAATATAATCGATGAGAGTTCTTGCGTTGGTAGATGCATAACAGTTGAAACGGCAGGGCCAGTTCACATGGGGAAGGACAAAGAAAGCAGGTGAAGAAAATAATATTAGATTTACGAAAAATAGAGATTAATATAAACCTGACCAACGAAAGGTTAGCTTGAAAATAATTTTCCGAAAGCCGTCCAACACATGTCAGTATGTAAAACGAAATATAAAGTGAAATACAGAAACAGAACAAAAGGGAAAATCTCAACTGAAAAATTTAATGTTAATTTACTCGTTTTTGAATAAGTTGATTTATTTTATTTTTTTCCTTATATGGAGGAATATGCTATTGTTCAGTTATAATGTTGTTTTTTGAGTCTAGATACATCATTCACTCCAGTCTACGCAAACGCTATCACCCTGATAATTAATGTGATCGGCCCCCCCATCTCATTAATTTATATTTTGTTTCTTCTGAACAATTATTTTGTTTATAAGGTTTTACGTGACAGGAAACCGGTGTATTTTTAGTTGTGTATGCGTGCACGAGGTAATCAAACTTCGACTTGAATACAGGAAACGAAGTAAACAATTCCGTCTAGACAAAGCGAAACACTTTACTGCGACCTTTGGTGCATATTTCCCTAACAATCAATATATTTGCCCACACAAAAATAGGAAGATGGGACGAGAAATCTTTTCGGATTAATTATAAGAAAGAAAAAAAGGCGAATGAAAAATAGAATGGCTTTAATATAAAGACATGACATGACACTATGTGGCTCAGTTAAATAAGTGTTGTAGCATATGATTAATAGATTAGCATTTACTTATATTCTAGACTTGTTGTCCGTTAAAATCGGAAAAAAGTTATAGCCCATTGACTTAGAATAAGTGCGTTATGCAAAATTAATGGTTGGATATGGTTAAATTGTGTACATCTTTCCATTAAATACTAATTCATATTAATCCCTAACTGTGCATCAAACGGATACCATAATATTTAGTTCGCCGTACCTTATCAAAACAAAGGCCCCTATAATATTTCAGCCAGATCTTTGCAGTAGTTCCCAGGAAAATTTGGGGTGTATATGTGGTACTGCGATGAGTAATCCCTATTACTTCCTTACTGTGCATCAAAAGGATACCATAATATTTAGTTCGCTGCCCCTTATCAGAACAAAGCCCCATATAAATTTTCAGCCAGATCTGCACAGTCGTTCCCAATAAAATTTGGAACGTAAATGTGGTACTATGATGAGTAATCCCCATTAAACCATTACTGTGCCCCGAATGGATACAATGGCAGCTAGTTTTCTGCACCTTATCATAACAAACGGCCACACAAAATTTCAGCCAGATCTGCCGAGTAGTTTCCGAGAAAAGTTGAACATACAAATTAAGATAAAATATAGATTTTTAGTAACATTAGTACAATGTGTTCATGAATATAAATATACATTTACATCTGACTGATATGTTATAAATGATGTACTGATGTAATAAATATGAATACATCCGGGTTCTTCCTTACAAGAATATGATTGGCTGGTTAAGCCATAAATACAGACTGACAGAGCAGAATAAGAGAAATATAATATAGAGATTTGCAAGAATAGCCATAATCTTACGAAAAATCATCGAATGCGGAAATCATCCAACCTAACCTACAAACATCATCCAAACACAAGTAATTTGAAATAGAATAAAACCAAAAGGAGAAAATATCAGAAATAACATCACGAACCCAAGGAAACTGAAATTGCTATAAATCCCATAATCTTACTTCCCCTTTCCCAAATATAAAAATATTAAAAACACACACGCAAGCATAAACGCATGTGTGGTGGCACCAGTCTTAACTGATGCTATATGAAATAGTGGCGAATGATCAAGGAAGACGGAAAGCCTGAAGCTGAAGAGCACCAACCAGACCTCCATTGGAAGGTTGTAGAGAGTGTAAGCATTTTCAGGAGACTTATTGCCACACAAATTCCAGAAAAGACTAATGGTTATTGCCAGCAAGAAATCAACAGCAGGTGGCAGAGTGTAGAATGGCCTTCAGGTATGGAAGTTAGCTGTGAATATCCAACAAACAGTCTCAGCCGTCTATTTAGAAGTTGTATGTAAAATATGCTTTAGTCAGCTAAATCTCTGTTAAATGCATGCAGATGCCCGATTTAAAGTTTAGACTTAGGCGGGTGTCAGCCGCCATAAAAGCTGATTGCCTGACTTGATCAAATGCAGGCTTGGTTGATGCTCTAGTGTGATCATGATAAAGTGTTGAGCAGCAAAGAGTATCCTTTGTAAAATAATTTGCTCTAGACCTTTTTATGGATCGTTCCATGCATGCAACCAGCCAACTATCTAGACGGTTTCAAGTTTGAGAGGCATTATTCACCAGTGTGGGTTTCAAACTTGCACGTTAATCTATATATCTCTAAAAGTGAAAATGTGTGTGTGTGTGTGTGTACATTTCCCTACCAAATAACTCTTTCAATTTTCAGTCTAGAGATTCGAGATTTTGACATTAGGTTTATTAAGATTTGGGAAAATCTTTTTCTTGGTTTTTGCTGTCAAGGGGTCAAAGTTCAACAATTTGACCTTTGAAAACTCTACCAAACTTCTCCTCAAATTTTGAGTCTAAACACTTGAAATTTTAAATGTAGGTTACTTGGACATGAATCAAACTTTTTAATTTGATCTGAGCCCCCCAAAAATAAATGTTAATGGGTCAAAATTGGGGTCAAACTTTAAAAAATTGGCCTCTGCGGTCTCTACCAAATTACTCAGCCAATTTCTGGTCTAAACATTTGAAATTTTTATAAAGAGTATTCAGAGATAGTACAAGCTTTTTAATCGGTTTGGGTAAAAAATTAGAGCTGCCAAGGGGGCAAAGTTCAAAAGATTTAACCTTTGCGGTGTCTAGCAAACTACTCGGCTCTAGACATTTGAAATGTATACATAACGGATATTCAGACATGCAGCAAGCATTTTAATACGTTTTGGGGCGAAAATTTGGCTTCCAAAAGATCGAAATTGAAAAAGTTGACCATTGCAGATTCCACCAAATTCCTCCGCGAACTTTGGGCCAAAACACTTGAAATTTTAGATGTAGGTAACTTGGACATGGGTAAAACTTTTTATTTTGATTTGAGACCAAAATCATAAATGTTAAGGGTAAAAATTTGCCTCTGCGGTCTCTACAAAATTATTTAGACAATTTTTAGTTTAAACATTTAAAATCTTACATAAAGTGTATTTCCACGTAGAGCAAGTTATGAACAGTATATAGGGCCCGAGCAATGCCGGACTGAACTGCTAGTATAAAAGAAAATGATGAAGAAAGGGGCGAAGAACGCATGAGATGTTGTAATCAATTGAACTCATCTATACGATAGTGTATTGAATAATTTATGATTTTGGTAAGGATTTTTGAAATAGATAAAACAGTGGACCCCCCCCCCTTCAGTGTTGATAAAATCACACTTATTATTCATAAATGTGTAATTTAGCCTTATCTTGAATATAGCGACACACACACAGATACACTGATACAATGTTTATTTATTAATTACATATATTTACTTAATAAGCCAGAAAAAGAAAATTTTAAATGGCAGAGCAAAGATTGTTTTTTTTTTTTTTTTTTACTTTTTTTTGTTTTTGACGGAATTACAAGTACGGCTACTCGGCGTTGTTCAGGGCGTGGGTAACAAAATATAAGAGTTTGTTTAGGTATGTATAACATCTTTTTAAAATTCCTCCCTCCCCTCTCCATCCGACTGATGGAGAGGGGAGGGAGGAATTTATGTCTTTCTTTACCTTATCCTCAGCTGTCTATTTTTTTCTTTCTCCTGTCTACAATGCTTTCTTTTTTCTACATTTCGCTTGACTGTCCCCCCCTTCTCTCTCTCTCTCTCTCTCTCTCTCTCTCTCTCTCTCTCTCTCTCTCTCTCTCTGGCAGTCGACATTTTTTTTTACGAACTCGTCTGATTTTTCTAAATATCCTATTAAAGCATGTATACATATTTAAATATTTTAACGGCGCCAATAAATTTTAAATAAAAAAAAGACATTAAAAAAGGTGCGAATGAAAGAAAGCTTTTTTAAATATGGCAATGTTGCAATAATGAAAAATATAAATTAATTTATATATTATTGAATTGGATTAATACTATTTATTAATTTATTTATTGCGGACTATTATCCTCATCTTTCTTAGTTGTTGTTTCACGAGGTTTCGGACAACTATTCCTCTGGCCTTCATCAGATGGTAACCACGACGGGATAGAAACTCCGAATCTCCTAACTGCATTCTCAGCAATTAATGCCATTCATAATTGTTGTCGTCTCACCACGTTTTTTGACCAAGTAAGCCTCTGGTCGGCTTAGGGTAGGATTAAAACCGCTATACCCAGACAATTCTCACCTGGAACCGTAGAGATTCAACGTTACCACCTGACGAAGGCCAGAGGAATAGTTGGCCGAGACGTCGTGAAACAACAACTAAGAAAGATGAGGATAATAGTCCGCAATAAATAAATTAATTTGTTATACCTGGCTAAAACTTGCCGTTTCCCCAGCACGTCATATCCTAAGCTAGATTCTGGATATTTGGAATTCAGTATTTTCCTGGCGAATCTTCAAGCAGAAAAGATGTAAAAATCGTCTCCTTACTTGCAATTTATATAACTACGACAAAATAGAATGTTGATCCAGATTATATAGTTTTGCATTCAAATTGATCCAAACTACTTTTTTTAATGTAAATTGTCTGATGGACGCAAAACAAAAATGCTAACCATTGCTCTATTACAATGTCTATTAATTTCTAGATTTTTGCTGGTTTTACTTTGCTTATTCACTTTACGACCTTATGTCCGGCAAGTTCGCATCTGCATTTCCTGGCAGGTTACGTACACAACCAAAAAAATGCAAAAGTGGTTGGTTAATCAATTTTAAGTAGACGACAAGTTTCAGCTAAAGTGTGAAATTCATTAAGCCAAGAAATTGTCTTTTTTTTAACTGAAATTTATTTCCAACACACTTTATCAACATGAACCTCCCCTTTCCCATATTAATAATGGCTTTCTAAATAGAACGCCATTCTTAATATGAGAGAGTGGAAACGCCAAGTCTTAAATCAATCGTTTTGCAATTTTTATTCTAGCACCTCTTGCTGTTTGCTTAATCTGCCGGAAGATATCAAAGTGAAGATGCTGGAGAACTGAATAAGTAACAATATAATGAATAATTGGTTTGACAAATGCTGAATGACTTTTGGCGATTAAAAATGGAGTGTTTTGATTTGTTTCCAGAGTAGTTTCATTGTAAATGATGAGATACATCGTATGTAACATAGTCTGGCTCCTTCATTAAATCACAACTCACGTGCCGAATTAGCATTTTAAGTCATTACGTGAGCGTGACATCATGAAATAGAATGCATATATAGGCACGAAAATCGGAAGAGGGGAGAAGAAAGGAAAGAAAAGGGAAATAACGAGTGGCAATTAGAAAGTTTCACAAGCATACGTGCCTTTAGCTCTTGCCACTTCCGTTGAGAGCCAGCTGTGTCCGGTGCCGTGCAGTGAGAGACAGCTGTGACCGATGTCATGTATTAAGAGCCAGCTGTGTCTGGTGTCGTCTACTGAAAGTCAGCGCTGACTGGTGTCGCCTATTGAGAGTCGGTCCACATGGCAGTCAGAAAGAGAGAACATACTGGTGTTAAATACTTGTCGGCGACTGGTGTGGTAAACGAAGAAAATAAATAATTTTTCTTGCACCTGGAAAGTTTGGATCGGTTCTAATTTCCCTTGCGACTGTCTCTACGTACAACGTTTGCCCTCACATTAAAACATCACAACGTTACACATAGACTTAAAGAGGGGGCATTTTTATATTTTCTTAAAATTTAAAGTCTTGGGTATTACATTAAAAAGCACTCAGTGATGATTCCTAAATTTTAAGCTTTGAGGTAACGTGGTGGCACTACTGGGTTGTAATTATTTACAGCCCAGATCTTACTTGAATCTGGAGTGGTAGTATCTCTCAGTATCCCATCTATGTGTTTAATAAGAACTGCATCAGACACTCTTGAACAAAATATTAGCTCCCACTAACCCTACCACTTAAAATTTTTCTTTTTTTTTTCAGAATTTTTTACTTGAAGAATATGATAACTCCATGTAGAAAATGAAGTCAACATGCTATCTATGCTAATAATGTCTAAAACAGGATATAGGTGTACTTGGTGTTCCTCTATGTCGTCACTACTGAGGGGACATTATTTAAAGAAGTGACCCCGAATGCTGATGTTCTAGGAGAGTAAAAAGTGAACCTTGGCTTTACTTTTGGCAGCTTCATAACTCTCCCAGTTCTTATTCTGTGCCTTAGCCATCGCATTCAATATGCGATGTATCTGACAAAGGGGGAAGAATTGCTATTTTCGGAGTCAAAATCTATCTATCTCACACTTATCTATGGCTAGGTTTCAACTCCAAACTAGTATATATATTTTTAGCTTTTACATCGTGGGTTCATGTCTGTGGCGATTTTTCAAGAAAAATAAAGAATACGACCTTGCATTAACATAGAAGATAAAATCAAAAATAAAGACAATGTTGATGTTTGTAAAATTTAAAGTAGTATAATTAAAACTAACCAATCGTTTTCTGCTTTTAGGGAAATATCAGAATTCATCATATTTCAAGCAGTAAATATTTATTGCACTTAAATTAGTTTTTTCAGCATTTAAAAATGTTCTCATTAGAAGAATCTTCCTAACTGGAATAAAAACTTCTGAAAACTAATTGAAACCAAATGTGATTATGCATTGTAAAAAAATGCTTAAATTAAAAAAAATATATAAAGTAGCTAGATAGAATCAAATATGAAATTGTCAGATGTAATACTATTTGGGCCTAAATTTTAAAATCCAACAAGATAACTCCATAAATCAAATTTTTCCTGGTTACTCTATTTCCCAACCTTACCAGCTACTTAATAGCTCTATACCCTCAGTCATCCTGGGTGTGACACAAAACTGTATCCAGTGGTATAGCCTCAAATTAGGGAGTGTGAAGTTATTTTTAGTTGACACTATTCCCAGGTCCACTATCACCTGTAACGACACCATCTATGACTTAAATAGAAACTACAGTATAAAGGGCATAACGCTCGAGATTCGCCACTTCCTGCCAAGAACTGGTATAGAAGAAAGCGGCGAAGGACGAAAATCAGTCCCCGTGTATTTTAGGCAAACACATAAGAAAATCACACTGTTTTTTGTTCATTTGAAATTTAGAATTTTATTTTTATTACAAATATTTTCCTTACTATTGAATATTCTGTTTTTTTTTACAAATACTCAAAGGAAATATGTTTTGTTTTGCTTATATATTTAATAAAGAAAATGTTTTTGTACAAAAATATTTAATAGTGAAAATATATATTTTTTAATAAAAAAAAATGATTTTGTACAAAAATATTTAATGGCAAAAATATGTTTTTAATAAAAAAAAAATATTTTTCTTTTGCATGCATATTTAATAAAGATAATATTTGGCACTTGTGCATTTTAACATCCGTGCACACTTGAAATATCACTGAATGCAAATGTCTACTGCAGAGAATTTGAATACCTACTAGCCACATCCCTCGGGTGACGAAGGGCTCTCTGTACAGGGCTTTGTCAGGCAACTTGCCATGAGCATATTTTGTCCGACATGTAAACCCTGACTAAATAATCAAAATCACATAGTATTCGCAACCCAAATAAGATCTCCGCGCTATGGATCCCACGGAGAATGGTGCACCTTCTCTATGTGATGTGATGTTAATTAAGCAGCATGAAGCTGGATACTCCACCAGACTAAATAAATAATTGTTCTGGAATCCAGTAAGACCAAGAGACCACGAGAAATATATACTATAATATATTTAAATTTAAGTTAAGAGAGGAATATTGTGTTCCTAACTTCTTTACGAACTCACTGTTCCAATTTACAATGCCTCCCCACGGGACAGAATGAGACATCAGGGTCGATTTTTAATGTGGAGAAAAGGAACAAAAATAAAAACTCAGTGTTTGAGAAGAAAAAGAGAACATTAAATGAAATATTCAAATATCTATGTATCTCATATAAGGATTAAGTGTTAGCCCCAGGAAAGGGGTCCCTTGATTTCTGGAAACTTTGACTGAAGTAAAATCAAACAATATTTCAATGTTTTTAAACTCATCCGTTTTGGTAATTAAGTCTCTTTAAACATGTGTTACTAAAAAAATAGGTCAGTTGCTGTAATTGCAGCCTCAACGATTTCATCCATATTTGTTGCTTATTGCGATAGAAGTGTTGAACCGCGAACTGATTTTTGTCTTTCATTGCTTTCTTTGGAACTAATTCTTAGCCGGAAGTTGCGAGACTCGGGCGTTATGCCTTTTTACCGAATCTACCGCGTTGGACTATTAAAAAAAAAAATAAATAAATAAAAACAGCACTTAAAAAACAAATTAATCGATAAACTAATCCTATACAAAACTTATAGATGGATTGGGAATGAAATGACCCAACAATGGTTGATACGCCGTGAAATCCGACAAGCAACGTAAAAGAACGTGAAGAAATAAAATAATCGATGAGAATTTTTTTTTTTTTATTGGAGATGAAAAAAAGAAAACTTAGACTTAAATAAAATGTATGTTCATGTGTGACTTACACCCAGCAAATTGAAACTAACCCTAATCCTAACTTCTGGCTTCTCCCCCCCATCTTACTGTCACTGTTCATTGCTACTTTCCTGAACCTTAACCACCACCAGAAGCAAACGTCCCCTTCCACCTCAACTTATGTTCTCTACCCCCCCTCTCTTTTTGTCATCTGGCTTTTCTTCAATGTCTTTAAATGTTCTTTTGTGTGAGATTCAAGGTAACTAAATACAAGATGTGGCTGTGTAAGGAATGTTCACGTCAGGATGCCTAGGAGGCCAATTTTTGATACGCCGGTTTTGTTATGCTATGCTAAAAAAAGAAGGTTAAATGGCATTTGCAAGAAGACGTTCATGACTTTGAGTATGACTTGAGGGAGAGCACGACTGAACAGGCATGACTTGAGAATGGTAAAGCTTCCTTAGCAAGGAGGAAAAAAGACTGGCAGACATTCTTCGATAGTTGAGAAATTGAAAGGAAAAACCGTTAGAAAATAGGAGAGAAGAGAAGAGAGAGAGAGAGAGAGAGAGAGAAAGAAGTGAAAAAGAGAAAAAAAAAAACGAAAGTTTTTTTTTAGATAAAAAAAAAACAAAAAAAACTTTTAAAAAATTCAAATGAAATGTTTGAAGAAAGAAGGAATCAAAAATAAGGAAGCTACGAGTAAGTGGCGCCCGGGAAATATAAAGCTGAATTTGCAAATGTGAAATATGGATACGGTAGAAGCTTAGTAAATATATAAATATATGAAGATATCAAGAAGGCAGAGAGAAAGAGATGAAAAAGAATAAGGGAGGGGAAAAGGGGAGAAAGAGAAGGTGAAAAAAGAAAAGAAAGCGACGAAAAGAAAGGGAAAGAAAATGAAGAAGGGATGAGAAAAACGAAAAAAAGGGGAGACAGAAAAAGAAAGGGAAGGCGCAAAAAGAAAAGGAAGATGGAAAAAAGATGAAAAATATAAAGGAAGAAGGAAAAGAAGAAGAGGGAAAAATTGAAAGAGGAAACAATGAAACGGGAAAATAGAAAACAAAGATAAGAAATGAGAGATGAACAAGAAATAATAGAAAAAAAAACACAAACAAAGGGATTAAACGAAATGAGAGGGAAAGAGAGAAAAGAGGAGACATGATTTGAATAAAAAAGAATAGGATCGAAGATAAAAGAGGGGGATTAAAAAGAGATACAAAAAAATAAAGGAGGAAGAAAGGGCGGGAAGTAAAAATAAGGAAGGGCAAATGAAGAGAGGGATTAGGAAGACAAAAAGAAAAGTGTAAAAGAAAGCAGATAAGGAGAAAAGCAAAAACAAACAAAAAAAACAGTAAAAGAAAGTAAAAAGATTAGCGAACAAAAATGGACGAAAAAGAAAAAAATGGTGAGAACAAAAACTAGAATTAAAAGAGGGAATAAACTGGAACGAGTAACTGAAAATTGAGAAAACTACAAATGAAGAAGAGAATAACAATTAAATATACAAGAATAAACGTGGAAAAAATAAAACAACAAAAATAAACAAATCTTATGTACTGTACTGCACTGAGGCGACATTCACTCTAAGCGGATTGAACCAGCTTCCTCCAAAGGAAGAAGTTTCATACGCTTGTGAAATTTACAGGCAGTCCCCAGTCGCATGTAACATCTTATACACAAAGTAATCAAATAAATTGAAACGAATATTAATAAAACAACGAGTTTTTTTTTACATAGGCATCACCACATTATCAAGGCCAAGAGGCCACTCAAGGATAAGAGTTAAAGAGTGTACAGTAGAAATTGGGCAATATAGTAATCATTAGTAATGAAAATTTGGTAAATTTGATAACTTATATGGAACGGCTCATCAAGAACTTATTTACGTTAGACTTGAAGACAACCATATTGTAGTCAGCCGGAAAGCAGGAAAACGGAAGACAATTCCACAGGGGTGCAGTTCTAAGAAAGAAGCTTTGTTCATGGAATCTACGTTTAGGTTTAGGCACAGATAAAGAGTGGGGGGAATTAAAAATAGAAATAATAATAATAATAATAATAATAATAATAATAATAATAATAATAATAATAAAAACAATTATTACTGAAAAGAGAAACTAAAAAAAAAAACTAAGAAAATATGTGATACTTCGAAAAAATTAAAAAATACTAGCAGGCCGCACGACGTTGCTCGGTCGTAAAATACGCTTAAATATGATAGTTCAATTCATGCAGGTTACATATTTATTATTATAGAAACAATTCTCTATTGATTATTATATTAAACCTAATATATAGTAATAAGATAAAAACTACAAAAAAAAATATTCATATGTCTTGAGTGCCATCAGCTAGAATCGAAACCAAAACATACAACTTATTTTTTAGCCTTTGAGCCACGCCCATATGCATATATATATATATATATATATATATATATGTGTGTGTGTGTGTGTGTGTGTGTGTGTGTATGTGTGTGTGTTTGTGTATACGTGTATATACATGTGTGAATATATATATATATATATATATATATGATGGTTGCAAGGTCTTGTCAGACGATTGCCACTCCCTCAGACACAAAGTCCATGAGCCCAAAAATGACTTCCATCGCCACAGGACCATTTTTATAGACAACTGCGTGAGGGAGTATCTATACACAGATGATGTTACGTTGTACGACAGCTAAGTCTCTCTCTCGGTTCAAAATGTTGAGATCCAGCAACAAGCAACAGCAAGATAGCCAGCAACAAGTTAAACTGCAGACCAGCTTAATGCGAGTACTGGTCTCCCGCTTTATGGCTTTTTAAATCAGAGATTTGCTTCTCCTAGAAAGGTTGCCTTCACCAAGGCTTACGGGAGCCCTCTCCACCCCAACACACGTACATACACACAAACACACACGATGCTAGTATTATTCCCAACTCGCATTTAGGTAAAAGTGCAATTTCGTATAAATAATTGAATTCATTCAAAAAAATATCGCTAACATAAACAAATAAACAATATATATATATATATATATATATATATATATATATATATATAAATTTCATCTGTCATCTTTTTTTTTTTATGACGGAATCGCCAGATCGTCGAAGACAAGATGCAAGCAAGTAAAAAGAAAAGACGAAAAACAAGTGAAGCATGCATGGCTCCCTGTGAGTGCACAGTGAACGAGATTAAAAAAAAAAATGACTAAGTTCAACATTTGCCCCCTCCCAAGTTAGCCCCAAAAGTCCCCAGGGGACGTCAAATCCTGGTAAAAATGAACAAACTGTGCAGTTTTGGGCCTTAACATATATACATTTTAGTTCTGCACCATGCAAAAACTTAAATGACTAAGTCCATCATTTGCCCTTCGCCTCATTTAGCCCCCAAGGCCTTAACATATTTATATTTGAGTTCAGCACCATGCAAAACTGCTAAATAGACATACACAGAAAATTTGGAACAAATATGGTAAAATAATCTCAAAACTGGAGTGTTCTTATTAGCCCTAAAAGAGCCCCTGGGGCACACCCAAGAGTTATCTGGAAGTATAGACAAACAAAATTATATAGAAATCAGTTAGTTACAACTTTTCAGAAAGTTTTTATAAAAATCTAAAGCATCATTTTTTTAGTAAGCACAAAAGCGTAAATTTTAGGCATTTTTACCCGAAAGGCACCCCTAGTGGAGCAATCGGAGTTTTCCCGGAAAATCCGTTATCATGTTTAATGTTTGTGCAAAATTTCAAGCCGTAGTTATTGAGAAACTTGCGGACAGACGAACGGACAAGAATGAATTTACAGGTCCATCCTCCTTTTATCGGGGGGGGGGGACCAATAAATGACAACAATTATTGTATAGAAAGTGAAGAAACAAATATATCCTACACTCTATACCAAAGAGTAACCTGTATTTAATCGTATATATATATATTCGTCTTGTCACGCAAACAACTAGTAAAACTGTCGGACGAATCGATTTTAAATATTTAAGAAAACTGAGAAAGAAAGTAGCTAGTCAGACAACATCCGCCTTCAATTTATTTCCATAGAACGAGACGTTTCTTTTTTTTTTTTTCTTTTTTTATGGAATTATATTCTTTCTTTGTTTTATTTTTTTCATTTTAAACGTTTTTTAGTGCATTTTCGCCCCAAACAATGCACAGTTCCATTTTGATATAGGAGGTTACTATCTGGTACATAATTTGCAAGGATATTATGTAGGGAGTCGAGTAATAAAATGTTTGTTTACATTACATTTGAACTTCTGTATATCAGTACAGTCAGGGAAGTTGGAACTCGGAAGGGAATTCCAAAGTCTAGCAGTTCTGGAAAGGAAACTATCTGGCATCTCTGGGTCTTTACTGTGTAGGGGTGGGATTTAGCTGCTTGTCGGGTTTGTCGGGATATTTACTTTACAACAGTGTGTAGTTCGCCGAAGCGTCTACCATTAAAATACTTGTAAAACAGGCAGAAGAATGCAATATTTCGTCGATAAGACAGACACTGGAGTCTAGGTGACAGTTCGGGACCTATTAGGTTGTCGACTCTCTTTTGAACCCTGTCTAAGTTGGTTGGTTGTTTGTTTTTGTTTTACGGCACATCAACCCTTTTCAGGTTATTTAATGCCGAATCCAAAGATTTTGAAGAAAATATTTTAATAGAATATGTTTGTTTTCAAGTCGGTTTCTATTTAACCCATAGTTGGGACCCTAACAGGTACTACCACTCCGGGTCAGAGTGGACCTGGGAGCAATGGCAATTAAAGGGGGACTCCACACTCCCCAAAGACCGCAAGCTGGGGCCTCACCACTGGATATATTTTAAGGTCATATCCAGGACCGCCCTGTCTAAGAGTGAGAGACTAGTAGCAGATGCACCAACTCAAATATGACAACAATATTCCATACATGGCCGATTGGTGGCCTTGTAGAGGCACAGGATTCTATCATGCGTAAGTAACTTTCTAGCACGGTAGAGAGAGAGAGAGAGACAGACAGAGCACATTCTTTGCAGCAGCTTTGGCAATGCCCTCAATGTATCTGTTCCAACTAATGTTCCCTGTGAACGATAAGCCGATGAGTTTGAACGATGTACTTTCAGGTAATGTATCATTAGCCATGGTTATTAGTGGTTGAAAAGGTTGCTTGTAATTTTAAAAGGAAACAAAAGAAACGAGTTCTTTTGTTTTATTATTTCATCAACTCTGACATTAATTTCTATAAACATGAATATTAGTACGAACACTAGCGAAGCATAAATTTTACGTTTTATTATTTTTGATAGAAGCTATACGCTCGTATTCATATTATACGCCTATTCAATGTGTACACTTAGCCATAAAAATACAACTTCTAACTGAAGCGTGACAAACCAATGAAAATGCTATTTCAAACTTAAGCGCGGCGAAGTGACCGACAGACAGAGGTTCTTATAGAATCTAATATAATATGCGTCAATTAAAACTGTGTGCTTAGCAGTGAGAATGCTATTTCAACCTATAGTGTGACAGACAGCGTGACCGATTAACCGACCGTAGTTTTCATAGATGTACGGGCGCAGTCGAAAATAAAACGATATTGATTGAATGAAAAACAAAAGAATTCATTTTTTTTTTTCTATGAATTATTCTCTCTCACTCCCGACGCTTCTCTAAACGGCAGATCTAATGTCTGAAAGAATAGGAAATTCTTCAAAATGGTGACAAAGAATCAGAAGGAAAAGAGTTCATTAGGTTTTAATTGCTTTATGAAGGAAATCATTTATTCAGAAAAAAAAAAATTGGAGAATTCTCCGGAAGATTTTCAACCAAAGTTTTCCTTTTTATTCTATTTTAGGTTAAAGAAAAAAAAACGAAACTTTTTTGAATTGCAACGCGAGAAGGTCTTCCTTCCTGGCACTTTTGTTGAACGATGACAGTTGTCGAGGTGCCAAAACTTGATGAGAGAGAGAGAGAGAGAGAGAGAGAGAGAGAGAGAGAGAGAGAGAGAGAGAGAGAGAGAGAGAGAGAGATGGCTGTTTTGTTTTACGACATATCAACCCTTTTCAGGTTATTTATTACCGAATCTAGTAATTTTGGGAAATGTTTTCAGATGTTTATATCTTTAAATATTTATTAACGACTAATTATTACTTTGCAGAACATGATTGCGTTTTTTCAAAAGGTTAATATTTGGTGCATTTTAGTGTAGGAAGACAGTACATTCAGACAGTTTGATCTGGTAGCAGTAGTAGATATAGATAGATAGATAGATATTAGCATTAATGTTTTTGTTTCAATGAAAAGCATATAGATTTGAATTTCAATTAAAGGGTAAGAGTTGAAATTATCGTATTAATCGTCAGTTTTCATATTTAATAAAAAATGGAAAAGTATAAGAGATGAAGAGAAAGAGAGAGAGAGAGAGAGCGAGAGAGACTGGCAGAATTTTTTTTTATTAGTGTTGGTGCAAAGAACTCATATCTCCCCATCAAAGATACAGGCAGGGTAAAGATGAAGAGGCAGCTCTTTGTAAAATATTTTTATCACCTAAATTTAGAGAATTATCCAATTTTAATGAACTTTTCAGCTTTTATTTTTGAAAAGTACGTATAAGAGAAGGAATATAACTTGTTAAATTTAAGCTCATAATCACTACTAATATATATTTATACTTTGTGCGAGTTCGTTCCTTATAGACTCGGAAACGATTTGGCCAATTTTTATTTTACTTTTTACACAAATGAATTTTATATGCCTGGGAATGTTGTTAAATAGGGTTCGTATCGGAATGGTTCTAATAATAACCGATAATCGAAAAATACAATTAAAGAAGGAAGATTTCGATTTTGGCTAAAGTTAACATCCTTATACAGCCTAACGCCACAAGTGTATTGGAGAAGTTGTATCACCGTACAGAGAGGAGGGTCTCGCGTATAAATTCAACTGTAGGCTCCTTGAGAAGACAGAGATGCGGTCAAAATTAATGTTTCTGTTTGGGACACAATTAAACATTAAACCATGATACTTGACTTTTGCATTTTTTTTTTACATGGAAGTCAAGACTTATCAAGGCCCTGAGGCCACTCGGGGATAAGGGTTATAAACTTTAATTCAATCCCTTATATAAAAATAATTTTACAAAGTCAACATTAGATTCTCTACAATGCAATGTAGACTACAATGTATTGTGGACTAATTACTGCGAGGAGGCATGTGAAGCTTCCTCCTGGTACACTTGCGCTGGGTCCCTGACTAGAGCAGGCAATCAATCGATTTGATTGAAAAAATGATGGATTTTACCGATTTCGATGGCAATAAAAGTATTGGAAGTGTGGAATATTCATTGATCTTAATTCAATCCCGGACTACGTCAGGTCTCCCTCCTAATAATTAAAAAAAAAATTGAGGCTTGAGTTAGTCGAAAGTTTTGATTATTTTTGTATAATATTTCTTTATTTTAAAGATGATTGATATTTTACTATTTTGATTGTTTATATACTGTTCACATCTTGTGTAATATTCTCACAATGTTTCGGCTTCTGTAATCTGTTATTTTTCCGCTTATTGATGGAAAGAATATGTTTTTTTTTGTTTTTTTGTTTTTGTCAACGTACTATAGTCGCTTGAATTCAGAAATAGTGATGTGCTCATGAAACGGAAAACACGTCGAGTCGTTTCCATTTTTGTATTAATTCGGGTCAGTACCGATTTGATATATTTTTTCTGAATTTTGGAGATAATGATTGATAATCTAACATATAAACGACTATATGTCTGTCCGTCTGTTTGTCTGTCGATCCCCCTATCCCCTCCGAATCTAAAAGTTGCAGAGCGGAGTCAGGATCCTCAAATGATTGGATTTTTTACAGGTCGTTCTTTTATGGTCCCTTAGCCGGTTAAATTTGTTTTTAAGATGTTAAATTTTGTACATTCGTCTTATTTTATTTTTAATTTTTAATCTGTTTATATGTGTGTCACATTGATACAGTGGTAACGTCACCAGCTTCGAATGCTACAGTTTTGGTTTCGATTCTAGCTGATGACACCTAAATACATTTTTTTTTTTTTTTTAATTTTGAAATCACGACCCTATTATGATATATACGAAATCTGGACAAATCAAAATATCGTATGTAAGCGTATTTTCCGCCCGGGCAAAGCCGGGCTCCCTCTCCTTGCGCTAGTCTAGTATATAAAAGACTACATGTTTATCTGTCTGTTTGTTTGCCTCCATATTTTCAAACTATCATTTCCGAAACTAACTCGTAGATCGGAGCTAGGGGTCTCAAATTATTAAAAAAAATTTACGAACCGTTCTTTTATGGGTCTTTAAAGCCAGTTAAAATAGTTTTTAATGGGTTAAAATGGGTCAACATTGAAAAAATTGTTATACATTTTGTACATTCATCTTAATTTATTTTTAATTTTTAAACAGTTCATATGTGTGTTACGTTGCTACTATGATAACATCACCAGCTTAGAATGCTAGTTTAGCTTACGGTTTCGATTTTAGCTGATGGTACCTAAATATTTTTTTTTTACTTTTGAAATCGCGACTCTATAATAATATATATGAAACCTGGAAAATTAAAATATCATATTTAAGCGTATTTTATGACCAGGCAAAGCCGGGCGCTTCCCGCCTCCGCTAAACTTATTTATAAAACTTAATATGTCTGTTTGTCTCCATATTTTCAAACTCTATCTCTTACGAAACTAATAGTTGCTGAGCGGCGCTAGAGGCCTCAAAGGATTGAATTTTTTATGGACTGTTCTTGTATGAGTCTTTAACCGGTTAAAATACTTTTTAATGGGACAAAAATAGGTGAAAATTGAAAAAAAAATCGTTCTACATTTTGTACATTCATCTTAGTTTATTTTTAATTTTTAATCAGCTCATATGCGTGTCACGTTAGTACAGTGGTAAAGTCATGAACTTAGAATGTTACAGCTTTGCTTTCGGTTTCGATTCTAGCTGATGGTACCCAAATAATTTTTTCTTTACTTTTGAATCACGGCTATATAAAAATATATACGAAATCTGGACAAATTGAAATATCATTTTTAATCGTATTTTAGGACAGGGCAAAGCCAAGTGCCCCCCACCCACCCACCGCTAGTATGTATTATTTGGATTGTTCAGACTACGGTTCTCATCTTGAGTGTTACTCTCTCAACACGTTTGCTAATGTAACGTGCGAGCTTTTTTCAGATGCATTTTGATGATGGCTCTTAGTGGTGAGTGTGGAAAGAATGATTTTATTTTGTTCCAACGAAATTTCTTGTAATTTTTTATGCTTTACTTTGTTTTTGTTTTTGTTTTAGCTAGTGGTGTGTTGGAATCACCAATGGGTGTAAAAATCAAAGGCAGGAACTTCACATATTGAGAAACAATTGTCGACATGACATAACATACGTAGAGGAAATGTTTATGACGCTCAAAAGTTTAATCCGTTATATAGCTGTGATGCAGAAAAAATAAATCGAAAGTACATCTAGTGGTCGACTTCAGAAAACTGAAATATCACACTGGCATAGTCATAACCAGGGCTAAGACAACAGCATATTCTTTTCGTTGTTTTAACTTAAGTGTTTATCCGTTGATATCTTATATGCTTTTATATACAGTGATGTGGTTCTCGGTTGATTAACAGTGTCTAACTGCGTGGATATATACTCGAGAGTCAAAACAACGATAAGAATACTCTGTTGTCATAGGCCTAGTCAGAAGCAATGTGCGTATTTGGAGGGATGAGCTGCCTAAATAAAGACACAAAAGGTAAAATCTCCCTGTCCAAGGTTTCAGGATACCATGAATCCAATACACGTCCATGAGAACCTATGATACACATCCATGATGAACTATTTCAGACCATGAGGTATGATGGGAAAATATAATGCGTGGCACGCTTGAGAATTATCTAAGTAATACAATCAATTCTTAGTTGAAATAAATACAATACATACACTAACATACATGAAATTTGGGTATTCATTCGTTCGGGGACTGTTATATTCATTTTTATAGTTGTTTCACCACGTTTCGGCCAACTCATATTTTGGCCTTCTTCAGGTGAGTAACCGCAAGGGGATAGAGATGCTGAGTCTTGTAACTGTATCCCCAGCATTTACTGCCTTCCATAGTTGTTGTTATCTCACCGCCTTTTGGCCAACTCATCCTCTGGCCTGCTTGGTTAGGATTGAAAACAATATCCTCAGACAATGCTCACCTGAAATCGTAAAGATTCAATGCTTATGCCACCTAAAGAATGTCAGAGGATGAGTTTTCCGAAACTTGGTGAAACATCAACTATGAAGATGAGGATAACAGTCCGTTAAAGAATGAACACAAATTATGAAACCTTAACTCCCAAGATTTCAAGAAGCATAAAAATACAATAAATGAAATTGTTTTCTAATTTTATTAATATAGAGATTGTAATAAAAACAATTTAAAAATTTGTTTTGAAATTTTTTAGATAAGGGTTGATAATTTGTAGGGTTTAAATTATTCGGACTACTGTTCTCATCTAGGCTGTTATTCTGACAAAAAAAAAATATGTACAGATATTGTTGTGGAGACGCCCACTAATTAACATAGGTGGGTGAGTGAGATATATAAAGGTATCAATCACCAATACCGGGAGAGTTCTGCAACGACCGCCAAATAGGCAAGACGCCTATGTTGCCTCCAGTAAGACATGCAACACGTCAACTGAATATATCTGAAGACATGTAAATATTTATATAACTTTTCTTCCCAATATATTATTGTATACCTTTACTTTCTGTTTTCTTGTTAATTATTTGCGCAGACATAACAGATATGTATGTCTTTATTTTTATTGTTAGCGATAAATGGTTGCGCTATAGGTACTCGTCCTTTTTGCTCCATTAGCATTTGAGAGTTTACTCTCTACCATATGCAATTTCGCCCCATTTTTAGTGGCACATATATATATATATTGGTTATATTTATAGATAAAATAATTATCCATGGGCACATGTTTCGCCGTTACTACAGCTCATCACTGTGACTGACTATGAGAGTATTTGAACCCTCGATCACAAGAACTGTAATTGAGTGTGCTCGCCAGCATGCCACAGAATTTTGTATGAAAATATGTGATAATTTATCGATTAGATATTTATGTTGTTATTTTAATCTTTATTATTAACAATAAATGGCTGTGCTACCTCTATTTATACTTTTTGCTCAGATTTTGAGAGATACTTCCCTTACATAGGCAAGGTTGCCTCGTTTTAGGAGTATTAATCTTTATTGATAAATGATAAGACTACACTTCTAAAACATGACTAGATATAAAGCTGTTAAGAATCATAATAGAACTGTCTGCAAAAATCAGTTCAAAATGACAGTCTTTTGGAGATTGAAGATTCAATCCGAGGTAATATTAAGAATACGAATTGTGAAAAACTTTTACCCAGTCGTGGCTAACAGAATGATTGCAACCTACCTCTGTGAATTGAATAAAGGGTTCCATTTAAAATGCCATACAGATTCTAGAGTTCGACAAAATAAACCTGACAAAGTAGGTGGTATCGGAAGAAAAGTTGTTGGAATAAAATCCTAGATAAGAACAGTAATTCAAATAATCCAAATTTAAAATTGCCCTTTTGCAATCAGTGCAGGAAGAAATAACGGACAACATGATACTTTCCTTGGACCACACTTTGGATTAAGGCACCAATTTTCAATATTTACATATTAATACATGAATATATTGAATTTTCAATATTTACCCCAGTAAATTAATTCACTAACCTACAGGATCGAAACTGATCTATTTAATCTTCTTTCGGAATAAATTCCTTTTGTTTTTTAATGGATATTGCTCCAGATAAGGCGTGAAGCCACTTAATGTAAAGAAACTAAAAAAAAGTACTTCAAGGTAAAAAATTTACCAATGATAAGTGTTAGATGGAATAGATTTTAACCCAGAAAACGGCGATTCTTCCATTTTTGTCAAAAACATCGCTTCTGTGAATGTGAGGACTAAAGGACAAAATAAGGGAAACGAGACTTATGAAGTTGCCGAAAGTAAACTCAAGATCTACTTTCTTGTCTGCATGTCTGTCTGTCTGTCTCTCTCTCTTTTTTGCTCACTTCAGAAAATTCCCATATATCACACTCGCTGGAAGATCCGACGTTGCTCGTGATTGGATGAAGATCATGCCATGTACTTTTCACTGTACTCATAACACTATATTACTTTTTTTGTTGTTGTTTTTTTGCTGCCTCCTCCTGGTTTCACTTCCTATTATAACCAAAGGAGCTAAAATGTTGAAAAACTGTCTAAATTAGTGTCTTACACATATGGTTTAAATTTCATTAAAATCGAATAACGGTATGTGAAGTTTCATATTTTATTTTGAAAAAAAAATTGGAGGGTAGAATCGAAATCACACACTCAATGTTTCTAGTTCAAAAACTTTTACAACTAAACAATTCAGACATTTATTAAGATGAGTTTTAAAATAACACTTATAATAAAAATTGGATATATATTTGAAGTTTTAAGAGGATTCTGCCATTATGATTTTGTTGTCATTATATAGATTATATATATATATATATATATATATATATATATATAATCGTGACACTCTGATGATTTTCTACACTTTTCTGCTATGCTCATAGCATCATATTTACTTTGTTATTTGTACAGCCTCCTCTTCTTTCTCCTCCAATGTCGTCGGAAGAAGTTGAAATTTGGAAAACGTATTATTTGGATTCTTCAGACTACTGTTCTCCTCTTGAGTGTTATTTGCAGAACATTTCGGTCAATGTAACCTTCGACCTGCTTCAGGTGTAACTTGTCAAACTCGGAAATTTGCCCGAAATTTTAAACAGAACTCTTTATTTAATCCACATGGATAGCATGCTCTTGTTTCGTCAGCCATGACTGGGTAGAAGTCCTAAGTAATTTGTAATTGTATTTTTGGTACAACCACATTAAGATTGAACCTTCAATCCCCAAGACTTTAATTTTTACACTGAATTTCACCAAGTACTCTATCCACTAAGCGACGGATCTTTGAATTAGTATCTTATACATGGTTTAACTTTCAGTAAAATCATGTATACGTATTTAAAGTTTAAAGGGTTTTTCCACTATGGATTATTTAGAGGTGAGCATGCATAAACATTTGGCACATGAAGGATATTTAGAGATTTTGAACTACTTCCATTGATCCCAAATCTTTGAGAATTTTATAAATCTCTACAATTATATAAATGCGACTTTATGTGTGTGTATGTGTGTGTGTGTGAGTTCATCCCTTATAGACTCCGAAACGGCTGAACAGATTTTTTTCAAAATTTATAGAACTTTAGTGTATATGTCTGAGAGTGATCTTAGTCATGTTTTGACTCAGAATACCCCCGATAATTATCGATAATCGATAATTGAAACAGTAAATTTATTTATCATCGGTAAAGCCATTTTTCCATGTCGTCACTTAGCAACAATGAAAGAACAATTGGCCATGAAAATTCTACTGTGAGTAAGTTCATAGTTTGTTTCCTTGTTATTTTTTTACATGATGTGGTGTGTAGGTTCAAACACTGCACATAAATTTCTTTTTTTTTTTTTCATTAACTGCAAAGAATTTTATAAGACTTGAACATTTACGTGTTTTTTTTTTATTTTTATTTATTGTGGACTATTCTCATCTTTTTTTTTAGTTGCTGTTTCACGACGTTTTGGACAACTATTCCTCTGGCCTTCGTCAGGTGGTAACAGTGACGGGATAGGAACTCCGAATCTCCTAACTGCATTCTCAGCAATTACTGCCATCCATAGTTGTTGTCGTCTCACCACATTTTTGGCCAAGTAAGCCTCTGACCGGCTTTGGGTAGGATTGAAACCGCTATCTCCAGACAATTCTCACCTGGAAGCATAGAGATTCAACGTCCCTATCCACTGCACCATGGGCCCCGAAGATAATAGTTTGCAATAAATAAAAATTAACAAATAATACTCATCTCAATAATTAATTTCTATTAAATCATATGTTTTTTTGTTTGTTTTTTTTTGCATGACATGGACTGTAGGTTCAAACCCCACACATAAATGGCTTAATGGTTTGTTTTTTTTTTGTTAAGTGGAAAGAAATTTATATAAATAATTTTATAAAAGAAACAGTAAGTTTTCTACAGTGCACTATATTTTGGACTAAATTACTGCATGGACGCAGGTGAAGCTTCCTCCCGGGCGATTTCACATATTTCGATGACAATAAAAATAAAGGAGTGTGAAATGTTCGTTGATCGTCATTGAATCCTGGGCAACGTCGGGTCACCCTGCTAGTCTCTATATAAAAGTCAATGTCTGTGATGTCTTCTCTACAGAAAGGACGGTTAGAGAATGTATGTAAATCTAGTATTATATTATATGCTAGTGTAGTATTACAGAAGATTTACTGAAAAAAAACCAATGAAAATGGTCTTAAACCTAAAAAAAAAATCACACTTAGAACTTCAAAAACTTCCTGTTTTTATTGAATTTAAACTCATATGTGAGCAGTTTCACAAATGATCTATGATGTTACGATTTACTCACTCAGAGTCCTCATGCAAATCCTCATCAGTGATTCCCTGGAATCTGAGTAACAAAAAGTCTCCTTAAATTTCCAGAAGCCCTTCACTTTTGATAGCTGTTGCAAATGATTTTGCATTATCACAACAGTCATTTATCATTAATTTCTTGCTGTCAACGATAATTAGCTTTCTCTAGAATATGAATGATACGAACCCTACCTAAGATTTCAACATTCTCCGGACCCTTTTAGTAAAGTTTGGCTAATGCTCAACCCTGTTGGTCTTTCCATTCTCTCTGACCTTTCATGAACATTTTGTGTCTTCTTCATTTTTTCTTTTTACCAAAAATGCAGTGGAAAACAATATCTTCTGTTTTTTTTGTTTTATTTTACTTTAGTCGAAGTTCTCAGAAATCAAGGGGGCCCACTACTTAGGGCTAACACTTGAACTCTATATGAGATACATAGATATTCGAATGTTCCATTAAATTATTTATCTCTCAAACACTGAGTGAGTAAAGAAATTGAGAACATAATTTTCCTCCCCCCCAATTAACCAGTTTCATATGTTGTATTATACCTGTCATTTTGGTCTATTGGTCTTAGTGGATTCCAGGAAAAGAATTTATCTAGTTTGGTGGAGTATCCAGCTTCGTGCTGTTACTTGAAATAAAATCACTTGGAGAAGGTGCACCATGTCTCATAAAAACTAATGTAAGTTAGCCATGGTGAGGTGATCTTATTTGGGCAGCGAATACTATGTGATTTTGAATATTTGGTCAGGGTTTACTTCTATGGGAAAAGTATCCTCATGCTAGATTGTTCTGACAAACTCCTGTACAGAGAGACCTTAGACACTCGAGGATAGTGTCTAGTAGGCATTCAAGTGTTTGCTGTTTTGTGTGCGTATGTGCGTGTGTTGCAATTCCTTTTTTAAAACAATCTTTTCCCTGTTTGTGTGTGTTTTTCTCAGAGATGATGTCCGTTTACAGCATTTCTTTTTCTTCATTATTATTATTATCATTTTTACTCACTAGGAGTTTTCATACATGCCTTCATCAAAGATTACACACTGACAACAATGGTAATGTTTCCTAGAGTTTGGATGACAAAAAAAATTCTTTGGATTTCTAGTACTCTCCACTTTTGTTAATCTTTGCAAATGATTTATCGTTATCGTGACAGCCCTTTGCCATCGACTTTTCACTGCCATTGACCCTTGATCGTCATTGGAATTTGGTGACGCTAAGCCTTCTCAATGTTCTAGTACACTTTGAGAAGGCTTAGCGTCGCCAAATGATCACTAGTGTTGGTCTTTGTGATAGCTTCTAGTGAGTGGATAATAATAATTATAAGTTAACTGCACCACCTTTCCTCGCGTTCCCCCCCCCAAATGGCATCATTTACATTGACTGGTACCAAATAGTCATGATCGATCAAGAAGATTAAAAATACACAAGGGAAAATACTAACCAGGTCTGTACTGGATGAGTTCTATGTTCTAGTCCACTTAGAACTCATCCAGTACAGACCTGGTTAGTATTTTCCCTTGTGTATTTTTAATCTTCCTGATCGTTCATGACTATTTGGTACCAGTCAATGTAAATGATGCCATTTGGGGGGGGAACGCGAGGAAAGGTGGTGCAGTTAACTTATAATTATTATTATTATCCACTCACTAGAAGCTATCACAAAGACCAACACTAGTGATCATTAACTAGAAATAACTTTTAGTGTTCCCTGGAATCTTAGTGACAACAAGTCTCCCCAAATTTCCAGTGTTCTCCACCACACTTACTAACCAGCACAAATGCCTTCGCTTTATTACAACAGCCGATTACCTTTGATTTCTTGCTAGCAGTGGTCATTGGTATTCCCTGGGTTGGGGGGGGGTAAAATGATTCCTCAAGGCACCAGTGCTCTCTGCACTTTTCCAGTGAAGGCCTATTTAGTGCTCTCCTGTACCTTTCACGACTCTTTTTTGTGTGACGTCATCAGATGTTGACTTCAGTATTTTCTTTTTAAGGTGGGGGAAGTCGTCAACTTTACATTTTGTGGTTTCGATTTTCTTGGTTTCCGGTGGTCGTACTCTTTCTATTCGTTTTATTTCTATTGCAGCATTCAAGGTACTGATTAATGTTTACAGTTTATGTGGGTGATTTTCCGCATTCTATGATTTTCCTTATGATTTCATCTGTTTTCACCATTTCTATCCGTTGTATCTTCTCATCTTTCCACCTTGAAACCTAAATTATTATTATTATCAGTACTGCATTTATTATCGTTTTAAACGGATTTTGGGCGATAACTTTTTAGTATGAATTAGATATTTAGTTTTATTTCAATAAAAACATTGACATTCAACCAAGATATTAAAAAAACAAAGACGAATTTGCAATAAAACAAAACAATTTTAAAAAATTCAAATTCTGCCTTAAAGACAAAAACAAAAAACTTAAAGGATTCTTTTAAAAAAGAAAAGGATTCGCAACTCACACACACACACACACAAACACATACACACACACATACACACAACAGAAGATATTGTTTTCCGCTGCATTTTTGGTAAAAAGAAAAAATGAAGAAGACACAGGGAACGATAAAAAGATGCCAAACAAATCACACAAAATTAATTAACTTTTGAAACTTGTTTATCTTATAAAATCGTGATAATTCATTTTTGACTCGATTTTCTTGAACTTTACGTTTTTTCCCCTTCTGGCTTTGTTTTTCATTTTTACTTTTTCAAAACTTTTTGTTCTTCATCTTTTTGGCCTCGTTTCCATTGTTTAAGCATTTTTTTTTTATTTTTGCCGTTCTCTGAAAGTGGCGGAAGTCGTCATTCTATTGCTCTTCCTGATTAATATCATAATTAATCATCTTCATTTCATTAAGTTGGATCAACTGGATTTTAATCGTTTCTTTTTTTCCTGAAAAAGTAATTGACTAAAATGCTGCCGTACTAAAATGCAAGCTTCTTTTAATTGTAATATAATATTCAAATGAGAACGTATACAAAGGAAATAATAAATTATGCAGAATAAAGACTGTGCTATCGTCGGAATTTTCCGATCAGCTTCAGAAGACATTTATTTGCTATGATTGGTTTATAATAGAAAAAAAAAACTAAATATTTATCTTGATTTGACAAAAACAATTATCGAAAGAAAGAAATCATATAAAAATTATCCAAATATGTTTTCTTTGCTATCAGTTATTTGATATTCATCAAATAAATATTTAGTCATGAAACTTACCTTACAATGAGTGTTTTTTTCTTGATTTGAATTGCAATTTTCTTAAAATTTTGTAAAGTTTGCCCATAAATTATTAATTGTACTTTCTTTGCGAAAACAAAAAGAATATTTTTTTCAATTAATTTTTCACTGGATTATCTTTGTAATATAACAGAACTAATATATTTTTCATTGTAAAAAAAACGATGAAACTTTTGTTTGGCATCTTAACATATTACGTAAATTTCCTTAAAGTTTCTGATATTGCATAAGTATTAGTAAAATATCATAAAAAATTAAGAAAAATTATAAAAGTAGCCGACTATAATCTTTTCATTGGCGACGATACAAAAATAAATGGGAAGTCGACATTAACGTAGTTAGCCTTAACTCCCATAGACTATCACTTTATCGCCAGGCTACCAGAAATTCACAGAGAAACTGTGAAAAATTAAGTGCTAGAAATACAAAGTCAGAAGGCAAAATAGTAAACAGTTAAAGAGCATTTAATGACAGGCCGTCGGAATACTGTATTTTGTGATTAGGCTGATCATTTTTTATACAGAGGTCTCAACTTTAATTTCTTAAAAGGACTGATAAACATACTATTTTTATAAATAAAAAAATAAATAAAGCATATATATATATATATATATATATATATATATATATATATGTATGTATATTGTCCCAATCTTTTTTGAACACAATGAACAAAATTCAAACTATTTAACTACTACAAATCAGCAAATTAATATTAATATCAGACCTCGAGCTTTTACTAAAGTACATACATATATCGGCGCTACTTCAACATTAATTAAGAAAAGAATATCAAACCACATTTCTTCTTTTAACAACCATAATTCTAATAATAAGCAAAGAACTTCTCTAACCACTTTAATTAAAGACCTCAACTCTAGTAATACCCCCTTCTCAATTAAATGGACTATCATAAAGACAGTTATGTCTTATACTCCATGCTCTAAGTCATGTCGCCTCTGCACAACCGAAGTTATAACTATAATTACTTTTCCTCAAAGTAACAATATAATAAATTCTAAAAACGAACTGATCTCTTTCTGTAAACATAAGTCCAAATTTAATTATGGTAATTTTGAAATTACATAGCTATTACTTTAACCTTTCAGATATATATAATTTTTCTTTAACATTATCGTTTTTTCTACATACTTTCTTAATACTTTATAACTTAATACTCCTTTATTTTAATTCTTTATTTCTTCTTTGCTTGGCCGGGTTTTTTTATCTGCAATTTCCGTTTTAGTCTTTAAATATTCCTATCTATCAAATATATCAATCTACCTACACACTCATATCCTGTGTATATTTAATTTGGCATTCAAGCGCACTTGATGCGTATTTTATTATATTCAAATTAAATCAACGCCTCTATAACGGAACAAACACCCCTAACATTAATCTTCCATAGCCAACGCACCCCTTCCGGCATTTCAAAATACAACTGCAGAAAGACAATGCGGAGGTATTTACTAACTGATTTTTCTTTCTCCAACGTTACAACATGGCAAGAAAGAAGAAAAAAAGAAAAAAATGTAAAAAAAATACTGAGGATGGAGCTTGACTCCGAAATATATTTAAATTATAAATTTCCAACAAGTAAAATATTTGTTTATTTTTTTAATATTGCGTTGTGATTTGGCTTTCAAGCGCACCTGATGCATATTTTATTTTATATAAATAAGTCCATTTCACTTAATCTGTTAACAAATAAGTTTTTTAGCTTCGTTAATTTAAGAAATAGAGTGAACATAGATATGATCTTCAAAAACACTATTTTTACGTTTTACTTTTTATTTCTTACTAGCAAAGATACCCGCGCTTCAGACGGGACTTTACTGTACACTCAGGTACCTGCTTTGCGGGAACCCTTGCAGTAAGTGGATGTTATAATAGCAACTATTTATTAAGGTGTTTAAAAAATTTTAATTGCCTCCTGAAGTGACTGAGATCCAACCATGAACTTTAAAGCAAGTAGATTATATTAAAGTTGACACTAATATTGTTACACATAAAAATTGAAACAATTACAAAGAATCACATAAAATTTGTTTAATTCGATGAGAGGATGAAGTGGAGGGGGTGATCTGATTCAAATTCACAAAGAAGTTGGCTGACACCATGATGGCGGCTCTCAGGATTGTGACGAATCTCAACGGTGTGCACCATCCCTATGTGGGGTAGTTCATGAAGAGCTGCACTAAATATGACCTTAGCCTTTGCCCTTGAAATATGGTGTGCACCATTCCTAGGTCGGAGACCATCATAATGTCAGGTTTGGTCATGATCGGTCCGGTGGTGTAGGCTATAGGAGAGTTGTATACAAAGACACAAGCACACCCGAACGCTACTACTTTATATTTGTAAAAAAATGACATGCACCATCCCTAGGTGGGGGACCATCATGATGCTAGGTTTGGTCATGATCGGTGCAGTGGTGTGGGGTGTAGGAGCGTATGTATACATAGGCTATGACCTTTGACCGTCACCTTAAAAAATAGTGTGCACCATCCCTAGGTGGAGGACCATCATCATGCTAGGCTTGATCATGGTCGGTTCAGTGGTGTGGATTGTAGGAGAGTTGTACACAGACACACACACATGAGCGCTACAACTTTATATATATATATATATATATATATATATATATATATATATATATATATATATATATATATTACACACACTCATAAGCAAAAAAAAAAATAGGCCAAACAAATTTTATACATTTTATTGCACTAAAAGTTATATTGAACAAAGAACAATTGAACAGGGAAACTTAAACGAGACTAATAACACAGAACAAGACATTTACTTTAATAAATGCTTAGGATGAAATCGCATTCCCTTTTGGTTTCTTTAAAAGATCAATCCTTTTAGACATGCTCTCAACCAACGTGGAACACTGAAGAGGAGATACTATTCCATTCGCTTCCCACAGCTTCCCAGTTTGTCATTGTTCGAAAAGGTTCTTCCATCCAATGCACGAGTTATTATGGACCAAATATTCTCGATTGGGTTTAAATTGGGGCTTTGACCTGGCTAAAATATCACATTAATTGAATTATCAGAAAACCATTTTTTTGTGACTTTAGCAGTGTGTGCAGAGGCATTATCGTGTTGAAAAATAATGTTCTGAGATATTTCCAACTTCTGGATACTTGGTAACAGTCCTGTTTCTAATATTCGAATGTATTCCTTTGCATTGATTGACTTCTCACATCTAATGAGTTCCCTAACTTCTGTTGCAGTAAAAGTTCCCCATACTATTGTCCCTTCATTCCCGTGTTTAACTGTCGATTTTATGCAACTTGGTGAAAATCTTTCTCCAGTTCTTCGATTGCGCCATTCGGGAGCATCAGACCATCACTAACAAGACAAAATCTTGATTCCTCTAACCAGAAAACATTCCTGAACCTGTCTGTATCTTTCTTGCCATAATACGAGAAACATCTCTTTCTATCATTGATGTTCTTCTTAGATAAAAACGGCTTCTTTGAACACCTTTTAGAAGAAAGTCCCATTTCTTTAATTCGTCTAGATATTGTATATCTAGAAAGAATTTCCAGACCCTGTTTTGAATTGTTTGTTATGGTTAACATAAGTTTTCTTTCGATTCTTCAAAACAGTTAATTTAAGCCTGTGGTCGTCCTTCAAAGTGAATGCTCTGGGACGATCAGATCCAGATTTCCTTTTTACCAAGCATTCGACTTCGAACGTTTGACCAATTCGCTTCACTACAGAAAGAGATGTTTTCGCTTTTTCTTTTCTTAAAATATCAAAAATCTGCTTGTAAGTGATTTTGAACTGCCTTAATTCTGCAATTCGGTTTTTAATATCCTCGCCAAGATGCGGTCCTACCCTATTTAGGATTCATTTTTCACTTATTATTATATGCTATAATAATAATGATCTGCAAAATAGAAATTTTCAGTTGAAATTAACAAAAATTCATGGAAAATATTGAAAAATCGATTTCTTCCTTCTTTCACTCTTGGCCCATTTTTTTTTTTTTTTTTTTTGCTCATGAGTGCATATATTAGATGGTGTGCACCATCCGTAAGTGAAGGTTTCGTTATGATCGGTCCAGTGGTGTGGGCTGAACGCTGCTATATATATATATATATGGATTTGCTGTCTGCTTAGTGATTTACAGCAACTAATGTGAGATCAAATTAATTTTTAGGTGGTGACTTTTTATGACTATGAGTGTCACTTGCAGGCCTGACGAAACATGAAAATGTTGAACATTGATCACTCTGCATAGACTCCTTACTGTGTTTATATAAAAGCTCTACACACGTATTGAGCACTTTTGAATAAGTATTATTTTTTAGTTCCTGTTAACAATATACCTGAACTTAAGTAATCAACTAATATATATATATATATATATATATAATATTTCTCTGTTTGTCTGTTCCACTTTTTCTTAGAAACTGCTAGGTCCATTTGGCTTAAATGTAGACCCCCACCATTTTCTTTTTAGGGTAAAGCGGGTGAAAAATTGTACAGACCATGGTTATAATAAGGTGCAATGAACTAAGTATTATGGTAACCATTCGATGTACAGTTAAGCATTAACAGGGATTAAAATGGATTACTCACTAAAATACCACATTTGCTTTAGAATTGTTCTCGTAAACTACTGGGCTAATCTGACTGAAATTTTGTATAGACCTTTGTTATGATAACGTGTAGCGATCTAAGTATGATGGTATCCATTCAACGCAAATTTTGGGATTAATAGGAATGAATAGGATTTAATGTAAAAAAAAATAAGTACAAATTTGACCATCTATTTGATATAAGGAACTTGTTCTAGGTCAACGGGCTATAACTTTTGCCAGTTTTTAATGGGCTAAAAAGTCTAGTATATAAGCAAAATATGCATTTGCGTTTAATATCAGTTACAATTTTTTTCACCTCCTTCGTTGTTTGGCATTCGAAGAGTATTGTGGATTCAACTGACTGTATCAGCGATAACATCGACTGTTGTCATTTGATAGAATGCAGGAAGGGAACTTTGGTGTCAAACCTGCAATCAACGTCAATATGCAATCTTCTATAGGTCTGAAAGGAGAGTCAATCTTTCTTGTTGAGTAACTCCACCACACGCACGAGAGCAGTCGAGATATGAAGGGGCTGTCTACTGAAGCATCTGCTAATGTCCCAACTGCAACATCTTTCCTCAAATGTTGATCGCATTCAATATTTATGAGAATTTCATGAAACTGGCAATAAATCTTTCAACTGCATATTTCTGTGAATGATGATTGCTTATCCACTATTTCTAAGTCATTTGATTAAATAAAAATCATTACTATTTGCATATTTGCATACTTTTTCATATTCAATCTTTTCCTGATTTTAAAATGATATAATCCACATAATAGCCCGTATACATTTTAATTTAGCAAATAACAATGAATCTATACTATTAATAAAATTCTGTTTATTTATTTGTTTGTGTGTGTGTGTGTGTGTATATCAATAAAACTTTCGAACGGATGCACCAAATTGAAAAATTCTGTTTTTTTCCTGAAAGGTGTGAGTCCGTAGATTGTTCTTATCTATATATGGTTCGTAACGAACAATGCCGAGCCAAACAAAAAGCCCAGAAGAAGGGTTTTGGGGCAGCTTCATGCAATTGTCGATGAAATTTAGCACTATCTATATACAGTCGTGGTAACATCTTTCGGTATATGGACAGGACTTGTGGCACAATGGATAATGCATCTGACCACAGATCAGAAGGTTCCACGGAGGAATCCTGGCAAGTTCATAATAATTTCAACCATCATTTTATCCAATGTTTTTTTCATTATCCTTACCCTCTTACCCTTAGTTAGGGCATTTTTGTTTTTTCAGTGATTTTGTCTTGTGCATATGGGAATTTCCCATACACAAAATTCACAGGGTAAGCATTGATGGTAAGACGATATTGAGTGTACTCGATTTTGTGTTTGACTCGGCGTTGTGTGTGTCAACGTGGGGCAGCCGCTAGTTTATAATAAAAAAGAAAAGAATTACACTGCATGCATTAAAAGCACACTGAATTCGGGAATTATATTGTGAATCGCAAACCAATTTACTTTAGACAGATAGTTCCCAGCCTTATTTTGCTTGTGGACACCCTGATGGCTATTTAATCATCTGTGAGTTTCATATCTATAATATAAAGCTGTGTGTGTGTGTGTGTGGTCACGAATAGGCTCCTATATGGTTGACTATTTTAAAAAACTGATTACATATAATGATAGAAGATGTATCGAGACACAGGACTGGGTATGTTTGATCTGGCATAATGATGATTCATTAAAATTGTGGGGTCTGCATACGTGCCTGGTCCACAAAGTATGGAAATAAAAAATTTAAAAATTAAAAAAGACATTTACAAGTGTTTTTGATATAGATGTACATAAGAATACTTTGATAAGTATGTTTTAACTTAAATAGGGATGATATAATAAAATTGTGGGGTCTGCGTTTGCGGCTGGCCTCCATAGAATGGAAATAGGCACAAACTTTAATAAAGACTTTTCATATCTATCTGTGTAAGTATACTTTGATAATTATGTTTCAGTTTGAAGAAATATGGTATAATAAAATGATGGGGTGTTCGTTCGCGCCTGACCTCCATAGACTGGAAATATGTCACAAAGTTTAACAGGGTTTTTTTAATATAGATCCACAGAATATTGTGATAAGTGTTTCAGTGTGAACAGGTATGGTATGATAAATTATGGGGTTTATCCATTTTACTTTCATCATATTTTGCTTTGGTTTTATACCCCCAAATTCGAAGCTATCTCTTTACAACCCTTCCTTTTCATAACCTATCATACTTTCATAAATCAGAGTCAATTTTCTGTCGGCTATTTTTTAACCCAGTCAACGACAGGTACTTTTGCTAGTATACATATATATGTAAAAATACAATATTACTAATATAAGAGCAATAGAATGACGTCTTCCGCCATTTTCAGAGAACGGCAAATTTTTTTAAAATGCTTAATATTATTAACAAATTAGACTTTTTTGCATGTTAAAAATGGCAGGAGCTATAGCCTGTTTATTTAGAAGGAGTGCTTTACATCAAATCGATGGTTAAATATGATTAAATTTATATACATTTTTCATTAACTACTAATCCGTATTAATCACTAACTCTGACTTGTAGATTAAATATGATAGTGTGGGGACTAATACCTATTGATCCCTAACTGTACATCGAATGGATAAGATAACACTTAGTGTGCTGCACCATGTCTTAACAATGGGCTATACAAAATTTCAGCCAGATTGGTCCAGAAGTTTCCGAGAAAAAGCGGAATAGACTAATTAAAAGAAATATACTATAGACTCTTATTAACTTAATGTGTTCATAAATACAAAAATACATTTACATCTGACTGATATGTTATAAATGATGTACTGATGTAATAAATATGAATACATCCGGGTTCTTCCTTACAAGAATATGATTGGCTGGTTAAGCCATAAATACAGACTTACAGAGTAGAATAAGAGAAATATAATATAGAGATTTGCAAGAATAGCCATAATCTTACGAAAAATCATCGAATGCGGAAATCATCCAACCTAACCTACAAACATCATCCAAACACACGTAACTTGAAATAGAAATAGAATAAAACCAAAGAGAAAATATCAGAAATAACATCATGAACTCAAGGAAACTGAAATTGCTATAAATCCCATAATCTTACTTCCCCTTTCCCAAATATAAAAATATTAAAAACACACACGCAAGCATAAACGCATGTGTGGTGGCACCAGTCTTAACTTAAGCTATAATGAAATAGTGGAGAATGATCAAGGATGACGAAAAGCCTGCAGATGAACAGCACCAACCAGACCTCCACTGGAAGGTTGTAGAGAGTGTAAGGATTTTCAGGAGACTTATTGCCACACAAATTCCAGAAAAGACTCACAAAAATATAATTGGCTGATTAAGTAAAAAATGCTTGAAGAGACGTTGAAAGATGCAGAGTCTCATACTATGATCATGAACACCCGTTTCCTAAGACCACTTACTAGATTATCATTTTAATACTGTAACCAAGACCCCTCAGCCACTTCAAACAAATATATCCCTTACACAGGACATACCACATACACAGCATGAAAACAGATAAATATTTATCCAGATTAATTCAGCACTAGATTAAGTGGCTCATATACTGTGATCGTACGTTTAGCAGCAGGGCTTTACAATACATACTAACGAGAGAAAGCATTGTTTATCTACATTGCATATACTTTTTATATTATTACTAGTGGGGGGAGCACCAATCGTAAAATATGCTTAAATAAATTTTAATTCATTCAGATCTTGCATTAATTATTATATAGCCAATTCTCTACTGAATATTATGTTGTACTTAATATATAGTACCGATTAAAAAAAAAAAAATTAAAAAAAGAAAACATAACTTAGGTTTCATTAGCGAGAATCTAAACCAAAACATTTAGTGTCCCATCCGCGTTCCCTACTGATTGAGTCTGCATGGTTAAATGGAAGTCCCGTGTTGTATAATATTTCAGAAAATCTCCCTTCGTCAGATATGCGTTTGACTTTAGTTCAAGCATGAATACAGGGGCTAATATAAACAGGAGCATTTTCGCAAAAATTTAAAATGATCTGAAATTGATTTTAGTTTATCTTTATTATTATTTTTAAACTTAATCATAAAGGCATTATTATTAACTATATCATTATGTATTATAATAGTCTGTTTGTTCCTTCCTGAATTAGTGCATACATTACACTTTGAAAATGCTAAATACAATCTTTGAAGGTCAAACAACGTTAAAAAAGCCAAATTTATGAAATTTAGCTTAAAAAGGCCAATCTCACAACCCTAGAAAGAATATCAGAGTGGTCTTCCTTTTATGTAGCCTCGTTTTCAAATATCATCTATAAATATAAAAGCAAAAATGTATGTATGTATGTATGTATGCATGTGTGTGTGTGTTCGCTTTTTCTGTATGTCTACAAAAGGCTTCTTTCAGAGAAGCGGTCGGTCAGTTCACAACTTTTTAAAACTTTTTATATCACATATAAATCGTAATATCTCACAGTTAACAACGAAGCTCGCCTGTCTATTTAATTTGCTCGATTTCGGGAAGATAAATATTCAACATTTGTCGTTCACGCACATGGGTTAGTCTTTTTCCTATAACATCTTGGGAAGCGTTCCCGCCCCCCAGTCAAACTTGACCTCATTAACTCATTAAAACGGGAACCTGCCAAATCCAAGTAATTAAATAAATTCAAACATGTTTCCGTTAGCATCTCGCGGTGGGGCAATGGTTAACGTCGCACGTTTTTTTTTTCACACTTTAATTTACAATTTTGTCTTAACGGTGTTGGTTCGATCCTCATACTTACTTTTTTTTTAAACCCCCCCACACACACCTCCAAACACCCGGGCAACGCCGGGTACCCCTCGCTAGTCTATAATATAAATCTCATCTGTCTGTTTAAATGTATGTATGTATGTATGTCTGCCTAAAACTTTCGACAGAGGCGATGGATTTTCACAAAGTCGGTATCATTTTGAAGCTCGACCCTTCGGACGACAAATATCGAAAAATTAGCTAAAAACATTAACTACTTCACTCTTAATTGGGCACTTTTCTACAGGAAGGGGCCACTTTTTTTACCAATATTTTCGAAAGCCATCCCCTCTTTTTGATTGTCTGGCCTTTATTTTAATCTACTTCACTTCCGGTTTGAGGCAGCAGCAAACACGTCACATTATTTTTTTTTCACATTCTTTTCCTCTATCGCAATACAGGTCTGAGCCTGCCGGCCTACTACCACTTCTTTTTTTTTTTTTTTTTTCCTCAATGCAATCCTCTAAACACCCGGGCTAGTTATAATAATAAATGATAAATGGGGTGAGAAAGGAACTCATAATAATTTTTACATTCAGCAGTTCTTCATTTTGCTGAAGAAAGAAGTCAGTAAAACGTTATGTAAAAATGGGAACATTAAAAAAAAACGGGGCAAAAGAAGAGCATTGTCTGTAAAGAGATGCTAAACTGAAGGAGTAAAGCAAAGATTGTCTCTTACACTGTGATTTTATAAATTATAATGAACTATGCAGCACAATGTTATGCATATTTATTAGTAGTTAATAAGTTAACTGGTTTGAGTCAGTTCTATATTTAAAATGCAATGGACACTATTTTCATAAAGAAATGTTAATAAACTCATATTTTCTGTGTGTTATTTTTTTTTCTGCCCAAACAACAAATCAGCTTTATCAAAACATATTTTTTGATTAAATACATTTCTCATTCTGAGGAATTCCAATGGCTCTTGCTACTCCTAAATAATGTATTTATTATTTTTTTTAAGTTGCGGTTGTTTCTTCTATGTTGGGAAACCGGATATTTAACATTTGCTTAACTATTGATACACTTACATCTGTTTTCTTCTTCACCCATCAACCGAGTGCACTCACACTTGGTCCAGCCAGCAAACTACAAGTTTGGCTGGCAAAAAGTTGTATTGGAAATTTCCCATCTCTAATTTTGCCTCAAGATGAAATACGTTTTAGAAGCCAGGAAAAATAATTTTGTAGACTAAGCAAGAAATCAGTAAAAATCTCAAGGGATTAACGAATTTATAGGTCAATTGTCTATTGGATATTATACAATCTGCTTATATATCTATTCTATTATATCTATACAAGTAAAATTATCTGTATGTCCGTGTGTGTACATTTCAGTATAAAACTACTGTCAATTTTCAGTCTACAAACTCGAGATTTGATATAAGGGTATTGAGATTTAAAAAAAAATTTTTAATCGGTTTTCGGCAAGAAATTTGTCAAGAGTTCAAAGTTCAACGATTTGACCTTTGTATACTCTACTAAACTCCTCCGCCAATCTTGGGTCTAAAGACTTGAAATTTTAGACATAAGTTACTTGGACATGGATCTAACTTTATAATTTATTGGATCCCAACACAATAAATCTTAAGGGTACGAAATTGGGGCCAAAGTTTTTAAAAAATTGACCTCTGCGATCTCTACCAAATTATTCAGCTAATTTTTGGTCTAAACATTTGAAATTTTACATAAATTGTATTCAGACATAGGGCAAGCTTTTTAATCGCTTTTTGGCCGAAAATTTGGCTGCCAAGGGGTCAAAGTTCAAAAGATTTGACCTTTGCGGTCTCTAGCAAACTATTCAGCCAATTTTGCGTCTAAATATTTGAAATTTTACTAAAGGGTATTCAGACATGGAGCAAGCGTTTTAATCAGTTTTGGGGCGAAAATTTGGCTGTCAAGGTGCCAAAGTTGAAAGAGTTGAACTTTGCAGACTCTACCAAACTACTCCGCTAATTTTAGGTCTAAGCACTTGAAATTTTAGATGTAGGTAACCTCGACCTATGCACATAAAGTTATGAACAGTACATAGGGCCCGAGAAAAGCCGGGCTGAACTGCTAGGGTGTGTGTATATATATATATATATATATATATATATATATATATTATATATATATCACAGGATAATTCTTCACCGTAAGGTTAAAGTATTATTATTATTTACTTCTCTCTATATATATATATATGTATATATTACAGTTTTTCACCAATTTTATACCCTTTTACGAAAATTTAAATCTTACAGAGTTTCTTACAGAAATTACAGAATTATTTTCTGTTTTTTTTTCCAATTTAATTACGTGCAGGGGAGCTTAATTTCAAACATTGGCATAGGAAACACATGCCTATCTTATTTTTTAAAGGCGTTTTTCAGACAAAAACTAAAGTATATTAAATGGATCACACTGGATAACAAAGGAAAGCTTTTAAGGAATTAAAAAAAATTGATAAAAAATTAAAATTGTTCAGTAATGAATTCTGAAAGTAAGAACTCATCTCACATTTCGCGATATTCTTTATTTGGTGATTTACATTTGTAGTGAGTGAGACATGTGGAAGTCTAGACGCACACTCAAACAACTAACTCGTCTCCTCCCTTGAGGCTAGCATTCACTAATAACTGTAGACTTTGAACTAACTTTTCTCCTAGAAAACTCCCCGGATATCTTAGCACTAAGTAAAAGGAATCTCCACTCATCCATCCCCTATAATTTTTTTAACATGTCTAGTCATCTCCCACTTTGCCGTAAGGATTCAGACAAAATGCACAGACTTGGAGTCTATATTCGCAACACTCTCCTCTTGACTAAAGAATCTAAATTAAAATCAGACGACAAGACCTTCATGTGCTTTAGACTAAACTTGTAACAGGGCGTTAGCAACTTAGACTTTCTCTAACGTCCTCATTTGACCTAAGACTATCCTAATCAACGATGTCTCTGAAAATACAAATTCAGCACTTTCCTTAGATATTAGCATTCAAGTGCATGTCTTTGATGACTTTAATGTCCACCACAATAATTGGCTTGGTTTCTCTAGTTAAACAGATGCAGCTGGTAGCATCACATATAGCTTTTCTATATTCCATTTGCTGACTTAAACTGTCAAATTCCCGACCTGTCTCCAAAATGGTCAGGATCTGCAAGCCTCACTTGTAGACCTATTTCTGACCACAGTTCCCAAGGATTGTGTAACAATTGTCTGTAGCCCACTCGAGAATGCTGATCATACTGTGACATTGGTAGACATCACCCTAAACTCTTGACTCCAAGTCGAACAGCCACTGCTCAAAACAGCAAGCTACCGCATGATAGCTTACTGGGAAGCTATCAGGGATCACATTAGATATGCCCCATGGAGCAGTATCTTTTCTCTTTCTGTGGAACGGTGTGCAAAAGAGGATACTTTATGGTTCAAAGCAGCAATTAAAGCACACGTTCTCTAACAGAAATTTTATAGCAAACCTCACTTTGTCACCGACGGTTGTACGTCAAAATAACAATATAAATGCAGGTATGATACAAGGATCGATCCTGATATTCATAAATGACCCCCATGATAAAATTGTCTTCGAGATGGCTATATTTGCTGATGAAACTACGCTCAGTAACAGACATGAGAGGAAAACGAATGAAGACATTAATATTTGAACCGTTAGAGGAAGACCTCCAGTGGAATGGGACGTAAATGGATCTTAACATGTAATGCGGCTAAGATTAAACTTCTTTCCTTTAATATTACAAGAAACCTTCTAAACTACTGATTATCTGAAATCTCTTCATTCAAACTCCTCGGTTAAACATTCACGAGCAACATGAATTGGAACAAATACATTGAGAGCAATGCCAGGGTTGCTGCAAAGGAAGTAAGCTCTCTCTACAGTGCTAGAAAGTTGCTCATACCTGAGAGTATCCTATAGTCTACAAGGAACCATTCGCCCATGCATGCCACATCTAAGCTGCTGTGCCTGCCACTTGTCTCTTGCTCTTAGACATGGTCCAAAAAAGAGCCTCTCGTCTAATGTCAACCAGACTCCCATCATTGAAATATTGCGTCCCTCTGCCTGTTTTGCAAGAGTATTACTGGAATATACTCCGATGAACTTAAGGCACTTGTACCTCCTCAACATAAATACTCCAGACTAACCTTACAAGCTTAAAATCCCACCTTTACACTGTAGAGATCCTAAGATGCTGGAAAGCCTTCTACTATATTAATTTCTTTCCTTGAACTGCTAAATTTTGGAATTCCCTCACAAGCACATGCTTTCTTGACTGTGTTGACATGCAGAAGTTCAATTGTAGGGTGAGCAGCCATCTAGCTACTCAACTCCTTACATAGTATCCGTTCGAATTGGTTCTAAATAATAACCTCTTGTGCCAAAGTGGCATCGTGCCTTGTTTGGGGTAAAATAACAATAAAAAAATATATATAATAAAAGTAAACTTTATGTCTAAAATCTTTATTCTAATTTTTGATCAAAATCTACAATATTATTTTGACTCAAGAAAATGTCTAAAATTTCAGTATTAAGTTTAAGGAATCTTAGGAAGAAATTAAAATTCAGGAAATTTCCTTTCATTGTTATATAATGCCTATGGATTAAATTCATTACAAATTTAATTGAATTTTCTGTACCTGTGCATCTATATTACCGTGTTGAACTGATAACATTATTTAGAAACTCATTCTTAACATGGAGAGGGAAAGGTGTTTTGTAACTATTCTGTACTTTCACCTAACAATTTAATAAATAAAAATATCGTAAAAATTGAAATTCATTTGAAAATACGATTAAAAAAATAGTGCAGTAACATAGATGCAAAAACACCGAATTTTCACACAGAAAGTTGTGTCTATGTTATGCTTGCTGATATCCTTAAAAAATACTCCCCAAAACTGAAATGTTGGGAATGCTGCAAAAATTGGAAGTGTCTGGATTTTCATGAAGATTTTTCGTCTTTTTACCTTTTTTGCACGAAACTAAATTAAACTAAATACAGCTCACTTTTGCACTCCTTACGCCTAACAGCTCCGTTTCCAAAATCACAATAAGTTTTGGAGTGCATCCTGTACAAATAGATATATAAACATATCTCCATTTCTACAGCTATGTAGCATTAACTTTCTCCTTTAGAATCAAATCTTTGTTCCCCTAATTTCATTTCCTATGCTGTTAACCATTGAGCCATCACTCCTGCTTTACAGAAGGCTAATTATGTAAGTTCTAAACTAATGTAAACACTTTGTTTTAAAATTAAATCAAATTTCGTTAGAATTTTGAAAACTTTTCATAAAGGTTGTCTTTAATAATTCCATAATGGCTGATGACCATTATCTAAGTTTATCTCGTTTTTTCCCGTCCCCTGACACCGATTCAAAAAATCATTACTAATTACCCATCTACTAACGCTATCTCTAGAAACCATCATATCTGGCATTAACTTGCCATTTAGTTCTGTTCGTTTTTTATGTTGTCTAAGCTCTTTATTTTGATTAACTTTCCCTATCCTCAATTTTTCTTCCTCCTCATTAGGGTCTCAAGTTTGTTATTTTGCAAACAAACAAACAAACAAAAAACTCATTACGTCTTGCCCACTTGTGACCAATTAATCTTCTGCCCATTTCCAGCCAATTCTCCACAGTCGAGCCAAAAACTTAAGGCTGTCTCTTGTCTTTTTTATATGGGACAATGATTTGTTGTTGAGCAAACACTAGATAAATTCATTTTCGAATCTGCATTGTCTCAAAGGAAGTGTTCATCTTTGGTTCAGCATTCGCTTGACTTTCTGAAGAATAAGGGGCAATTGGGAAATGGAGACTTTGTCTAAAAACAATGACACTAAAATAATTACCTTTGCCCTACAATGATCTATTTCTAAAAATGAAATAAACAAAGAAAACATGACACAGGATAAAAATTTATTGTATGAAGTTTTTTTTTCTTGGCTTTTAGAAAAATAATTTTGAATTAGTTTTAAAATGTCTGATCTTATTTTAAAATTTTATCTATATACTGAAAATAAAATGTCTGATCTTATTTTAAAATTTTATCTATATACTGAAAATAAAATGTCTGATCTTATTTTAAAATTTTATCTATATACTGAAAATAAAATGTCTGATCTTATTTTAAAATTTTATCTATATACTGAAAATAAAATGTCTGATCTTATTTTAAAATTTTATCTATATACTGAAAATAAAATGTCTGATCTTATTTTAAAATTTTATCTATATACTGAAAATAAAATGTCTGATCTTATTTTAAAATTTTATCTATATACTGAAAATAAAATGTCTGATCTTATTTTAAAATTTTATCTATATACTGAAAATAAAATGTCTGATCTTATTTTAAAATTTTATCTATATACTGAAAATAAAATGTCTGATCTTATTTTAAAATTTTATCTATATACTGAAAATAAAATGTCTGATCTTATTTTAAAATTTTATCTATATACTGAAAATAAAATGTCTGATCTTATTTTAAAATTTTATCTATATACTGAAAATAAAATGTCTGATCTTATTTTAAAATTTTATCTATATACTGAAAATAAAATGTCTGATCTTATTTTAAAATTTTATCTATATACTGAAAATAAAATGTCTGATCTTATTTTAAAATTTTATCTATATACTGAAAATAAAATGTCTGATCTTATTTTAAAATTTTATCTATATACTGAAAATAAAATGTCTGATCTTATTTTAAAATTTTATCTATATACTGAAAATAAAATGTCTGATCTTATTTTAAAATTTTATCTATATACTGAAAATAAAATGTCTGATCTTATTTTAAAATTTTATCTATATACTGAAAATAAAATGTCTGATCTTATTTTAAAATTTTATCTATATACTGAAAATAAAATGTCTGATCTTATTTTAAAATTTTATCTATATACTGAAAATAAAATGTCTGATCTTATTTTAAAATTTTATCTATATACTGAAAATAAAATGTCTGATCTTATTTTAAAATTTTATCTATATACTGAAAATAAAATGTCTGATCTTATTTTAAAATTTTATCTATATACTGAAAATAAAATGTCTGATCTTATTTTAAAATTTTATCTATATACTGAAAATAAAATGTCTGATCTTATTTTAAAATTTTATCTATATACTGAAAATAAAATGTCTGATCTTATTTTAAAATTTTATCTATATACTGAAAATAAAATGTCTGATCTTATTTTAAAATTTTATCTATATACTGAAAATAAAATGTCTGATCTTATTTTAAAATTTTATCTATATACTGAAAATAAAATGTCTGATCTTATTTTAAAATTTTATCTATATACTGAAAATAAAATGTCTGATCTTATTTTAAAATTTTATACTGAAAATTTAGTTTTACTTTAGTATTTCGTATTAAATCAAACTCAAATATATATAATTGTCTGTATTTTTGAGATGAGGTGTTTTCATTGATTGAGATTGTCGGACTGACTTCCTCATCTTGGTTGTTATTGTCACAACGTTTCGGCCGTTTTGCCCTCCGGCCTTCGTCAGGTGTTTTGTATCGAACTGGGGAACCGTTTGTTAGGAGTCTCGAACCCAACCCTTTATTATTATTACGGGGGTACCGTGAATCCTAGTGACATATGGCCGAGTTGTCCTAGACGTTGTATCAAAGTTTACAGTTACCCAAAGGTGATGAGTTCAATCCTGAACTAAGGCAGTGAAAAAAGTAAAATTCAAAACAGAGAATCAGCAACTATGTCCCAAAGCCTAGCTGGAGTCCGAACACGGTATCCCCGTAATAATAATAAAGGGTTGGGTTCGAGACTCCTAACAAACGGTTCCCCAGTTCGATACAAAACACCTGATGAAGGCCGGAGGGCAAAACGGCCGAAACGTTGTGACAATAACCACCAAGATGAGGAAGTCAGTCCGACAATCTCAATCAATCAAATATATATAAAATAAATAATATAAATTAAAGACAAAAATGTATATGAATATATTTTTAATGTTTTCCCATACCAAATCGTGTGGATGGTTTTAAATCCCCAAAACTGAATCCCGAGTTTCGGACAGATAACAGTATAGAAAATAGTCCTTTTTTTTTTCAAACTATATAGAAAATATTTCCAAGTTTAAAACAAATCTTATTGCATATCTTTCTTTTAAATTGCCCTTATATATATATATATATATATATATATATATATATATATATATATATAGATAGATAGATAGAGAGAGAAGTGGATGGATATAGATAGAAAGGTAAATACATTGATAGACAGATAGATAAAAATCATTTTCAACCATCGTCTGTGTCGAATATTTAAATTTCATGGCTATTTATCAACAGATTACATCGATTGAAAGAAATAAACAGAATAGTGTCTCACATTTGCCTAACTCTTCTTGCCTCACAAAACTATATCGATGCATGGAGTATTGTTGCCATATCTGGACTGTTTCTTCAATTATTAGTCTATTCAAAATTCTTAAAATTGCTACGACTATTATTCTCTAAACATATATATGCGAAAAGGCGGATCCATTTCTTAGACTGGCGTTAACGTCAACATAAAATTTTATTGAGATGGAGGATGTTGGTATGCATTTTCTAGCAATATATTTAAGAGTTTAAGTTTAATAAAGAAGATAGTCTTTGTTTAATGTGTGAGAACCTTATGTTAGTTTGGAACAGCATAGTTTTTTGGGGTTTTTTTTTTTCGAAAATTCTCTATTTTGAGTGTAGAAATTTGCGAAGCGATAGTGATTCAATAAAGTCCACAAGCATGTGTGTGTGTGTGTGTGATAACTAAGGTCTTCCAGTGTATTTGTAATCATCAAGTTTAAATTTAAAAATTTACTTTGCAGTTGAATTTGATAGTAAAAAAAAAAAAGAGTAAAAAAAACTTATGAGATAAATCCATACCATCTCTCTATCTTAATCTGTACTAAAAATAACTTTATGCCTTAAGTATTTAACAAAAATATTAAATTTAAATTCATAAGAAAATCTAATTTATAAAACTCACTATGCCTGTTTGTCTGCTTCGAATTTTTTGCAAAGTTGCAGAGCGATACAAGGCGGATCAAATGATTTCATTTTTTTGTAAACTTTTCTTTTATGGATTTTAAACCCGTAAAAGTAGCTGCTAAAAGATTAAAAAAAATATTGGAACTTGGCAGGCGTAAATCGATTTATAGTGGTCTTGTATGCATGCATTCATACGTTATAGTCAGTTCATTTTTAATTATTTATTATTCATCTGATGATAGCTCAAATGGTAACGACTAAGGCGGAAGCGCTATATGTTTTGGTTTCGATTTTAACTGATGGCACTCAGGTCATATATTTTTGTTACTTTTGAGACCACTACCGTATATTAGGTAAAATATAATATACAAAAATCTATAAAGAATGGATTCTATAATAAATACGAAATCTGCATAAATTAAAATATTATATTCAAGCATATTTTATAACCTGGCAACATCAGGCCCCCAGCTAATAACTTATATTAGAGACAAAACATTGTGTGTGTATTTCTATTTAATACTATTTTCCTTTCAATGTACAGGATGTTTAAGATAAATTTAATAATTCTTTAATATTGTAACATTTCCGAAACATTTTGTAATATTTAATAGTGGTTAAAGAACCATGGATCACTGTTTTCGTGTACTATTGGTAGACCTGAGACTATGGACGATATGAAAGCACAGTAATATTAGAACTGAATGATCTCTATCTTTGCTGCAGCTCACAGATCCTTGAATAAATTAGAGACATGTGAGCTGTTCACACAATGGAATTTATCAATAAGCTGAAGGAAAACATATCCGGCAAGATACTGGAAGGGCAATGCAGTCCTCACTAAAATTGACATCAGAGTGGTGACTGCTCATTGTCAAGATCCAGGAGAACTTCCTCATGAAAGTTAAGAAATTCCTAAACAAGTTCAAACACTCAGTTGAGCCGTGGATGCTCAGATTCTTTTCTAAGCATGCGATGACGACTAAGCTTCTGCAAGTTTTAGGCGTGTCTCCAATAAAGGTTGCGCCATGACATCTAACATCTTTGAAAATAAGCCTCTGTCCCATCGACGAAATGTAGCATCCCTCTGCCTGTTCTACAAGTACTTTAACGGTGAATGCTCCAACGAACTGCAAGCATTTGTACCCCCTCAACATAAATACCCCCGACAAACCCGACAAGCAGCAAAATCCCACCCCTTCACAGTAGAGATCCCTAGATGTAAGAGAACCTTCCACTCCAATAGTTTCTTCCATAGAACCGCTAGACTTTGGAATTCCATTCCGGGTCCCTGCTTCTGCAACTGTACTGACATGCAGAAGTTCAAGCGTAACGTGAACCGACATCTTGCTGCCCAACTCCCCATATAGTACCCCTGTAGCTTATGCCCCTGATAGTAGCCTCCTACATCAAAGTGGCAATGTGCCTGGTTTGGGGTGAAAATGTTAGAAAAAAAAGAAAAAAACACAGATCCATCATCAATTCATACGGCTACATAGAATTGTTGAGCAAATCTTGTTCTCCTTTCTCTGGTTAAAGTAAATTAAAAACTGAAAAGAATAACCATCCACTTAGAAAAAAAAACATATGACTCCATCGTTTGATCTACACACAGATAGCAACACAGAAATTTCCTTTCTTTTTATAGACGATCATTAATTACCATGGTTCGAGTAGGGAACTATTTTATTTGTTCTGGAGAATCTCATCACATTGGTGATCTGTACTAAATTTTTTACTGAAGGTCATAGCTTATCAAGGTCAAAAGCCACTCGAAAATACAGGTTAATGAGATGGAACTTTAGCTAGTTGAAAGGTGAAGATCATCATAAAATGATTGGAGATGTTTAATGAAATGAACTTGCGCGGATGATATATGACAAGAATCAGTTGACATTAGATTTAAAGATTACCATGTTGCAGTCTGCACTTACTTCTACTAAGGCTGCTCCTTTCTCCTTGTTGCATACAAGTATTTAAGGTTTGATAGCTCAATTTTCAAGGTACCTAGCTGTAAGAATTTCATAGCCAGGTATATGTAATTGATTATGTATGAAAGTGAAACTTGATTAGTGATGGTTGAGGACATAGGTTGCATGGTTACAAATGATATGTGAGTGATATAATAGGGGTTTAATACGAGTCTTCAAAATAGGCTTCATTTTGGTAACCTCAGAGAGAACAAGCCGAGCGTGTATGAAGAAATGATGAATGTTAGAAGTGTGAAGGGCCAATGTTGCCTTCACATTTTCACCAAGTTTCAGAAAAATCTAATGGATAGGGCAAAATTTATGGGATAAAAAGTTGCAATTTTTTGGCAATTTTGGAGCATTTGTGACCCCTTTTGAGCTTGTAGGAATGCCGAATTCCAGTGAAAAATGGACAAATGGTGCGGTTTCATGCCTTAAGAATGTATATTTGAATTCAGCTCCATAGAAAACCACTATATAGACAAACATATCAAGTTTTTGAGTAATATGAAAAAAAATAGAACTTCATAAAGGCATGTTTTTTTAGCCTTAAAAATTCCAAAAGGATGCGAACCAGAATTTTGCCTGGGTCAACCATACTGAATTCATATTAAGAACAATACCCTCCACATTTTGGCCAAGTTTCAGAAGAATATAATGGATGGATCAAAAGTTATGAAGCAGCAAGTGTCATTTGGGGGGCATTTTTTACTTCTTTGGAGCCCCTGGGGACGCAATGGGAAGTTTTGTAAAAAAAATTTTTTACTGTGTACATTTATTTAATGAAATACAATTTGTGGCAAAATTTCAGGAAAAACTAATGGTCAGTTATTTGGTAATCGTTCGGATGAATGGACGCACGGATGGACGCCACTGGAAACATAGGCCCCTCTCCGATAAATCGGGGGGACTAAAATTATATCTGGATAGTATACTCAATAATTTTAGTCTTCATCATATGGAAAATGTTTGTCTTACAATTATTGATTCGAATTAATTCCAAAGGAAATATTACATTTCAAATGTGTATTTCACATACTTAACCAGACCTCCACCAATAACATATGCAATAAAAAGACGAAAGACAAGGATAAAATAGACTGTCATCAAGTTTATTTAATAAACAGGTATATCTTGAAAGATATCAAATCAAAACTTATTGGCAACAAAAATGGAAAAATGCAGAAAAGTAGTGCTTGTAAGAAAAAAAAAATATGTGCATCTCAAAAACAGCGTTTTTTTTTATTCTGTCATGCTTAAGTTTGAAATAGCATTTTTGTTCATCTATTATGCTTCAGGTTGATTTTTCTATTGGTCTGCTGTGTTTATTTGTTGTCTTGTAATGCTACAGTGCACATAGTATTTTCGTTGCTATATCATTTTATGCTTGAAATATTTCCATTGCTATATATGTAGATTAGACGGATACCTAAGTTAACTTTCTTGCTTACATGTAAAAAGCTGGGCTGTGGCTAACTATAGTCGAAGGCAAACTGAAGGCTCCATTTTCATTAACTCCTATGTCGAAGTGTAGGAGATGGCAACATTCCATTCAAAGGATTACTCCAGTTGCCCTTGATCCTTATCTTCTAATTCTGAATGTTTAGCAAGAGGGCGTCAAGTACCATTTTTTAAGCCTTTAGTATGACCCCACTAAGGATTGAACTCCAATCTCTCGTCCCAATACTGAACACTCTTATTATTTAAGTTTGTTTATGGAAAGCTTCAAGACTGTTAATATTTGGAATTTTTTGTTCTTGCATGAGAAATCTGTATTTTTGATTCTTTACTTTTGAAAGAAATTTAAATGGAAAGAATTCCAAACTTTTAAAAGACTCCATTGAATCGAAGACATTTGTACTCATGGAACCTCCTGACTTTTCAGCTCTTCTGATTGTGTTTTTTTTTATATTTTGGGGGGACAAAATAAGAATGGAAAAAAAAGAATGAACCGATTGACAGAGATATGCACAAACTATTGTAAAGGTTGGGATTTTTTTTTATTCCTGCGTACTATAAAGTGTGCCGTTTTAAAAATGGCTATCATCATTTCAAGCGTTACCACATTTTGCACCCTTCACAATATATATATATATATATATATATATATATATATATATATGTGTGTGTGTGTGTGTGTGTGTGTGATAATATAGATATCAGTAAACATTTCTTTTTAACTTGTCCTGAAGTTTCCTTTAACTAGAGGCGCACATGAAAAGCATCGTTTCAAATAAGAATTCATTTCTTTTGCGATTTTTCTAAACATTTTATTGCACGTAGCCTCCGTGCGGAGACACGAATCGCCAAATGTTACCACCATTAAGCTCCATGCAAAAATTTACACCGGCATGTGACGCTTCATTTTATTTTGGGAAACATTTTCAAAGCCGTAGTATTGTTCGCCGAGGCAAAGAACACTACGAGCATCCGTCTTTGCAATATTTAGAAAAAACTCCATAAAGGACTGATGTCACTAGAGGCAACAACTCAATAGCAGATATTGAAGAAAGGAGGAGGAATGGAGGGAGGTTGATTCTCAAAACTTAAACAACCTCCCACCTTTTCCCAATACCCGTCTTCCCCCACGCCATATACTTACACTACTGTGGCCTCATGGGAAAATGGATGCAGATATATGAACTAAATAGAACAACAAAGGAAAAAAGAGATGAAGAAAAAAAACTTAATTTACCTTCTGGAAATGATAAGGATAAAAAATAAAGCAAAAATAAAAGATTTGAATGATGATATGCATTATGTAATGTTATAATATTCGAGGGTCTTCAATTTATAGATCTACCAGTGCAATACTGAATAATACAGTTTTATCTTTTAAAAGATCAAAATGGGTTGGAAGAAGGAAAAGGAGAAAAGAAAAAAAATTAAATAAAATTTTTATATATATATATATATATATAAAATGAAGAAAGATGTCTGTTTTCAAGATAGGTGCTGCTACCTGCATTTATGTATTTAAAAATTATTTTTTTTTGTATTATTAAAAAAAAATTCTACATCTTTTGTTGTATTTTTCACACTTGCTATTCGATTCCAATGATCTTTGTTTAAAATTTATTCAAATCTATCTTACTTTAAAATACCCCAAATCTTTTAATTTTTTTCACTACTGTCTTCGGATTTCTTTAAGTTTTCATTTTCCATTCAGTGCATCCTTTTTTCAAAGATTTTATAATTTTTAATTTTTTTTTTTTAATATTGAAAAAAAAATTCTTTAGTAAGTTTCCTCTTATATGTTATCTTCTTTTCACTCTCATTAGTTTATGAAGCTTTTTTGCTTTCATTTATTTTCTCCTCTTCCTTGTCCTCTCGAGAGTTTATTATCTCCTCTTCCTTCTCCTCTCATTTACTTATGGTCTTCGCTTCTTCCTCCTTTCAATAGTTTATTATCTCCTCTCCCTTCCTCTCTTTTATTTATTATCTTCTCTTCCTTCTTCTCTCGTTTATTTTCTCCTATTCCTTCCCCTCTAATTTATTAATTTTATCCTCTCACTGATTTATGATTTCTTCTTCCTCCAGTCCTTTATTTATAATCGCCTCTTCCTTCTCCTCTCATTTATTTATGGCCTCCGCTTCTCCCTTCTTCCACTAGTTTTTATCTCCTCTTTCTTCTCCTCTCACTATTTTACTATCTCTTTCCCATCTCATTTATTTTCTCCTATTCCTTCCCCTCTGGTTTATTAATTTTATCCTCTCATTGGTTTATCATCTTCTCTTCCTTATCCTCTCATTCATTTATAGCATCCGCTTCTTCCTTCTTTCACTAGTTTATTATCTCCCCTTCCTTCCTTTCTGTTATTGTCTTCTCTTCCTTCACCTCTTACTGGTTTACTATCTCTTTCCCCTCTCATTTATTTTCTCCTTTTCCTTCCCCTCTAATTTATTAATTTTATTCTCTGACTGGTTTATGATCTCCTCTTCCTCCTCTACTTTATGTATGATCTCCTCTTCCTTCTTCTCTCATTTATTTATGGTCTCCTCTTTCTTAGCCTCTGACTGGTTTATTATCTCCTCTCCCTTCTCTTCTCCTTTACCTATTATATCCTCTTCCTCTCATTTATTTTCCCCTCTAACCGGTTCATTATATTTTCTTTCCTCACACTTTCCCTAGGTTCTTTTTTTCCTCCTCATTTGCATTTTACTGTTTTCCTTTTCACCTGGCAAAAACCACCTCCAATATTAATTTTGAATTAATCTCCCGCTTCATCTTTAACTTGGCAAAATAATTTTTCTTTTGCCACAAATTGTAAAAATTGTTCCGGATCGAATTGAACATAACATTGATCCTTGCTTTCCATCATTAATACTAGTAGGGCTATCCTGTGTTGCCCAGAAATACGGATAACAAAATAGGAACGTTCAAAAGTGCTCGCAATATCTTCCTTTAAAAACTTTTCTCTATGATTGCTCTTCTCTGCCTCTTTCTATACATATTTATATATACATTTAAAAACGATGATCGGAAAAGTTAGGAGATATTTTAACTATCGTCTCCTCAGGAGGAATCGATAGTATAATTGAAAATAATATTGACAAAATTAAAGAGCACCACAAGAATTTGAAGAGCCAGGATCGATTAAAATAAATAATGTAATTAAACAGACATTTAAGATTAATTAAAATGGCACAGCGTCGACAAAAAAAAAAAAAAAGAAAAAAGATGGGTGGTCAAAAGTTCAGAGATTTTATTATGGACTTCTTTTCTTTTTGGTACAAGAAAGGTTTGTGTATGGCAATAGAAACAGATTCCCAAATTATCGGTGGCGTAATTTCTTGCAGACCCATATAAACTAGCGTATACAATCTAGGATTAGATAAAGAAGGGCAGGATCATTGAGTTTCCCTTCTTCTGCAAATTTGAACTCTGCTATTCGCCAGAATTTCGTTGAAACCCCATGCTATGCCAGTAAGTATAAAATGGAATGGTTTTAGGTCTTACATGGAGCGGATTTCAGAAACCATTTTAAAATTTGGAAATCTGTTTCTCTTGTCAGATGCAAGCCTTCTTTGTGTTGTCAGAAAGGGTGCATAAAGACGTTAAATCTCTTTGAAGAACTTTGACGTCTTTCTTCCTTGTTATTTTTATTTTTCTCCATGTTATGCAATTTTAATTTCAGTTTCTTCTAGCGCTCTTTATTTTCGTCAATATTATTTTCAAAATTTCACCATTAAGCGATTCACGTTTCCTTCATGCGGCTTCTTTAAAGATTTCACTTTAACAACCATAACTATGCTTGGAAATATTTTCAAATTTTCACCAGCTATGAGAAAGTAGCTCCACTGCCTTGTGGATGCTTTAATAAACGTGAAGGCTACGGGAGTATACCCTGAGTTAAAAATCTCGTTTGGAGTTCCGATAGGTGACTGATGAAGCACTACAACAACTTTACGATAACTCTTGTAGCTGCACTGGATCTGACCGTAATGGCTTGTCTTTCTATCGGACTTTATCTACAATGCCAAGAGAGGGACCTTGGTTCGCATTATGAGACAACTCTAGCTTCGACTTTATGGCCACAGCTGACGCTGCAGTCCACCAGACTAAATGCAGAACGCCATTGTATCATTGACAGAAAGGTGTTATCACATTTATTTGCAATTATACTATCAATCTATCCTGATAAGATAATAACTGAAAGAGCTGTAGAGAGCTTCTACACATTGCTTTAAATGTATTTACACAATCTGTATATCTAAACAATATATATATATATATATATATATATATATAATAAAAATTAAAATTAAATTTACCAAAATGATCCAAGATGGTAAAACTAAAGTATATTATAAATATTAAAGAATTAATATTTATAAAGTAATCTCAACCGGATGTAAAAGCTCGATAAAACCAAATAGGAAATAGAGTTTATAATAAGAGCAAATAGTTAATAAAATATGTTAAAAAACACTTTGAAAAAGAGTTAAAACATAATTAATCTGGAAAGGAAACACATAATAAGCAAATAGTCCTTAATCTGCGGAGTTTCGAAAAAATACTTTCCTTCTCATCAGAGGGTAGGAATTAGCAAAATGCGGGATCGGATTTTGCATACAAAAGTATTTGATGAAACTGCAATTGATAATAAAAAAGTGAAGCAGAGGGAATATGGTGAAGAAAAAGGTGATATCACGTGAATGGATAGTCTGGTGAAAGGTAAAGTATCCAATGACGGTAAAATCCAAAAATGTAAATCCAAGAAAATTAATTAAATTTCCATTCGCACAAGTAAAATCCAAGGAAATCGCGTAATTGGAAGACGGTCCAAAATAATTCAAAAGGCCGAAATGAATGGAACAATTCACAAATATGTACAGGGAAAAGAGGGAAAAATTCTAATAATATTAATAAAAGAAAACTAAGATATGCGTTTAACACGGCTGCCGGGACAAAGGGTAATTAAGAAAAATCAGTAAAGAAGAAGACAGAAAAAAAATTAAATGGTGATAAAATCTATACTATAAAGCTGTGTGTGTGTGTGTGTGTGTGTGTGTGTGTTTGTGTCTGGTCACGAATAGGCTCCTATATGGTTGACTATTAAAAAAAAAACCTGATGACATATAATGATAGAAGATGTATCGATACACAGGAATGGGTATGTTTAATCTGGCAGAACGGTTGTTCATAAAAATTGTGGGGTCTGCGTTCGCGACTGGTCCAAAAAGTATGGAAATAAATAATTTAAAAATTAAAAAAAAAAACGTTTACAAGTGTTTTTGATATAGATGTACATAAGAATACTTTGATAAGTATGTTTTAACTTAAATAGGGATGGTATAATAAAAGTGTGGGGTTTGCGTTCGCGCCTGGCCTCCATAGAATGGAAATAGGCACAAACTTTAATAAAGACTTTTCATATCTATCTGCGTAAGTATACTTTGATAATTATGTTTCTGTTTGAAGAAATATGGTATAATAAAATTATGGGGTGTTCGTTCGCACTTGATCTCCATAGAATGTAAATATGTCACAAAGTTTAACAAGGTTTTTTTATATAGATCCACAGAATATTGTGATAAGTGTTTCAGTGTGAACAGGTATGGTATAATAAATTATGGCAGTTATCTATTTTATTTTTACTTTCATCATATTTTGCTTTGGTTTTGATACCCCCAAATTCAACCCAAATTTACAACCCTTCCTTTTCATAACCTATCATGCTTTCATAAATCAGAGTCCATTTTCTGTAGGCTGTTTTTGAACCCAGTCAACGACGGGTACTTTTGCTAGTTTAATATAAAATAGAGAAATAAATGTCAAAATGACCCAGACAAGATGACGTTAAAAGGCGCGAAAAATATAGGGCAAAAAAAGAGAGGTCAACTGCAATGTACAGGATATTACTTAAAAAAATGTCAGCAAGAGTTATTAAAATACACTAAATGGAAAAAATAAATAAATAAATAAAAATAAAAATAAAATATAAAATAAAAACTTTTTTTAAAGGGGCGAGGATGGCCAGTTTCTGCAAATTCCGGATAAAGCAAGTAAGTAAATGCATATAGTAAAATATAAGTAAATATACATACAGGATATGAATGTGTAGGAAGATTGATATATTTGATAGATAGGAATATTTAAAGACTAAAACGGAAATTGCAGATAAAAAAGCCGGCCACGCAAAGAAGAAATAAAAAATTAAAATAAAGGAGTATTAAGTTATAAAGTATTAAGAAAGTATGTAGAAAAAAACGATAATGTTAAAGAAAAATTATATATCTATCTGAAAGGTTAAAGTAATAGCTATGTAATTTCAAAATTACCATAATTAAATTTGGATTTATGTTTACAGAAAGATATCATTTCGTTTTTAGAATTTATTATATTGTTACTTTGAAGGGAAGTAATTATAGTTATAGCTTCGGTTGTGCAGAGGCGACATGACTTAGAGCCTGGAGTATAAGACTTAACTTTTTTATGATAGTCCACTTGATTGAGAAGGGGGTATTATTAGAGTTAAGTTTTTTAATTAAAGTGGTTAGAGAAGTTCCTTGGTTATTATTAGAATTATGGTTGTTAAAAGAAGAAATGTGGTTTGATATTCTTTTCTTAATTAATGTTGAAGTAGCACCGATATATGTATGCACTTTATTAAAAGCTTGAGGTCTAATATTAATACTAATTTGCTGATTTGTATTAGTTAAATAGTTTGAATTTTGTTCATAGCGTTCAACAAAGGGTGGGACAATGATAGTACGACGACTGTTTTGGAGAGGAAAATGAGTGTTGTTAATGTTAGGTTGGCTGTTAGGAGAAATATTATTATACTCATTAATATCATTATTATTATTCTAGTTGTATGATTGTAGATGGAGGGGATGCTCGAGTGGTATATTGGATTAGTAACTATATCAGATGGAGGATGAGAAGAAGGATAACTTGAAGACGAAATATTAGTGTCTGTTATGGAAGGATTGCGTGGGTGCTCAGTAATTGTGCATGGTTATATAACATCTTTATGGATGCAATCATTATTAAGTGAGCAAAGAGGTTTGTTATTATAATTACAGTTAGTTTTGGGTTTTATTGGGAAAGGGATTTTTTGGAGTTATTTCATTTTTTTTTGTTATTAGATGTTAAGATTCTTTATGCTAAATTAGGCATTGTTGAATAAGAAATCCTGATTGAGTTTTTATTGAAAATAAACTATATCTGTGTGGGTATAACTATAATTACTTCCCCTCAAAGTAACAATATAATAAATTCTAAAAACGAACAAATCTCTTTCTGTAAACATAAGTCTTCACCCTATTCCCTCTGCTTCACTTTTTGTTATGAAGTAAGATCTTTGACTTACTTGTAGTTTCATCAAATACTTTTGCATGCAAAATCCGATCCCGCATTTTGCTGATTCCTACCCTCTGATAAGAAGGAAAATATTTCTTCAAAACTTCACGGATTAAGGACTATCAACTTATTAAGTGTTTCCTTTTCAGATTAAATATGTTTTAACTCTTTTTCAAAGTGTTTTTTAACATTTTTTATTAACTATTTGCTTTATATATATATATATATATATATATATATATATATATATATATATATATATATATATATATATACCTCCGGAAACTAGTTAAATTGAAATGAAGCGAACGTAAGGAAGGGGTAAAAAAACCTACTTTCTCTTATTTCACTCTTATTTTCTAAACAATTACAATTAGAATTGAGAAATACGCATTTTTTTATTCATATCGGTTAGATGATAAATATTACAGTATTTGCTATTTTTATTTATTTATTTATTTATTTTTGAATTAACCAAGTTGTGGTTTCACTGAATCCAATGATGTAATGTTTGTAAATTAATGAAAGAGAAAATTAGATAAAATACCTAAGAAGAATAAGAAATTTCTCTTGAAACTAAATTATATAGTAAGAACCTAATAAAATGTATAAACACATGGGCAGAATCACAAAGAAGATAATCATAAGTTTCATGAAAGAAGCAGAGAGGCATCTTGGCCAGAAGACCAGGAAACTTATGACCATGCACAATGCACTATATCAAAAGATGATGCTGACCGACTGTACATGAAAAGGAAAGATGGAGGAAATGGGATTTGGTTTGGGTTAAAGACTGTATAAATTGGATGAGTGCAGTTTATATTTTGGCGTGTTGCAATGACCAAGGGTTTATTGGATACCTGAATAACAAGAAATACAAGAGCGTGTTATTCACACGTAGTGAAGATACACATAGCAAGCAATACCGAATGTATTACAACAAAATAAATAATAGTCCTATATAAATGACGCAAAACAGAATCAGAAAAATACATAACGACGATCACCGAAAGGGAAATCACCACAGTAAGAGACACTGCAAAAATGAACAAGACAAAGAACAGAGAAGCAATGAATAGGACGAGAAAATAAGAAATGAAAAAAAGAAACAGATACACTGATAATTCATTGGGATCATAAAAGATGAGACACAAAAACACCTGAACATGGCTACAAAAAGGACATGCCAACTTAGAAATTGAATCCCTAATAACAGCCGCACAAAATAATGTGATCAGAACCAACTATGTCAAAGCAAAGATTGACAAGACACAAGAAAACAAATGCAAACTATGTTGACAAGAGACAAAACAAAAAACTACATAAATGAATGCAACAAACCAGCCCCAAAAGACATAAGAATAGACACGTCATTATATATTAAAAGATATAAGTATAGACAGATCAAGTGGGCATGGCAGTACACTGAAAACTATGCAAACGACTGTATTTTTAAGACCTAGACAAATAGCACAAACGCAAACCGATAACAGTACTTGAAAACGGAAATCAGAAAATCTTATGGGACATGGACGTACAAACAGAAAAAACCCATCCAAGCAAGAAGACCAGATGTCATGACAGTTGACAAGAAGGAAAAGTCCTACGAGATCGTAGATTTTATCATTCCAGGATATCATAGGGTGAATATCAAGGAGATAGAGAAGCGAAGAATATACACGGAATTGGCCATAGAGTTGAAAGGATATGGAAGATGAACAAAGTCAAGGTAGCATTAATAATAGTAGGGGCACGTCTACAGTTTCATAGGTTTTGGGAGTTTTTAAAGTTTAAGATTTCAGATTTTTCATTCAGACATAATAAACACAGGTTGCCTAAATTTGTATTAACCACTCGATTAGCAGTGGGCATCTGCTTTCTTTGAGCTTCAAATAATGTATCGCCCGTGCTGTTTTTTCGGCACATTCAATAAAAATGATCGATTCAATTTAAAATGGTTTATATTAAGTAATGTAGATAAATATACACCTCATAATGTAAAATTTTTATGTATGGCCCAAGTTAGATTTCATTTTGGTGCATTGTTTCTGTACTTAACTTTTAAATTGCAATCAGTGAATTCAATGTATGTCAGTTCTCTCGACAATATTGCATTTATATACTATATTAGAAGTTATTTACTTTCTAGAGGGCATTCATCTACATTTCTACAATTACATTGGGGTGCACCTGCATCATTTAGATTATTATTCAACTCAACATTTTTATTTGGTCTTCTGATGAGTTGTGTGGACGAAAGATCATGATAATTATGTTTGTATATATTTATTTCTTATTGGCAATTTCTGCGCAAGAAAATTTTTTTGGAAATTCGACAAATATAAATAAAAACTAGGTCATCGGAATTGGAAATTCCATTGTTTACGTGTACACAAATATATATATATATTATATATATATATATATATATATATATATGAGAACGAGAGACAGGGATGAATCTCACAGGTAAAAAATACTTTTTTGATAGCATGGGTTGGTTAATTAAATTAATATGAAGCAGGAAACTAGATCCAATATCTAGAACAACAAAAACTTGTTCTTGTGATTAAGGGAGGTGGTGTTTGATCAACATTGCTGGGGAGTTATGATTTAATATACTGTTTTGTTTTTAAATCCACGAAACAGGGTTTCAGGGTAAACAATTGATGATCTCTGAAATAACATTAGGACTATTGTGAATTCGAGAAAGCAAGTTGATACAGCGGTTGAAAGTGATTAAATGACTTACTGATTAAATAGTTTTCCAACGAATGATAGAAAATATAAAAATTAAATAAGTTTTTATATAGTTTTAAAGGTTAAAAACTTCCAAGATATATATATATATATATATATATATATATATATATATATATAAGCTGCACCCAGTCACGCGTTGGTCATGCTATGGCTCAGTTTGATTAAATGGAAACAAACACAAAATACATTCTTCTCATATGTTTTTGTTTTCAATATTTTGTGGTGTTCGATTTTCTGTGCAGATATAAAGAATGTTTGTTTGCCGACTGTAGAACACGCAACATATACTTGTTCATGTGAGAAGCAATTAGTGTGTAGATGTAAGCCACACAAATTATGGATTATTATTGATTTGACACTCATTTACCAGATTCTGCAAAAATAAAAAATGCTAAAAATTCAATATTTCAAAATTTTACGAGGTCTTTCAGTTTCTAATACAACGCAAGTTGAAATTTGTGGTGGTTTCACGAATGAAACTTATTATCTTAGTGTCTTAATGTTATTTTTTCAAATTAAAATACGTTGTTTGAGTATAAATTCCCAAATTCATGTCACCCTAATTAATTTAGGTGACAAAAATAGGAAGTTTACCACAATTAGTAAACTTGTGCTTAAACAGTGACAAACAAACAGACTCTTCAATAAATCGGTTTCCTGTATCCGTCGAGTAGTTTCAGTATGGGAGATAGATTCATCAGAAGATTTTATTAAAAGCTGAGCATCCCTAAAAGTCATAAACATTGGGTTTTATTTGCATCTTCTTTTGGTAGAAGCTTTTTTATGGATTAAATTTTTAACGATTTTTATATTAAATATTGGTGCTGGTGCATATTGTCAACCAGACGTATCTCAGCGTTCGCTCGGCTCTGGCCGGAACATGACGTCAACAGTCGGACTTTGCCGAGCGTCGCCGATAAAATCATAACAACACTACGTTAATGAAAATAGCAAAATGAATAAATGAAAAATGTAGAAACCAAAAACAAAAAACGACGTAATTTAGTATTTTATTGTTCTTTTTTTATTAATAAGAAATACCAGGGAAAAGTTACAAACAAAAATTAATTTTGGGGGTTCAAATAATGTTAAGGAAATGTTTTAAAATAGGGCTCAAAGAAAAAAAGTTTTCAAATATAGTTTGCCATTTAAAAAAAAAATTAAAGTTGTTTTTCTTTTTTGTCAAGGAAATCTGGAAACGATTATTTTTTCTCCAAGTATTTTTAAAAGTATTTTTGCATAAAAAACTTTTTTTGTTGTTTTATTAAAATTGGAAGAGAAGGTTTTAAAGATTCGGTATGTTGGCACTGTTTCTGATTTGCATGTAACAATTGTTTTGTTTTTTTCGTCTTCCAATATTTATCTAAACATCGCTGGCTCGTTATAATTTAGTGCGCCGCGTTGTGATTGACTGATTGGCGTGTTACACCAAACAGCAGCTTAACCACGGCTACCGAAAGAGGAGACCGATGAACATGACAGCGTGAAGTCATTACTAGATCAACATGTAGGTAAAGGGTGCCTAAAGTTTCGGTGTTCAACCAGGTGGCCATAACAAATAGTTTTCATTGCCTTAGAATATGGTTGTGGTTATTTTATGAAGGTAGTCCAAACGTGCATGTTTTTTTTCTGCTAAATAAACAATTCTTCATTTGGATAATTATATTATTATAATTGCACATTGGGATAATTTTAATCTAACAAAATATAGCAGTAAGTTAACTTGTTTTTGAACTTTTATTTCTATCGAAGGAAGTCGAATATTTCATTTCATTTTTTTAAAACTGCAAAACAAATAATTTTTATATGAAAATATTTTTCAGTCCGTTCTTTTAGTAATGAATAAAACTTTTCATTTAGTATTTCCAAATATCTTAAAGTTAGAAACATTTTTCACGATAATTTCAACAATAATAAAAAAAGGTATATAAATGAAAAAATAGATTTAATAAAAAATATTTAATGTGGTAAATATAATAATGGAAATAAATTAAAATGAAAATGCAACAAAAACAAGTACGAAATAAAAGTATGAATCAAATTTAATTAAAGAAATAAAAAAAATTAACCAAATAAAATACACGCTCGATTACAATAAAGTGTATGTATATATACGAAAAAATTAAAGAAAACCTCAGGGAGTAGTCATTAAATTAAAACCCATTTACACAGGGTTCAGGCCAAATAAACTGTAGATGACATCGACTGGCGCCACACCAACTAGTTGCGAAGAGTCAGGCCGGATGGAAAGTCCGAGGTGGGAGAGTACTAACCAGATCGCCACTGGAAGTGTGCAGTTCAAATCTGATACCTTGGGGAGGCATTTTGTCACCCAAACAACAGAAAACACCAATGGCCGATGCCAATGTGAAATCGATAGCAAACGGCTGTTGCGATAACGTGCAATCATCTGCACGAGTGGTCAAGAGATGGAGAACATTGGAATTTGGGATGACTTGTTGTCACTGTCTCCAGCGGATACCACAAGTTACTGCCAGTGAACGATCATTGATGATGGTTTGTGAGACAATTCCTAGTGAATGAAGAAACAGCAACAACAACAACAATAATAATAATAACAATAACAATAATAATAATAATAATAATAATAATAATAATAATAATAATAATAATGTCCCCTCCCAATTTGACCACCACCCTGATTTAATATCGTAGATGTTTACTATATTTTCTTAGTTTTTACCAATATTCATACTATGGTATGATTGTCTTTTAGTAGTTATATGAACTTCATTTTCATATTCATGTATTCTGCAGTATTAGTATTTAGATTGTATATTGCTTTAAAATTACGTAATTTTACACAAAGAATTTTATATTTTATATTGAACAAAGTTCAGTTTCATTATTAATCGAATTGGGTTCTTTTCTTTTCTTTTTTTTAACATGTTTTAATGCTTTTTTAAAAGATGCCATCATATAGTATCGACAGTAACAGTTCGACAAATCTTACCTACATTACCTGCAGGCATTTTTCAGTTAACAGGCCTTCTATATCTCGGTGGCCGTGGCTTAACCCGAACTTTCACACGGCAAAATTTGTCTAATGACGTCATGTCCCAGCCAAAGCCAAGCGTACACTGAGATATGTAGTAGCCAAAATATTTTTTAATACTGATTTTATGAACACATTTGTTTTTAAAAATGAATTATATGCGATACAGTAAATAAACAATGAAAAACGGTCTACAGATATTCTGTAGTCATTTATTATTGTGGAAATGTGCCTGTACACATTTAGCCTACACCGTAAAATTATTAAAAATATAATCGGTATCACGTGACCGATGAATCACCGGCGGTGATAGTTACTCATATAATAAAATGTCAACATCGTTACACACAAAACCACCTAACTTATTAAATAAAAATTAAGTAGCACACTGTTATTTAAAAGAGACATATAAAAACACGCATGAGTACAGCGAAAATGCTCTCATCCGACACTCAAAATGTCGAAGCAGTTGGTCAGGTGGTTTTGTAGATTATAGCTAAGTAACAAACATACATTTCCATTTTTATTATATAGATATATATAGTAACATTCAAAAGATGGTGTAACTGAAAGAAAACACAATTGCAACTTCTCTCTCGATTTTCGGATTTTTGTAATTGCATCTATATTCCGTTATTTTTTTTTTTTTTTACGTTGATGAGTTTCTATTTTTCTGATGAGTAATGGCGAAATAAATTCAAAAATTGACATAATAATTACATAAATGATTCTGCACTGTAAAACAAGTACTGTCAAGAATTGAACATTTTTACATGCTTAAAGAAATAAACGGCAAGGTGGACAACATCTTGAAATTTGGAATATAGACCTTTTGTCATATATATATATATATATATATATGTGTGTGTGTGTGTGTGGCCATGTGAATAATAAAATTCTTAAGTAAAAAGTAAAAATAGGACCCCTCTCCCGTAAAAACAAAAAAAACTCGACGATGGAATAACAAGAAAGGAAACAGAAACCCAGTCACCTTGCACATCTTATTAAAGGTGAACTTCCGACAGACATTATCACAGACTGAAAAATTACTACAGCCAATAACATGCTCCAACATTGTCACAATTAATCAGCCAGCCATGTTAACATGGTGTCGGCTGCTTCGTTCAAATCTTTTCTTCATTAATTATTTTTTTTCTTTCATTTTTATATTCTTGCCTTTTTGATTTCACAGCCATCTTGTATTATTTTATTTTTATTTTATTAATTAACGTTGCATAAAGTCTGTGTTGCGATTGGGAAAACAATTTGCACACACCGTCATAATTCATTCCTCCCTTATTATTAAACTGACATTTTTTTTTTTGAAGTTTCTTTTTTGATGATTTCTTCAATGTTTGCATCTTTTTACCTCGTAAATATTGTTTTATATGGAAGGGAAATTTTAACAGACACCGAATTTAGTTTTTAGATTATTTCAAGTGAAATTTGAACTTTTGATATTTTGTCGATAAATGAATACAAATTTAAGTTTTATTTTATGCGAATTGAGGTCCGGTAGGTTTTAAATGCGTCGATATACCTTTTTTAGAAGTCCTGTCCATCAGACTATGCGACACGATTCAGTTTGAAATAAAATTTGTTGCTACTGGGCATCATTTATTCGTTTCAAACGAAACATATGATTATTGTTGGCATTCGTTTCCCCGAAATCTTTTTAATTAGAATTCTTTTGAGAAAGACATTTGGTACTTATATGAAGAAGCACTTTATGTTTAGCCGTGTCCATTACTTTGTTTTTTTTTTACACAGTGATCACCACTTATCAAGGCCCGGAAGCCACTCAGGGATAAGGGTTATTGAAAATGTTTTTGTGTATAGAACTGGATTCGAACTCGAACCCCCAAGATTATCATTCCCTGCCGTTTACCACTTTGCCACTGTCACCTTCGTATTGTAGTTACAACAGTTCCATAAAAAAAATTATACTACCTGTAAGTGTGGACTGTGCAGGGAGTCTATAACGATGCACTAGTTGTGCAATCCCAATCTGCACCTCTCCTGAATCTGTATTGCTTGAATCTAGTGACAAGAAGTCTAGGACATATTTATAGTGCATATAGACATTCTTCTTAGGCGTCCATTCAGTCTTGAGAGACAATGGATAACCCCTGGAAGAGTGGCTGTGTGAAGAGACAATTATGATGCAATTGTTCCACAAACCCCACTCACACCTCTTAAATTTGTACTGCATTATTCCAGTGGCAAAAAGAAGACTGGAAACAACGCGGATAAGCAGATATTTCTCCCTGATACAGCACCTAGTATTCGCAGTCAGTCAACCATTTTATTACAAACCCAATTCAACGATATTTAACTTCGGTGATGAAATAAGAACCGGTGTTGTAACCAACGTAATTATCTTTGCAAAATACATATTCGCTTTTCACCACTGTCTATTGATCGGTGTCTGTTGACTCTTAGAAATGATCAGGAGAATAATATGAGAATAATATGATGGATGTGTAATATGAATCATATAGGCAAGAGTAATTCTTTGGAAGATTAAATGCGGACAGTATAGGGAGATGCGTGCAAAACAGGAGAGTTGGGTGGTATGGTCACGTTGAAAGAATGGATGAGTTATTTGGTTAGTAGATGTAGAACATTTGAAGTAGCAGGTCCAGTTCGCAGAAAAATATCAATAAAAACGTGGAAGGGATTGATAAAAATGGACACTAGAGAAATAAGGGATAAATAATGACATGGTTAGAAAAAAGTTAATTTAGAAATGAATTTCTTGAAGGCGCTTGTAATGAATGTAAAACAGTTCGGTTGTTTTGTTTTATGACATATCAACCCGAATCCAATCATCTTGGAAAAAAGTTTTTTATACTTTAAGTTCTATATATGTTGTTTTGTGGGTGGGTGGGTGGGTGGTTCATATTGGAACAACTTATAACGGGGGACTCAGTACACATGATGATAATGGTATTAATAACAGAGAGAGAGACACTCGATGACGACTGTGAAAATTCTTGGGGAGTTTATAATACTAATATAGAGCGGAGACATTTATACAGTTCTTGTTAACACAGAGGAGGGGATATATATTGATGATGGTGGGGACACATTACTTGGAAGGTGGTTATAGAAGAGTTTGTTACAAGATGATGATAAACCACATCTACCTTTTCGGTTGGAAAGACGAAACCAAGACAACATTTACAAAATATTAGATGATTTCTTCTTTCATCTGTCGGCCGATTGATGATGACAGGAATTCAAACTTGTATAGCTACATGGCTTCTCTTCTACCCTTCGCTTCTAAGGGGATCAGCTGCGCTAAGTTGCTTCCGACTCTATTACTGTGACAGTGATGTGATCTTCTCTGATCACTTCTAATTCTCTCTACTTTCGAACCTTCTGATTCAATACATTGAGAAATTCTTTTGTTTATGACGTCAGTGACTTACTGTCAATCAACGTGACTATATCACGTTTTCTACATATATAGGTCCAAACACACTTTTGTCAAACAAAGAATTTCCAATTTTAATTGTTCAATTTCTAACCTATTTTTAATTTATAAACTCGCATTGTCCATTCTTTTAACTGACATATTTAATATCCAGTTATACTAATAGAATGGGCAATCGCTTTTTTTCCGACATAAATAATTTTGAGGTATTTCTAAAAAAAATAACAATGGACTGTATTCCTAGGATTTCAATTATCTACTTTTATATTTTACATGAGGCTCACCACTTATCAAGACCCGAAGGCCACTCAGGGATAAGGGTTATTGCGTGTACAGTAATCAATGAGATATTATTGTAGTAAGCATTAGTATTGGGGGTTTTGATAGAGTGTCTTACTTAAGGGGGCGGTTTGTCAGGAGTTTGTTTATGTTGGACTTGAAGACGTCCAAGTTGTAGTCAGGTGGGAAACAGGCAAGCGGCAGAGTGTTCTACTGGCGTGCAGTTCTAAGAAAGAAGCTTTGCTCATGGAATCTACATTTGGATTTAGGCACAGATAAAGAGTGGGGAAAATTATTGACAGTAGTTTCAGCCAGACGGGTGTTTCTCGTGAGAGATTGGCGAGGGGGGGACAAGGGATTGGAGCTAAGACGAGCACCTGCCATGGAAATAATGATAAAACAAAGACAGGCTCGCAACGTCTCTTCTGTGGGAGAGAGGTTGCAAGGAAGAGAAAAGGGCATTCCCCTCCTAAAACCGAAGTCTATTTTGTACTCTGTCAAAGCAGGATAGGCTGTTTTTAGCAGCTCCTGCCCAGATATGGCAGCAGTATTCCATCCTTGGACGTACTTGGTTTTTATACAGATAGAGAATTGCATCAGTAGTGAGATATCTTCTGGAGCGGTAGAAGAATCCAACCATTTTCCCAGTGTCCCTGGCAACAGATTTGATGTACGTGTTCCATTTCAGATCAGGAGTAAAGGTCAAATCTAGAAGCTTGTCAAAACATAGAGCCTCCCCAAGACGAGAGCCATCCATTTCAATTGATGCCTTGCCTACAGGATTCGATTCTAGCCTTTTCCTAATATTATTTTCACTTATATAGTCTGCCTTCTTACTTACATAAGAAGGGCACAGCCCTTCTCATGCAACAGATATTTTCAAATATCTATTCATAGTGTTTGGTATGATTGTTTTGTTTTATGGCATATCAATTATTTCCGGGTTATTTCATGTTTAATCCGGTCATTTTAGGAAAAGGTTTTATGTGTCAAGTTCTTTATATCTTCAAATATTTATTCATAGTATTTCATTTGATTGTTTTGTTTTATGGTATATCAACTGTTTTCTAGTTATTTAATGCCGATTCCATTAATATTTGAAAAATGTTTTATGCTTCAAGTTCTTTATATCTTTACCTATTTATTCGATTTTTGGATTTTGGAAATTTGTTTTTTGCTTTTGACTTTGCAGAATATAATTGAGTTCTGCAAAGAGAAAAAAATATAACCTGTAAAATGGTCGTTAACCCGATGATGATGATGATGCCTTTAGTAACAACAGATAAGACTAACATCTTTGCTCATAAAACTCAAGTCTATTATTACAAAACATTCCATATGATATCCAATAATATCACTGCCTTCAATATCACTGGAGATTAGCACTTTCATAATAAAAAAAGAAAAACAATAATTGTGCAGAATATGTTAACTTATCAATTTAATTTCCTCTAGCAGAAGTACCCGCCTGGGTTAAAAAAATGTGTTCAAAAAATGGACTCTGACTTACGAAAGTATGAACGACTATAAAAAGGGGCATTGGGATTAAAGAGATAGCTTGAAACTTTTGGGATATCAAAAGCAAAACAATCTTCTAAAACAAACGTGAGGGGGCAGTAGTGGGAAGCTTTATTGACACAAACATTTGAATTCTAAGGTTGCCCATTATAAATGGCTTCCGTGGGGCTCCAACTGCGTTGATGTGAGTGGGCAATGTAACCCATAACCCCCTTCCCATTATTATGGCAAATTCGGTAGTTCTACATTAATCGGTGTCAGTGTGGATAGGATTCCCATTTATGTGACATTCCTGGGGCTACCACTCTGTTGGTGAAGGTGAGCGGTGTCACCTGTCAAAACCTTCTACCTCTTCATGGTGAGTTTTCCTGCCAAATTTGGTAGCTCTACATGAAGCAGTGTGGGCATGCATAGTTTTTCCTCTGGATCCCGCCCTCATTGGGGCGGTGACTTTATCATACCCATTTTTTCTCCTCGATACCTCTTCTATCATTGTATGTGGTCAGTTTAGTATAATAATAAATCATATTGGAGTCGATTTGTCTGCAGACAGACGGACGGACACACACACTGTTGAACATTATTATATAGATTTACTTATAATTCCAAGTTTGGTCAGGTTGAGCCGATTTCTTTCCTGGCTAGTACCATGTCCTGAAGCATGACCCACATACAGAGCATTCCTAAACAAGGTCATAAAAATGGTCAACCATCTGTGAAAACACAATTAAAGATCAAAAAGTTGTGAACCTGAGATCTCAGCCCAGTCATCTTTGCTGGTTTTCACCCACATCCTAAGACCACCAAAGAAAAACAACGTTGAACCTGATGGGTAACAATTTGAGAATACTGTCGCATCTTCCTGCAAGAACTGCAAAAACCTAACATTATTATCTCCACTGACCAGGATATACAATCGGCTGTGGATCGCTTGTGACTTTGGAGAAGTCGGTTCAACACACCTAGGAGGAATGCCATTATTCTGTTCTCTGCTTTCTCTCAGGTGTTCACTAATATGCTAGTGCAACCTAGGAGGAAGAGTTAGAAAAGATTGTCATGTCATCCGTGCATTTCTGAGGTTTTTAGGATAATAACAACTCCTCAAAGTAATAATGTGATTTACATGAAATACGAAATAATTTTCCAATGTAAACATAAGGCAAAATACAAATGCAGTGCCGTTGAAATTACTTAGCCTCTATTAAATCCCGTAAATTACCTAATCACCAAGTTGAAATAATTCCCATATCTCACATAGCATCGATAATTATTCCTTTACAGATTAATTTCTTGATTCTTCACCTCATCAATCACTTTGCTTATCCATAAAGAGACCATCACCCGTTTAATTCCTTTAATATCTGTACATTTAACTATAATCTTTAAGTAATGTTCAGGACTTTCTCAAATATAAAAATAAGATTTAGTGCCTAAATTCTATACTTTCTAATCCTATGATTTATTTTAAGTTATCTGTATATTATAACTACTATTAACATTATTATGTTACTAATTTTAGCTTATATATTCATATTATTTGTATTAATCTCATGTTTCATTATTATTATTATTATTATTATTTCCTTTTATTATCACTCATAATTGTAATTATTATTATTATTATTATTAATATCACGGATATTATTGTTATTATAGTATTACTATCAAGATTATGTGTACATTAGCGCCAATATTTTTCAATCACTATTCTTCCAAAATCACGCCGTTTGTTCATCCCACTTCCATTCAATTTGAAGCCTTCACTCCAACGCATTAGTTCAAATACACGCCTTTTGACACATAACCTAATTATTGCAAGGTAAATCTGTTCAGGTAACGATGATACAACCTATTTTTACACCTCTATGAAAACAATCCTTCCATCATTATAAACCTTTAGCTGGTGATGAAAGCATCATTACCCCAGTCGCGCTATATCTAAGTAAAAAAAAATAATACTTCGAATTAATCTCTCTTCCTCGATTGCTTGCAAACAGGGGTTTTCTGCAAATTGGGATTACGCCGTTTTTGTATTTTTAATTTGGATCTATTTGTTAATATTGTAAATCTGAGTTTTATGAGAACATTGACTCTTATGCCTTTGGAAATGCCTAAACACTGCATATCTTTTCATTTGGATTTTTAATTTTTAATTCTGAATTTAATTTTAATTTATTTTCTCCATTTCATGAACTTTTTACCCTAACTTTCCTTGCATATATTACTAGTTTTCATAAAATGCAGTTCCAATTTATGCTAGTACCAGCAAATGCATAGCTTTGCTATAATTTCCATCTTTTAATCTTTCCTCTAATAAAAAGCAGATTCTTAGAAACTCTGTGGGTTTAGAAAAACTTAATATTTCTTTTTTAAGTATCCTGTTCAAAAATAAATTCTTGTAAATGATAATTTACAGTTTTAATTTGGGTTCTTTTATGATAAGCACTATTTTTTATTTTGGTTGAGAATATTTATATTTTACCTAATTTTTACTTCTTAATCTGGTATGTACACATATACGTACATTTGCAATATATATATATATATATATATTCCTTTAACTCTCTCCGTATATATATATGTATATATATATATATATATATATGCAGGGTGAGTCATGGGAAACGGATGTTTTTACGGAAGACAAAACTCTGCGAATATTTCAACAAAAATGTTATAATTTACATAAAAACATTTACTAAACTATGTCATTATGGAATATTTAGAAGCGAACAATTATGTCTGACAAATGACGGCCATTTCGATGAGCATAAATTTGAAGCCGCTTTCTAAAGTTAACCTCCACTTCACTAAAGTTTCTCCACCTATATTTTTGAATATTTTATGTATTGCAGTCTTCAATTCTCCAAGTGTGCAAGGTTTCTCAGCACAGACGCGTGATTTCAAATATATCCACAGATAAAAATCGCATATGGAAAGATCTGGTGAGAGCAGACGCCATGGAAGATCTCTAAAGCTCGAAATGACATGATTAAGTAATGCAGCTGTATAGGTAATGGCCCTATCTTGTTGAAACTACATGGATGCCCTATTGATTCCTTGTCTGCAAAGCCCAGGAAGGAGAGCAAGGAGCGTTCTAAAAATATCCGTCTTCCGTGACTCACCCTGTGTGTGTGTGTGTGTATATATATATATATATATATATATATATATATAACTACTTCATTTACTCACATAAACCTAATATACGAAAGTATAGATTTATGCGTAAACTTTAAGTATTTACTTCAAAAGTGCTCAATATGTAGGTAGAGCTAGTTAGTAATTTATAAAATATACATGGCGATTAAGCTACACTGAATATTCTGCGTTTCATTCACTTCGTCAGGCTTATGCGCATAAGCCTGACGAATCCTATAGTGGATGAAATGCAGAATATTCAGTGTATCTTAATCGCCATATATATTTTATAAATTACTATATATATATATATATATATATATATATATATATATATATATATATATATATACATACATACATACAAGATACACAAGAAAAACACTAGTCAAAGTCATCAACCTTAATGAGAAACAAATAGATCACTTGTCACCTAATGTTTTCCACGTGTTTGTCTTAGAATTACTCATTTATTTAGCCAAACAAAGTGTCATTTCAAAAATTCAAAGATTTAGCTTTTAAAAATGTTATTTCATCTTCATACTTTTACTACTCAGCTACACCGATCCCTCATGCAGCCCCTCCTCAAAAAAACATTAATAAAGGAATTTTTGCCACCATCTTTCTTGACCTAAGCCTCTAAACAGGCAATGTTTGTGAAAAGTTGAAACTCTCCTCATGAATGATTCATCTCTGAAATGTTACTGTATGTATTTGAAAGTTATTTATATACGAATAACTTTTGAAAATTGACCACCCAGAAAACACAACTGTTTGGGGATAGGAGGAAGTGGCACAAAAAATAAAATAAATAAATAAATAAAATAAATCTAAATTACAAATTCTGGACACTAGCCTTTGGCAAAAAAGACTTTAGTTCTGAGAATACAGAAGCCAAAACATTTATGTAAGCTATGCTGTTTTGTTGATAATAAAGATATATATATATATATATATATATATATATATATATAAAAGCTCAGCTACACATGTGTGGACAGTCTACAGGGATGAAACAGGAACAAAAATGGGTAAAAACATCAAAACGAAAAAGAAAATATCCGTTTAAGATGGAATTGGTCATTTAAAAGAATGGTGACATATTGAGCGCAGGGGTTATTTTCAAGACGCACACAAAAAAGAGGTGCAATTTCAATGCAATGGCCAAGTCTGTCACAGTGGGAGATAAAAAAAATAACAACCATAAAAAAAAAAAATAAAAAAAAAACAAGGGTCAAAACACATAACTTCTTATGTCACCAATTCTGACATGAAATGACAAGCGGTATCAATGTGTCTGAAGTTGTCTTTTAAATTCCTGAACTCTCTTGCTACCATTTTGTTTAGATGGGCTCAGTGCCATGTATTTATAGCAGAAATGGTTGTAGACATTTACATGCAAGAACCAGATAAAAAATTCTGTTTCAGCTTATGTTCACTCTAATTTCCTATATATATATATATATTTTTTTTTTACCTACATTTGTATTTGTGTCCTTGCATTTCTGGAAGAGGTTTCGTGTCTTGGTGTATCCATTGATCTGTCACAGTGCAGTTTTTAATAGAATATTATTATATCCAAAAGTAACTCAATTTAAATGCGACCATCGTCTTCATGAGAGACTGCCTGTTTGTAGTTTAGTTTAGAATTGTTAAAATCTGAAATAGAATTTTCGGTTCATATGCAGCTAAAGATCGTGATATCGTCGGAATTTTTTCGACAGTTTATGTAAAACACCAGAAGGTGCCGAACGAAAGTTTTGTGATTTTTTTATTTTTTTTTGCACAAATGTTGGCAATTTTTATCAAACGAAATATATATTATTCCTGTTCTTGCGAAGATAAATCAATTGAAAATTAAAAATGAAAACAATTATAAAATCATTAATTAATGAACAATTTTGATCGAACTTTAAGAAAATTAAACCAAGAAAAAAATATACACATTATAAGGGAAGTATCATGAATAAAAAATTTATTTTTTAAATAAAAAAAAAAAAAATGTTTGCTTTTTTTATAACATTTTTTTTCTTTTTTATGAATTTATTTTGTTCAAATAAAGATAATCATTGAGGCTTTTTTTTTTTTCATAAACTAATGATAGTAAATAAATGCTTCCTTAAATCATGTTCAATCCTGTGATTTCATTGGCTTAGCGTTTCGGTAGCCTTTTCCATCTCTACACACATTTAATGGACGCATCTTTTTTTAAATTGCGTCCAATCATCTTTAAGGGGGCCTGTGTCTTGGTATATCCATCGATCTGTCACATTGCAGTCTGTAATAGAATATTGTTATCACTAGGGCTATGACAACAGCATATTCTTATTGTTTTGACTCTCGAGTATGTACCCGACACAGTTAGACAGAGTTAATCAATCGAGAACCACATCCCTATATAAAAACATAATAGATATTAACTAATATATACTCGAGAGTTAAAATAATGAAAAGAATGTTTTCTTGTTATAGCCCTAGTATTTCACTAAGCGCACAGATTAAATGGATGTAACTTAACGTACATATGTCCATTATCTTTATAAGAAACTTCCCGTCTGTAAGTTGTTTTGCAATTGCAAGAGTTTTAAATAGAATTTTCGTTGGTTTGCCACGTATCAGTTGGCAAATCGCATCTTCTTGCATGTTAACATGTCCATGCATAGAAACAAAATGGACGGTCAGATAGTTTTATGTAAAAACGGAAACAGGCTGAAAGTAAAACGAAATACGAAACCAGTACACTGATGAATGTTTGTGTAATTTAATAATTACACAAACTTTCATTAGTGTACTATTTTATTCAAAATAAGATTTTAATTTTATCAAAAATAGCTTTGGATTATTATTATTATTCGAAATTTAAATCTTTAATTGAAGCCTTTTGAGGATTTGTTTTAAATAGTTTGCAAAAGTATATTAAAAAGTATTACAGTGAATCGCACAGATTTTAGCGACACAAATTCGTCTTTCAAGTTGATATTGCTCTAATACATTAGCATTTTTCTTTTAATATTTTTTTGGAAATAATTTATGCTTCAATTAAAAACTTAAATTTTGAATAATAATCGCAGAAAATTTTTTAATGAAATAAAACATTTCCTTTGAATTAAATATATATATTTATTAAGTAATTACACAACACTTTCATTTTTATTTCGTGTCACTTTTATTCCGTTTATTGATTTGTGTGCTGGTTTTGGTATTTCGTTTCATTTTCAGCCAGTTCCCATTTTTACATAAAACTTTATTCGGCCATCCATTCTGATTCTATGCCTGCATTACCCAATAATTAAATGGAAACATTTTAGATTGCGTCCACGCATCTCCATATTAGGCTCAGCCGAACAGGTTGTGGTATTTAACTTAAAAAGAACATGTCATTGGTCTGTCATGCTGTGTTTTTTAATAGAATTTTTTGTCCTATCTTGTGTAAGCTTAAAAAAGCATTTTCATACAAAATCGTGCAGCTGAAACATATGAATATCAATAATAATAATCTAACATATAAAACTATCTCGTGAATGTTTAAAAGTTTAAGCTCATATAACGATATTTACTTCTGATTGTCCAATCTTTGCTTTTTATTGTTATATCATGCATTTTAATGTAAAAAAGAGGACTTTATTTCAGTTTCTTTACAAAAATAATTCTTCCGGTTTGGAAAATTTTTCAAATTGATATATGTGGTAAAGAAAAATCATTTCACATCATTAATATGAAAAAAAAAAAAAATTTAAAAAAAAACCTTCCTTTTTTCTATATTATTTAATTGGAATCTATTATTGAGATGATTATTATTTATTAATGTATTTATTGCGGACTATATCCTCATCTTTTTGTAGTTGTTCCACGACGTTTCGGCCAACTATTCCTCTGGCCTTCGTCAGGTGGTAATCGGGGCCCGTGGCACAGTAGATAAAGAGGTCGACTTTCTATGGTGCCAGGTGAGCATTGTCTGAAAATAGCGGTTTCAATCCTAACTAAATCCGGCCAGAGGCTTACTTGGCCAAAACGTGGGAAGGCGACAGCAAATATGGAAGGCAGTAATTGCTGAGAATGCAGTTAGGAAATTCAGAGTTCCTAACTCATCGCGGTTACCACCTGACGAAGGCCAGAAGAATAGTTCTCCTTTTTAATTTAATTTCTTAATCAGATATACAATAACATTTCTTCATGCACGAACATTATGATATTCATTTCTTAGCATAGCTAAATATTTTGGAATTGTATCAAATATTTAAATCGCTGTTATTTAAAGTAAAGTTTTAACCTAATGTTGTAAATAGCCAAATTTGCAACTGGTCACGTGCTGCTCTTAAGCTTTCAGAATGTAGATTAAATGTTACATAATGAACGACCCTATATCAGATAGTAATTATACTAGCTAATGTTAATCTTAAAGTTCAAAATAAGTACGGTCGAAGTGACATGAAGTTTGGGGAATAAACCAATTTTCACAAAAAGACAACAGGTAGAGATGTCGTTTAAGTTTAGTTGAGGTTTAGTAGAGTTAAATAAAGAGACATCAGGACACGATGTCATGGATATCGAGGTTAACGAGGTTAATAAAGGAACTAAGGTTTTAGTCTAATTTTGTTATCGGATAAGCAATAATCTTTCTTCAGGCATAAATATTAAGATATTTATTTCTTGAAGCTGTTTAAGGTTTGCCTTAAAGGGAGATGATTCCTAATATTTAAAAAAAAAATAATAAGTCTGACCAGTATTTAAAAAATTCGGAGATCGGTCATCTCCCTCTCAGTACAAAACAATCAATCTCCTATGTGTCATGAGTAAGTTGCTGAAAACTGTGATAAACAGACAAGTGTTCAACCATCCCAGTAAAAATAATCTGCTCAGTTACATGCAGTATGGTTTCTGTTCTACGAGATCTACAGCTGATGTACTATATATGTGATGTACTATTTATGTTGTATCACACAGGATTCGTGTGTAATATAACATATATGTAATATATATTTCATATCACACAGGATTCGTGAATCTCTCGACGGAGGCTTTGTCTCTAAAGCAATAGCTCTTGACATATTAAAGGCTTTTGATAGAGTCTGGCATAAAGGTCTACTTCATAAAATCGCAAGCTATGGAATAGCTTGGAATGTCCTCTCAGTTATAAAATCTTTTCGTCTATGATAGGCTTATAATAGTAGTTGTTGATGGGCAGAAATCAGAAACTCATTGTATTAACGATAGTGTCTCTCAGGGTTCAATCCTGGGCTTAACCTTGTTCCTGATCTTCATCAATGATCTCCCAAATCACATTTTTAGGTCATTCGTAGACATTTATGCAGACAACACGACAATCTATGGTGACACTTCAGAAGCAATGACCAAGGTCTTTCTGATTCCCCCACTCTTTATCTTGAGAACGTGGTGCAATGGAGAAAGAGGTAGTTGGTTAATTTTAATGCATCGAAAATCAAGCTCCTCCCCTTTTATAATAATCGCTTTGATCCCCACCACACCCCAATTGATATAAATAGTTCTCATCTTGGGGAAGCCCTATGTCTTGACAAGCTTCTCGGACTAATCTTCACTCCTGATCTGAAATGGAACACATACATCAAATCTGTTTCCAAGGTAAAATGGTTGGATCACTCTACTGCTCCAGTATGTATCTCACTGCCAGTGCAATCCTCTATCTGTATAAGAGCCAGGTGCGCCCTAAAATGGAGTACTGTTTTCACATCTGGGCAGGAGATGATCAGCACACTGATCCTGCCTTGGTATTAGAAACCAGCTTCGAAACTTAGGTGATGCTCTTTTCCCTTCCTTGCAACCTTTTTCACATAGAAGAGACATCACGAGCCTGTCTCTGCTCTCTCGCTATTTTCATGGCAAGTGCTCGACTGAACTCTAATCTCTGGTCGCCCCTTCCAAAACTTTCATAAAAAACACTTCACTATCTTCAACCACTATATATGATTTCCTCAATCTCTATCTGTGCCTAAATGTAAATGCAGATTCCAGAACTGCCCGCTTTTGGAACACTGTTTAACTGGCATGCTTCCTGGTTGAATACGACATGGTAGCCTTCAAATCTAATGTAAGCAAGTTCCTATGAAGCCGTCTTTATAAATAATCAAATTCCAATTTACACCATAATGATTACTAAACTACCACTTTACATACATCAATCTTTCTCCTCGAGTGGACTTCGAGCCTTGATAAGTGGTGGCATTCAACTAAAAATAAAAATATATATGGATGGTTACGTTCAATGCTTCCAAAACTTTAATAATTATAAGAAACCTTCTAAACCACAAGTAGGTATAGCTAAAGATACATTAAGGCTTAATGTTCACAGAACATAAGTTGGAACTGATACATCGAGGGCATTACCAAGGTTGCTGTGAGGAAGGTGGGCTCTCTCTTTACCGTGCTAGATAGTTATTTACGTCTGAAAGTATCCTATACATCTACAAGGCCACCATTCGCCCAATGTATGGGATATTGTTATCACATTTGAGTTAGTGGATCTGCTATAGTCTTTCACTACTGAACAGAACTACAAAAGAATTGCCAACCTGATAGGTCCTGAACTGTCATCTAAGCTTCAACCTCTGTCCCATCGACTAAATGTTGCATCCCTCTGCCTGTTTTACAAGTATTTTAATGGTGGATGCTCCAACGAACTACAAGCCCTTTTATTTTCTCGATGTAAATACCCCCGACAAACACAACAAGCAGCAAAATCCCACCCTACACAGAGATACCCAATGTCAGAAAGCCTTCTACTCTAATAGTTTCTTCCACAGAATTGCTAGCCTTTGAAATTCCTGCTTTTCTGAATGTACTGACATGCAGAAGTTCAAGTGTAATGTAAACAGACATCTTGCTGTTCAACTCCCTACATAGTATCCTTGCAACTTATGTCCCTGATAGTTACCCCTACATCATAATACCCCCTTACTGTGCCTTGTTTAGGGTGAAAATCAAATAAAAAACATCACCATTCTTTTCTTTTTTCTATTTCTCATCCCCTTTTTATACTCTCTGAACTTTTTTCCGAACCATCATTCTATTTCTCTCTTTTAACACTCCCTCTTTCTCCAAACATTTTTTTCTGTAACTCTTACTCTCCTTCTCTCTCTCCTATGTTCATCTCCACCCTCTCTCTCTAAAATTATTTACTATTCTCCATTCTGTTCATCTTTCTCTAAACATTTCTTTCTCAGTCTCTTCCCCCCTCTCTCTCTCTCTTTCTCTCACACCCACAGTCATCTATATATCCTCTCTCTCAGCTTTTTACCTATTTTTTATTTTGTTCCTCTCGATACTCACTCTTTCTCCAAACAGTTTCTTATTCACTTTTTTTCCTGAAACCCCCGCTCATTCCTTCTCTTTCTCTCTCTCTTTCTCTCTCTCTCTCCTACATTCATTTACATCCTCTTTCTCTCTTTCATCTTTTTACCTAGTCTTAATTATGTTCCTCTCAATACTAACATGCGTTTTTATGGTAATCGGGAGAAAATAAGACTTTTACAGTTAAATATTAAGAGATTTATAAAGAATCGAAATCGTTATCGGGAATTTAGTATTCAAGCGGTAATTGTATAGAAATCGAGAAAAATATTGGAAACATCCCATCACTAATGTCCACCTTCTCTTTTTCTAGTATTCTTTGCTATTCTCCATTCTGTTCATCTTTCTCTAAACAGTCTCTCTCTCTCTCTCTCTCTATATATATATATATATATATATATATATATATATATATATGTATGTATAAATCTCAACCAAACGTAATTATAGGTTTAGAATTAACTAATACTAAGAATTATAATTGAAAAACTTGATTATAATAGTTAAGTGAACTTAATTATGTATGGTTTCAAATTCAAGTTAATAAATGATTTAATATAACCGTAAACTGTAATTTTTTTATTTTTTAGCTTAATTTCGTATATGCAAACGTGTATAATAGTTTATAATTATTGATATTATTTTCATAAGTACGCATACATTAATTAGAATTAATAAATTTACTAATTATTAAATTAACATTTTGGTAGAATATTCATAAATTAATAGAACATGTTAGTACGAAGAGATGGGTTTAATGACTTTATTTCTAAAATTCAAAATGGCGTAATGGAAACATATTATAAGGTATTTACAGCTTCTCATCCAATTTTCGGATTTTAATCATGTCAAAACGCACTTCATTTCCTTTTGATGGCTAGATTGTTGCTATTTCTTTTAATAGAGTTAAGGGCATAATAGATCACAGTTTGATATAATAATTAAGAGATGGATTTTGTGCTACGAAACAGATACTGTCAAGAATTGTAAATGTCAACTGAATTAAAGGAATAAATTTTAAGATGGTCAACATCATGAACTTTAGAATATAAACTTTTGTCATTCCTTATATTGCTCTGCAATTACACTGAGCTTCTTAAATAAGGATTGGTATATATTATAAGGAAATAATATATATTTCCACAGAAATATATATATATATATATATATATATATATATATATATATATATATATATATTCTTTTAATAATGTTATTGGAATTCATTCCCTTTTCCTTGTACTTATTTGTGAATTATTCCACGGATTTCTGCCTTTTGGATTACTTTAGATCATCTTTCAAATTACGCGATTCTCTTGGATTTTGCTTGTGCCAATGGAAATTTAACTAAATTTCTTGGATTCTGCATTTTTGGATTTTAACGTCATTGGATATTTTACCCTTCACCAGACTATCCATTCACATGACATCACTTCTTTATTCACTCTATTCTCTCTATTCTCTCTGCTTCACTTTTTGTTATCAAGTAAGATCTATAACTTGTAGTTTCATTAAATACTTTTGCAAACAAAATCCGATCCCGCATTTTGCTAAATTCTACCCTCTGATGAGAAGGAAAGTATTTCTCCGAAACTCCGCGGATTAAGGACTATCCACTTATTTAGTGTTTCCTTTTTAAAATTAAATGTTTTTAACTCTTTTTCAAAGTGTTTTTAACATGTTATATTAACCACTTGTTCTATATATATATATATATATATATATTCAGTGTGCATTCATCTATATTCTATTTCTCTCTTTCACCTTCTTACCTCTATTATGTTCTTCTCCTACCTCTATTTCATTCGCTTTGTTCCTTATTTCATCCCTCTCATAAGCTTACTTTTTTCTTTCTTTTTAACTGTGTCTTTTTGTATATTTCTTTCTCGTTTTTTTTTTTTTAATTTATCTATTTACATCTAAAAATCTCATCCACTCTATCTTACTTCCATACTTTTGATCGCCTTCCTCTCTTTCAAACACGATTACAACTGAAGCGTTTCTTTCTTACCCTCTTTATCCTTTCTCTCTATCCCCCCCCCTCTTTCTTCATTTATTTCCTCTATAACCCGAAACCTAATTAAGGAGGCCGATGACTAATTACACTAATTAATGACTCTCGCCTTTTCTAATAAATAAGGTCTGATTACAAAGAATTATACAAAGGAAGCCAACGCAACAAGAATGGTATAAAGAAATACAAAATTACAGAATGTCAGAGAATTTTAACGACACAAAACACAGAGAAAACCAGCACAAAATACTCATAGATTACTGGAGAGTTTAATAGAAATGCATTTTTATAAAGAATCCATTTCATGGAGGGAGCGGGGGAGTCGGTTTATTTACAGAAGTTTAAGCTGGTTTAGATATAAAAGTTGGCGTTAACATTAGTCTGTCTTGATTACCTCCCTTGTAACTAATGTATATATAAGCAATAATAAGAGAGAAAAACATGGTGGATATCAATGTGGATATATCTAACGGTTAAAAAAAAGCATTAACCCTTGCTTTTAGTAAAACATTCGGAGTATACGCTGTTTTACGGTTGCTGTAAATATGGAACGGAAATTTAAATTTCGTTGCGTTTTAATCTTTTTTTTTATTGTGCCCCCCCCCAAATCCAAAGTAATCGAAAGAATAACATTTAATAATCGTACTTTAAAAAACGACCCTGGTGTCTAACTCTGTCCCGTGCCCCGTGGGAAGGCATAGTAAATAGGAACATTTAATAATCGTACTTTTTATTTATTTATTTATTCACAAAAACGAACTAATTTTTAAACGAAAAAATTCAATTTGGTGTATCTTTTTGATACTTTTTTTTACATAAGACCAACGCACCGTTCACATTGGAAATGTCTACTTTTATAGTTTCTTAGGTAAGTTTACAATGAATAAACACCCCCAACCTCCCCATGTTTAAAACGGCTTTCGGAATAGACACCCTAAGCTTGTCAGCCTACTTGAAAACCTACAAAAGTTAACATGTCGAATGTGAATGATGAGTTGAACGTAATATAAAAATGTACGGAATTTAAAACGGAGCGAAATTTAAATTTTCGTTCCATTTTTACGATAGCCGTAAAACAGCGCATACTCCGCAAGTTTTACCTTGTTTTTTCCCCCGTTTTCTTTATCCCTAATATGGCACCATTTCTTTTTTTTTCTTTTTATTTTGCTAACAGCAGAACACATATTCATACTTTTTAATTTGAAAAATCTCACCTCCGCGATATCTCTAATATCCAGTTTGTCTAATCGCTGCAAATCTTGGCTAAAACTATACACTCATTTTTAGGTTAACTAACGATTACACATGTGCTTACCTACGAAGTCAATAGTGACTTTGTGTCTAGGTTCGAATCCTCCGATCAGTAGTAATTATCACTTCCTACACTGACGATAGGCTTACTGTTAAGTTATAAAATAATTATTAGTATTCATTTTTAGAATATTATAGTTATAAAGCACCTTTAAGAAAACAAAATTGAGTTTTTTTAAGAAAAGAGTTCAGCTTTATCGCAAATGCAATATTCCAATTTCCTGTCGGAGTATGCTCTCTAAATGTGTACTGTGTCGCCCCGATTACTTGGCATTTATATGGATTTAATTTTCCTCAATTCTTGTATTAATTGCCCGTGGACTTGATGTAGAATGCTAGCTTACGAAGTCAAAAGTAACTGCGACAAAATTCCAATCTCATGACCAGTAGTTATCACTTCCTACAATTTATACGATATATATATATATATATATATATATATATATATTTAGACTATATATATATATATCTTTAGACTATATACATATATATATCTTTAGAATATACATATATATATCTTTAGACTATATCTATATCTATATATCTTTAGATCTATATATTTAGACTATATATTTAGACTATATATATATATATATCTTTAGACTATATATATATATCTATATATTCAGACTATATATATATCTTTAGACTATATATATATATATATATCTTTAGACTATATATATATATATCTTTAGACTATATATATATATATCTTTAGACTATATATATATATATATCTTTAGACTATATATATATATATATCTTAAGACAATATATATATATATCTTTAGACTATATATATATATATCTTTAGACTATATATATATATATATCTTAAGACAATATATATATATATCTTTAGACTATATATATATATATCTTTAGACTATATATATATATATCTTTAGACTATATATATATATATATCTTAAGACAATATATATATATATCTTTAGACTATATATATATATATCTTTAGACTATATATATATATATATATCTTTAGACTATATATATATATATATATATGTATCTATCTTTAGACTATATATATATATTTTAGACTTAATATATATATATTTAGAATATATATATCTTTAGAATATATATATACATATTTAGGATATATATATCTTTAGAATATATATATATATATATACATACATATATACATCTTTAGAATATATATATATATATATACATACATACATACATCTTTAGAATATATACATCTTTAGAATATATACATCTTTAGACTATATATATATCTTTAGACTATATATATATATATATTATATATATATATATATCTTTAGACTATATATATATATATATTATATATATATATATATCTTTAGACTATATATATATATATCTTTAGACTATATATATATCTTTAGACTATATATATATATATATATATATATATTATATACATATATATATATATATATATATATATATATATATATATATATATATATATATATATATATATATATATATATATAGTCTAAAGATGTATACCGATAATCTATGGCTGATTGGGATAGCGTCCGTACATTCATATCTGATTTACCTCTGCACTCCATGTTTAAAAACGATGTGTCCTCTATAGTATCAGATCTGACCGAATAGTTAATTGTAAGCATAGACCAATTCATACCATCTAAAAAATTCCAACAAAAACCTAACAGCCAGTCATTGTTCTCCCCTGAATATGCAGCTTCTATCGCGCGCAGAAATCACTTTTTCCATAGCTACCAACGTAATAGATGCACTGAGACTAAAGCTGCTTTCAGGATTGCCAGCAACTACTGTAAAAGAGTAATAAAAAATGCAAGAGAGCTATGTGCCCAGTCTGTTAAATCCAAGGTAGCTGATCAGCGGCTTGGTTTCCACCAGTTTGGCAAATAAAAAATAGGATCCTGAACAGAAGTGTGCATTCTATCCCAACCATTATCAATGGACCAGAGGTCATCTCGTCAGCGTCAGACAAGGCCAAACTATTTGCAAATAACTTTGCAGCTAATTCTACCCTATGCGACGAAGGCCATCAACTCTCCATATTTCCTCCTATAACACAGAACACGCTAGGTAACATACAAATATCCGTGCATGAGGTCGCCAAGCTAATCAAGAACCTTGATTCCAGTAAAGCAACTGGCCCTGATGGCATCCCAATTATAGTGTTAAAAAAGCTTCAACCAGAACTTGCTCCCATACTTACGAAACTGTTTAAGCGCTGCCTTAAGGAGAAGTGCTTTCCGACTCCCTGGAATACCTGATCAGTTTGCCCTGTATTTAAGAATTCAGGTGATAAGTTATCTCCCTCTCAGTACAGACCTATAAGTCTCCTGTGTGTTATGAGTAAGTTGCTGGAATCCATATTAAATAGAGAATAGTCAACCACCTCAGCAGAAACAACCTTCTTAGTGACACACTATGGTTTCCGCTCTGCAAGATCTACCGCAGATGTGCTGACGGTTATGTCTCACAGGATTAGTGAATCTCTTGACAAAGGCTTCCTTTCTAGGGCAATTGCTCTTGACATATCAAAGGTCTTTGACAAGGTATGGCATAAGGTTCTACTTCACAAGATTTCCAGCTAGGGTATAACTGGAAATGTTTTCTCAATCATTAAATCATTGCTCTCCGATAGGCTCATAAGAGTAGTGGTCGATGGACAAAAATCGGAGGCCTGCAGTATTAATGCTGGAGTCCCTCAGGGGTCAATCCTAGGCCCAACTCTCTTCCTGATCTACATCAATGACCTCCCTACACAAATACTTAAATCATTCGTTGACATCTATACTTATGACACGACCATCTACGGCAACACATCAAAGGCTGTAAATGACAAAGTTCTCTCTGATTCTCTCTCCTCTGATCTCGAGCGCATGGTTCAGTGGGGGAAGATGTGGCTGATTACCTTTAATGCATCTAAAACCAAACTCCTATCCTTACATTATCAACGCTCTGATCCCCATCTTGCATCAATTGGGATGGATGGCTCTCGTCTGGGTGAGGCCCTGTGTTTTGACAATCTTCTGGGTTTGAGCTTTACTCCTGATCTGAAATGGAACGCGTACATCAAGTCTATTGCCAAGGTCGCTGGAAAGATGGTGGGATCCTTCTACCGCTCCAGAAGATATCTCACTACTGATGCAATTCTCTATCTATATAAAAGCCAAGTACGTCCAAGGATGGAATACTGCTGCCATATTTGGGCAGGAGCTGCTAAAAACAGCCTATCCTGCCTTGACAGAGTACAAAATAGACTTTGTGGCTTAGTGGGGGATGCCCTTTTCTCTATCCTGCAACCTCTCTCCCACAAAAGAGACGTTGCGAGCCTATTCTTGTTTTATCGTTATTTCCATGGCAGATGCTCGTCTGAACTCCAATCTCTGGTCACCACTCACCAATCTTTCACGAAAAAAACCCGTCTAGCTGAATCCACTGTGAAAAATTTCCCCCACTCTTTATCTGTGCCTAAATCAAAACGAAGATTCCATGAACAAAGCTTCTTTCTTAGAACTGAACGGCTGTGGAACTCTGTTCCGTCTGCCTGCGTCCCACCTGACTACAACTTGGATGTCTTCAAGTCCAAGGTTAACAAATTCTTAATAAACCGCCCCCTGAAGTAAACACTTCATCAAATCTCCACACTAACGTAATGTACTTGCAATAACCCTTATCCCTGAGTGGCTTCCGGGCCTTCATAAGTGGTCACCACTGTGTAATATATATATATATATATATATATATATATATATATAGTGGTCGATGAGAATTGCATCAGTAGTGAGATATCTTCTGGAGCGGTCGAAGGATCCCACCATCTTTCCAGCGACCTTGGCAATATATATATATATATAGTCTAAAGACGTATATATATTTAGACTATATATATATATATATATATATATATATATATATATATATATATATATATATATACTATATCTATATATAAATATCTTATATATATACATATATACTATATCTATATATAAATATCTTATATATATACATATATACTATATCTATATATAAATATATATATATATATATATATATATATACATATATACTATATCTATATATAAATATCTTATATATATACATATATACTATATCTATATATAAATATCTTATATATATACATATATACTATATCTATATATAAATATATATATATATACATATAGACTATATCTATATATAAATATCTTTAGACTATATCTATATATAAATATCTTTAGACTATATCTTTATATAAATATCTTTAGACTATATATATATATATATATATATATATATATATATAGCTTTAGACTATATATATATATCTTTAGACTATATATATATATATATCTTTAGACTATATATATATATATATCTTTAGACTATATATATATATCTTTAGACTATATATATATATCTTTAGACTATATATATATATATATCTTTAGACTATATATATATATATATCTTTAGACTATATATATATATCTTTAGACCATATATATATATCTTTAGACCATATATATATATCTTTAGACCATATATATATATCTTTAGACCATATATATATATATCTTTAGACCATATATATATATCTTTAGACTATATATATATATACATATATCTTTAGACTATATATATATATACATATATCTTTAGACTATATATATATATACATATATCTTTAGACTATATATATATACATATATCTTTAGACTATATATATATATACATATATCTTTAGACTATATATATATATACATATATCTTTAGACTATATATATATATACATATATCTTTAGACTATATATATATATACATATATCTTTAGACTATATATATATATACATATATCTTTAGACTATATATATATATACATATATCTTTAGACTATATATATATATACATATATCTTTAGACTATATATATATATACATATATCTTTAGACTATATATATATATACATATATCTTTAGACTATATATATATATATATATATATATATATATATATATATAGTAATTTATAAAATATATATGGGGATTAAGCTACACTGAATATTCTGCGTTTCATCCACTATAGGATTCGTCAGGCTTATGCGCATAAGCCTTACGAATCCTATAGTGGATGAAACGCAGAATATTCAGTGTAGCTTAATCGCCATATATATTTTATAAATTACTAACTAGCTCTACCTACGTATTGAGCACTTTTGAAGTAAATACTTAAAGTTTACGCATAAATCTATACTTTCGCATATTAAATTTATGTGAGTAAATGAAGTAGTTATATATACATATATATATATATATCTTTAGACTATATATATATCTTTAGACATATATATACATATCTTTAGATATATATATATATATATCTTTAGACATATATATATACATATCTTTAGACATATATATATATATATATCTTTAGACATATATATATATATATATCTTTAGACATATATATATATATATCTTTAGACATATATATATATATATCTTTAGACATATATATATATATATCTTTAGACATATATATATATATATCTTTAGACATATATATATATCTTTAGACATATATATATATATATATCTTTAGACATATATATATATATATCTTTAGACATATATATATATATATATCTTTAGACATATATATATATATATATCTTTAGACATATATATATATATATCTTTAGACATATATATATATATATATATCTTTAGACATATATATATATATATATATCTTTAGACATATATATATATATCTTTAGGCATATATATATATATATCTTTAGACATATATATATATATATATCTTTAGACATATATATATATATATATCTTTAGACATATATATATATCTTTAGACATATATATATATCTTTAGACATATATATATATCTTTAGACATATATATATATATATATCTTTAGACATATATATATATCTTTAGACATATATATATATATATATCTTTAGACATATATATATATCTTTAGACATATATATATCTTTAGACATATATATATATCTTTAGACATATATATATCTTTAGACATATATATATATCTTTAGACATATATATATATATATATATCTTTAGACATATATATATATATATCTTTAGACATATATATATATCTTTAGACATATATATATATCTTTAGACATATATATATATATATATATATATATATATCTTTAGACATATATATATATATATATATATATATATATCTTTAGACATACATATATATATATCTTTAGACATACATATATATATATATATCTTTAGACATATATATATATATATCTTTAGACATATATATATATATATCTTTAGACATATATATATATATATATCTTTAGACATATATATATATATATATATCTTTAGACATATATATATATATATCTTTAGACATATATATATATATCTTTAGACATATATATATATATCTTTAGACATATATATATATATCTTTAGACATATATATATATATATATATATCTTTAGACATATATATATATATATATCTTTAGACATATATATATATATATATCTTTAGACATATATATATATATATATATCTTTAGACATATATATATATATATCTTTAGACATATATATATATATCTTTAGACATATATATATATATATATATCTTTAGACATATATATATATATATATATATCTTTAGACATATATATATATATCTTTAGACATATATATATATCTTTAGACATATATATATATATCTTTAGACATATATATATATCTTTAGACATATATATATATCTTTAGACATATATATATATATATTTATCTTTAGACATATGTATATATCTTTAGATACACACACAAACATATATATGTACACAGGTTGGTTACATACCAATTATCGAATGAAGAATTTGTCCACAATCATACTTTTACTTTTTTTTTATTTCGGTGACACGCACATTTCATAACCCGTAATCAAAAAGATTCTCTTTGATTCATTTGGTTGCTCTTCAGAGACGAACAAATCTATATATCTATAAAAGTGAACGTGTCTGTGTGTCTGTTTACATTTCCCTACGGGATAACTCTCTTACTTTCTAGTCTACAAACTCGAAATTTCATATACAGGGTACTGAAGTTTGGGAAAATCGATGTGATCGGTTTTGAGCCAGAAATTTGGCTGTTAAGGGAGTCAAAGTTAAACAATTATTCCTTTGATAACTCTACCAAACTCCTCCACCAATTTTGGGTCTAAATACTTGATATTTTAGGTATAGGTCTCTTGGACATGGCTCTAACTTAATAACTGAATTTAAGCCCAAAATAATAAATGTTAAGTGGTCATAATAGGGGTCAAATTAAAAAAAAATTGACCTTTCTTTTTTTTCTCAGCATACACCTCCAAACACCCGGGCAACGCCGGGCCGAAATGTTAGTATTATTAATAAAAACAGTATTACAAAACAAAAGGAAAAATAGTGATTAATAAAGACGAGTATAACAACAAGCCAAAAAACACAAAAAGCTCAGTTGAAAGATGACAACCAGAGAAACATCCCAAAATATCTTTCACAAAATTCTAATAATAAAATCTTCTCTGTGAAATCACGCAATCAAAAAAATTAATGGGATATAAAGAATTTGTTCAGTTGAAGTCGATAATTAGGAACCTCTGTATGTGGATTTATATTGAAACTGTGTGTACGATAGTTAAGAAATACAGATATATAACTAGAAAAATGATTGGGGACGAAAGAAAACCGAATACCGATGTATTTGTTTCATAGAAACAAATACCTGCAAATAATAAGGAAACCATTTGGAAATCGAAAATAACGATGCTAAAAGAAATGTTAAGAAAATTCCTTGATTTTTTTTTTTTTTTTAGTAAAGTGAAAAAAAAAATAATAAAATGGAAATTATCAATTTGTGTAGCAATTTTTAAATGCGTAAACACAGAACTCAACTCGTACAATGAGGTTTTTGTGATGGGGTTAAATGGTAATAACGAAAGCAACACAGGAATTTTAGGAAACGAACATGTATTCATATATATTACAGGAAAAAACAGGTTACCAACGGAAGTGACGTCATGAGATAGTCCATTAATCCATGGAGGGGCGTCTCCAACACTTATGGGCCCTGTCGGTGGGGCATTAGAATACGCCGACTGCCCCGCCCCCTGCAGAGGGTAAAAGTCCCTCAATGGGGGTTCTGGATATGACCTTAAACTATATCCAGTGGTGAGGCCCCAGCTTGTGGGCTTTGGGGAGTGTGGGCCACCCTTTAATTACCATTGCTTCCAGGTCCAATCTGACCCGGAGTGGTAGTACCTGTTAGGGTCCCAACTATGGGTTAAATAAAAACCGACGTGAAAACAAGAAATATATTCTATTAAAAAAATTTTTCTTCAAAATCTTTGGATTCGGCATTAAATAACCCGAAAAGGGTTGATATGCCGTAAAACAAAAACAACCAACCAACCAACCAACAGTTATGTAACATTGTACATCTTTTTTTTTTTTTACTGTGTGGTTACATGTCAACACACGAAACCCGCACACTGTATGCTAAGAAACAAAGACAAGAAAAGAATTTGACTCACTTTTTTTCATATGAAACGGACATTTATGTACATTTACTTCCCGAATAACGCCTTGATTATTGTTCCAAAGTTTTCTCGTATTCCAATGCGCTTTACAAGACTGTGTCAAACATGTGGTATTCTGCATTTGTCCGGCCATGTTTAGAACATGTCTTTCTCTGTCGCTCTCGGGCCACGTGTTATAAAGGTCTATTTCTCCTTGACTCGGTCATGTTTTTCTTTTTTTATAATCTTTTTCTTTCTTTTTTCCTCACTGTGACGTCAGTTCACACACAGCTCGGTCATTTGCATACGTTGGCGTTTGCTGCGCCCGTGCTCTGTTTCAGCTGTACACATTCGTGTAAAGAAATTGTTTTGTTGGTTGCATATGTATCACCAATAAAGACAATATATAAGTGCCTACTGAACGATTAAAGTCAACGAGGATGTAGTGATTATATTATGCTCGGGCTTCTCTTTCAATGAATAAGATAAACAGTCTTTATTATAATAAACGGTGAATTTCTATAACTTGCTACCACTGAAAAAAATTATCAGGGCTGACGGAACAAAATCGTGCTACCCTCGTAGACTAAATAAAGAATTCAATTCAAATTTCCGTGTTGATTCCATAGTTTGACAAGAGGCACCTGAAGAAGGTCGGAGGTTACATCGGCTGAAAAATTATGAAAATAAAACTCAGCATTAGAACAGAAAGCCAAATAACTTAAATAATATAAATTATAGATGTTTTGTATCACAAAATAAGTGTGGCTTTCTCCAGTATTGACAGACTATGGATACCCACTGTAAGGGTGCCTGCGTGTGAAATTTGTGTGGCAAGAGTTGCGCAGTCTTCATCCACGCCCCACCCCCCGAGTCAACATTATTGCATACCAGTGGTAAGTTGAGGCACAGAACGACTGGAAACAATGCCGAGATGAGCGGAGAGCATGTACAGTGCCTAGAATTTCCAAATGGTCACTCATCTGGTACTAGCCAGGCTCAATGTTGCTTAACTTCGGTGATCTGGCGAGAACCGATGTATCAACATGATTATGCCATATATATATATATATATATATATATATATATATATATATATACACACACACACACACACACACACAAAATAAGTAGTTTGGTATAAACAGATGTTCCTTAATACAATGTAAAAAGGTTAAATAACTAAAAATGTTAGACAATATATATTTATTTGAACGAAGTTATTCTTTTGACATATATATTTTTTTATCTTTTAATTATTAGGTTGGTACGAAAACAATATGGTTTTCTCACATGTTACTTTTATATGACTAGTGTGGGTGCCCGATGTTTCCCGGGTGTTTTGGAGGTGTAAAAGAAAAAAAAATAGTTTTCATAGGAAGGTAGGCTTGAACCCAAAGCCTTGACACTAAGGTGGAAAAAAAGGGGAAAAAACCTGACATCTTACCGCTTGACCACGACGGGACAGGAACTGAAAGGCATTTTAATTTAATGATTAAAAAGTTAACTGACAGATGTGTGAATTTAATGAGGGCAAACATCACGCGAATTAACTTTGGCTGCAAACCAGTTTGTTCCCCCCCCCCAACATTTTGGGAAAAACCAGTTCTCCATAAAAAAGGGATTGTCAAAATGAATAGTAATTGTCTGATATAAGGCGTTTCCTCCGCATTGATCAAAGCTTTGCATGAATGCCAGGTACACGCCTTTGTTTGGATTCAGTTTCGCTTATATACGGAAAAGCCAAACAAACATGTGGAGACTAAGAAATACTGCAAAAATAGTGTGTAAAAGTCGCCAAATAAAATATACACATCACCCTCTTCCGTAAATCGGAGATATTATAATCTAGGTTGCATATAAAAAGTTCTAAGAAACAGTGACCCCCTCCGACCCCCCAAAGTCTTTGCAAGACATACACAAAATGTGCACACACACACACTAACCCATATTTTGCCTTATATGCATATAGATTTCTGAATTAATTCATTGATATATATAGCCATATTATAAATCATTTTGAAGTGCGGTTTTCGCTCTATTGGATTGTGTTATTCGTTATTGTTCTCAATCTCTTCATTCATTTTTTTTTTTGCAGGCTTTTTGACGGAATGGACAAAATTCAAATCCACAGGATTTTCTTGTTCCAGTTCAAATTAGGCCAAAAAGCTGCCGAGACAGCTCATTATATCAATGATAGGTTTGGCCCAGGAACCACTAATGAACGTATGACACAACGGTGGTTCAAGAAATTTTGCAATGGTGAGCCTCGAAGATGAAGACGGTCACGGCCAGCCGAATGTGGTTGATAACGAATGTTTGAAAGCCTTAATCAAAGCTGATCTTTGGAAAACCACAGAAGTTGCTGTTGATCTCAAAGTCGACCACTCAACAGTCGTTCGCCATTTAAAGCAAATAGAGAAGTAAAAAATTTCGATAAATGGGTGCCACATGAAGTGCCTTCTATGTCCTTCTGCGCAACAAAAACAACCTATTTCTTGAACGGATTGTGACATGTGGTGAGCAGACGGTTTCATCTATCATAGTTTCTTGAATCCGGGCAAAACAATTACAGTGGAGAAATACTGCTGATAACTTGACGAAAAGCTCCAACATATGAAGGGACCAATTCTCCTCCATAATAATTCTCGCCCATATGTTGCTCAAATGACCCTGCAGTCGTTGGACAAATAGGGTTATGAGACTCTGCCTCATATGCCATATTCACGGACCTCTCGCCCACCGACTATCACCTTTCCAAACATCTCAACAACTTCCTGCGCAAAGAATGCTCCAAAAGTCAAGATGATGCCAAATCAGCCTTCAATGATGTCACCGCTTCCAGAACTCCGGATTTCTATGCTAATGGGATAAAGAAACTGGTTTCTCTTTGGCAAAAATGGGTCGATTTTAATGGTTCTTATTTCAAATAATAAAGTTCATTATGATTGATGATCTTTTGAAGTTGAACGTCAAAAAAACGACATTATTTTTGCATCAACCTAATATATAGTTAACACCAAATATAACTTTAGAAAAATTAAATCGTAAACTTTTGGTAAAAAAATGGGTGCTTCTTAAGATAGATCGATTTTGTTAAATATGTTATTTTAAGCAAAATCAACAATACTTATAGCAATACTTTTATAGCAAGCCCCCACACGCTCCAATGATTTACTTCTACTTGTTCAGCTACCATTGCTCAAAGGCAGCAGATTTAATCGACATAAGACCAGTTCAAACAGACAGAAGTTTATAGAAGCTAGAAGTAATTGTAAGAAAGAAATAGCGACAGCTAAGAGAAAATTTACTGAAACTACAAGAAAACGCATCAAACACAGAAATTAGGAACCTGTGATTTCTGGAAAATCTACAACAGTTTAGTAAATAATGGGCAATCAACAATTCTCCCACTATCCAACAATCATGAGGTTGTTTGCACAGCAACCGAAAGACTAACACGCTTGCCAGTTGGTTTGCCTCCAATTCCACATCGGACCCTGAAAACCACTCCCTCCCTGACTTTCCTTTGCAGACAGACGCTACACTAGACGATCTGAAAATCACCCCCTCCTCAAGTGCATGATATCATAAAAAAACCTTGACACTTGAAAAACATGTGGACCTGATCTCATCCCGGCTGTGCTATTAAAAAAATGCTCTGCCGAGGTAGCTTTAGCTCTCTCCAAACTTTACAACAAATGCCTTAATGAATCTTGCTTTCCTGACTGCTGGAAAATTGCTGAGCCATTAAATTTTCGCTTCATCTGCTTCCTCCCACTTTTTGCCAAAATATTTGAGTCCATAATTAACCAAACTCTAGTCCATCATCTTACAGATGCTAAACTTCTGACTGCCCAACATTATGAATTTAGTCAAGCCCGTTCCACAACAGATATCGTAACTGTAATATCTGAATGTATATACCATTCATTGGACAACACAGGGGGAGGATAGAGCGGTAGCTCTAGATATATCTTGGGCCTTTGACAGGGTATGCCATGAAGGTCTTCTCAGGAAAATTAGATCATACGGTATCACTGGACGAATACTTAATATAGTTAAATCCTTCTTAAGTAAGAGAAGGATTCAGGTTGTCCTTGACGGTCGTACATCTAAACAATATGATATAAATGCAGGAGTACCATAGATGTCTATCCTTGAACCTTTATTATTCCTAATATTCATAAATGACCTCCCAGACAAAATCGTCTCTGAGATGGGTGTATATGCTGATGACACCACTCTTTATAACAGGCATGACAGGAAAAAAGATGAACACATATCTAAGGAAATGGCAGAAATACCAGAGGAAGACCTCCAATCTTAGTGGAATGGGGACAAACATAGATGGTCACATTCAATGTTGCCAAGACTAAACTTGTTTCCTTCAATAATTACAAGAAACCTTCTCGACCACCAATAGCAATGGCCAAAGATCCATTAACTGAAAGTAATTCTTTTAAACTACTCAGCCTAATGTTCACAGGGAACATGAGTTGGAACAATTACATTGGAAGCATTGCCAAGACCGCTGCAAAGAAGGTAGGCTCTCTCTACTGTGCTAGAAAGCTACTAACGCCCGAAAGTATCCTGTACCTCTATAAGGCCACAATTCTCCCATGTATGGAGCATTGTTATATTTGGGCTGGTGCATCTGCTACGAGTCTCTCAATCCTAGACAAGGTTCAAAAGAGAGTCGCCAACCTAATAGGTCCTGAACTGTCATCTAAGATTCAGCCTTTGTCTCGTCGACGAAATGTAGCATCCCTCTGCCTATTCTACAAGTATTGTAATGGTGAATGCTCTGATGAACTGCAAGCACTTGTATCCCTTCGACATAGATACCCTTAACAAACCCGACTAGCAGCTAAATCCCACCCCTACACAGTAGAAATCCCCAAATGTAAGAGAGCTTTCTACTTCAGTAGTTTCTTCCCCAGAACTGCTAGACTTTGGAACTCCCTTCCGGGCCCCTGCTTTCCCAACTGTATTGACATGCAGAAGTTCAAGTGTAATGTGAACAGACATCTTGCTGCCCAACTCCCTACATTATAGCCCTCTACACCAAAGAAGCAATGTGCCTTTTGGAGGTGAAAATGTACAAGAAAAAAATAAAATAAAAGTTTTAAAAAATACTTATTTATTATGTCGAAAATAGTAACGTATTTCAAATTTACGAAAATTCGTAGAGTTGAGAATTATTTATAGTTAAAAATAATTTTTACAGAAAAATGGGGTAAATGGCATTTTTCCGAGATGTGAACATTTTGAAGATTGCGAATACATGGTCCATACTTATCTCCCTTTTCGCTACTTTAATGGCCGACGCTTTGTTTTAGTAAAAACACAATAGCAGTTGTTCCACTCGATGAATTTTCGTAATTTTTTTTATTACCATTTTCGACACGATAATTAAGTAAGTATTTTTGTTTTGGCTTAAAACCACATATTTAAAAACAAATCGATCCATCGACTGTATTTTAACAAGCACCAAAAATAATACATGTCGTAGTTTCATTTTAAAAAGTGAGGAGTTAGTTTCGTACAAAATACCCCTTACACACCTATTGCAGATATAATCCTAATTCGCATGATTTAGAAAATAAATATTAGTTTGTTTTTTTTCATATAAATTATTAAGTAATAAATATTTATTGTAAATTATAGCCATATAGGAATATAATTTAATAAAAACGTAAAATAAGATTAAAGTAGTTCTTGCAATATTTCTATTATTCGGACTACTGTTTTTATCTTCGATAATATACTCAAAATGTTATGGCCTAATCTTTGAGCTTCTTCAGACGCATCTGTCGAAATGCAAAAACTTATACAGAATGAACCATTTAATTAATCCTCAGGGAGATACAGTCTTTCCGTTCCGTCCATTAAGATCGGATAGAAGTGTTGAATAATTTTTTTTTCAAGCTTAGTTATAATCGCCTAAGTCAGTATTGTAGTGAGGAGTGTCACTTAAAAGTGGTTGTCATTCAACGCCTTTATCTATTGCGCTATGTGTATAATAATTCAAATAATACAAGTAATACAAATTATCAATCATCATTAAAAATAAAATTCTGAAAGAAATGTTCTTCAGGTGCATCTTGTCGAACTCGGGAATCTCTACTGAATTTCGAATGGAACTTGTCTTTAAAACTCGCAATAAACATTAATCGTATCATTCGCATAGCATGTCTCTCCATGCAACACATGTCTTCAACTCTCAATGTTCGGAATTCATTTACATCATCACACTGCGTACACATACCTGGTAAATAGGAGAGAAGTGAATGCCTACTGGAGAGAACTTGAATGCTTACTGGGAGAGAACTTGAATGCCTGCTAGACACTGTCCTGTAGTGTCTAAGGTCTCTATGTACAGAGGTTTGTCAGAACAACCCAGCATGAGGATACTTTTTTCCATGAAAGTAAACCCTGACCAAATATTCAAAATCACATAGTATTCGCTACCCAAATAAGATCTCACTATGGCTAACCCATATTAGCTTTTACAAGGAACGGTACACCTTCTCCAAGTGATGTTACCTCAAGTAACAGGACAAAGCTGGATACTCCACCAGACTAGATAAATTCTTGTCAGTAAGACCAAGAGACCAAAATGAAAGATATACTACAATGTATAAAAATGGTTAATTTGGGAGAGGAAAATTATGTTCTTAACTTCTTTACTAACTCAGTGTTTGAGAAATAAAGAACTTAAATGGAACATTCGAATGTCTATGTATCTCATATAGAGTTCAAGTGTTAGCCCCAGGTTGTGGGCCTCTTGATTTCTGAGAACTTCGACTGAAGTAAAATAAAACAAAAGAGTAAATTCTCTCCTTTGTCGACAGCCATAATGCTCTGTTGATTAGTAAAGGTAGAAATTCCCTTATCTTACTCCATTTACTTCTAACTCTTGCAATAACACTAGCATCTGCAATAACACTAGCACCTGCTATAACACTAGCACCTGCAATAACACTAGCACCTGCAATAACACTAGCATCTTCAATAACACTAGCATCTGCAATAACACTAGCATCTGCAATAACACTAGCATCTGCAATAACACTAGCACCTGCAATAACACTAGCACCTGCAATAACACTAGCATCTTCAATAACACTAGCATCTGCAATAACACTAGCACCTGCAATAACACTAGCACCTACTCATCACTGAATACAAAATTCCCTGACTACATGAATAGCTTATCCGTCCAAATATGATTTCTCTAAATCGAATTTGCGTCGATTTTCATTGAGTTTATTCCGTTTCATCAGCCATGGGGAGGTAGAAGTCTCAAATAATTCGTAATTGTATTCTTAGTATCGCCTGCGGTGCGGATATAAACCTTCAACATCCAAAAGGGGTCCCTTAGAATTTGTTATCACTGAGCACTTTTATCCATTGTGCTATGCGCCTTTCTTATATATCATCTTCATTTTTGCATTACTCTCATTCAAACTTTGTATTATTTAAGTTGACTTCGGCTAACAAAGAAAAATTTAACGACCTTATTTGATTAAGGCTTATATCGAAAATCAGCAAAATGCTAATATTTATCACATAAAAAACGGTTGTAGACAAAAAGCAATAAACATGACAGAAACGAAGAGATAATCAAGCGATTTTAATGGCGATCTCTACAACTAAGCTTACGCGGACTTGTCTCATTTTATTTCCCAAGAATCACAAGGATTTTGAAATGTCAGAAATCTTTTTATCAGATGCCATGCAAATCAGTTCATCAATAAAATATCGAAGATGATGATTATATCACACGGGAGAATTTAATATATTTTAGAGAAAGTTATTTTTTTTATCGACGGCAGTTTTAACGTTTGGAAGATAAAACAATGAACATTGGTTTTATAAGTAAATAGTAATAGAAAACATTGTTATCGTGACATCATGGTTTTATGGTGTTACTTTAAATGAAAGTAAGAGACAAATAATATATACATACACACACACACATATATATATATAGCTATACATCTATACATACACACACATTACTGTACATCCATAGATTATGTATATACACACACATAACTATACATCTATACATTATATATATATATATGATGATGATTACAACGTCTTGTCAGACGAGTACCACTCCCCCAGGCACTGAAAGTTCATGAGCCGAAAATGACTTTAGTCCTGCGGCAAAATTCACACGATCAAGCAAACATGACACTGAAGACGGCCACTAGTATACATACATATATATACATGCACGAATACATACATATATACACATACACACATAACACACATATATGCATACATACATACACAATACATAATAGACACACACAAAAACATACACAAGACGGTTAATGACATACATACATATATATATATATAAATGCAAATATACATATATATATACACATACACACATACATATCTGTATACATATATACATACACAATGCATAATACACATACATACATATACATACACACATGCATACATACACATGTACATACATATGCATGCACACACACATGTACATACATATGCATGCACACACACATATACATACATATACATGCACACACACATATACATACATATACATGCACACACACATATACATATACACAGATGTACACATATGCACATATATATATACACTTACCTACATATACATACATAAATATGCACTCATGCACGTAACACACATGCATATATACACATACAAGCAATATATATACGTATATGCATACACACACAAACATATATACACACATACATATATACATACATATGCACATAGATATACACACATATACATACAGCTGTATATAAACATACATACACCTATACATACATATATACATATCATGATTGTGGATCAATTACTACATGCTTCCAGCATTTCAGGCCTACACGCATCACAACTTTTCCATCGCCACAGGACCATTTTTTATAGACAAATGGCTGAGGAACACAGATGATGTTACAGAGTTTTAGCTTTGTGCGACAGCTAAATCTCTCTCGTTCTCGGTTCAAAATGTTGACATCCACCAACAAGCAAGAGCAAGATAGCCAGCAACATGTTAAACTGCAGACCAGCTTAAGGCGGGTACTGGTCTCCCGCTTTTTTTTTAATCAGAGATTTGCCTCTCCTAGAGGGGTTGCCTTCACCATGGCTTACGGGAACCCTCTCCACCTCACATACACATGGAAATAAACACATGCGTACATACAGATGTACGCCAACATACGTATGCATATGCACACACATGCAACCATAATCACGTAGAGGCTCACATATACGCACATACATATACATGCGTACACACACATTTACATGTAAAATACACATGAAGGAACATTCCAAAAGTCATATAGGCCTGAAATGCTGGAAGCATGTAATAATTGATCTGCCATCATTATATGTATATATGTATGTATAGGTTATGCGTTTTTTTGTTGTTTTTTTAAGTAAAAAGTTAGTTTAAGACTCGCACTTATGCAGTACATCATAATGATGATGATGATGTTGACGAATTCACACATAATTTTCCAAATAAATTAACGTACGAATCGACGAGAAACAACAATCCAATTGATATGATTTACAGACGATTGGATTTTTTTAAAGTAAATATATATATATAAGTAAGTATATATATATACATATATTCACACACATAACTATACCTCTATACATTATATATATCTATATATGAACATATATACACACACATCTATAAATTATGTATATATATATACATATATACACACATAACTATACATCTAGACATTATATATATTTATATATACATACATACACACATATATATATATACACACACACACACACACACATAAATATATATATATATATATATATATACATACACACACACACATAAATACACACACATCATATATATATATATATAGAGAGAGAGAGAGAGAGAGGAGGGTGACCAAAAAAAAAACAGAAGCTAAATGGAGGCCATCTAGAATATATGCTGTAAACCGGAGAAAAAAAAGGGCAGACCCTAGTGTTTTGATGTGATGTTTTGAATATAATAAACTAGTTATGACCAAAGTTTCATTTCATTCGGACAAAACACTAAGAAACAGGGCCTAATTAGATTTGGGGCCCGTTTTTTGGGTCACCCTGTATATATGATGGCTGCAAATTTGCTTTCGAACATTGCCATCACTCGATATAACACAAAAAAAAAAGAAAAAAAGCTATATAGAAACACGAAAACATTCAGTGATGGGCCACACGAATGTGGCTTTTAAGCCCTGCTAAACTCTGGCATTCCTTGGCACACATTGTACAGACATGTGCACTACTAGCAGCATGTTCTTGATGTTCTTTTTTATGCAGGATCAAATGCTGTTTCAAACCGCCTGCCGTTTTGTACGTCCGCCCGCAGTTGACACAGGTTAACTCTGGCAATTCAAGACTGCTTTGTGGCCCATTGCGCCAATGAGTAGACTAGTGGCTCATCAGTCCAGCTCTGCTCAGACATATTCTTCCTCACACCTCACACTCCAGACCAATTTGGCACCGCCTCCCATCCATGGCTCCTTTCACCCTCCCTTTCTGGATATCGCACTTCAGCCGCTCATACTGGGTTCGATCCGCCTCAAACTTGCCAACACCTCCCTGCAAGGTCCTTCTCCACCCTCCGCGATCCAAAGCAAGACTCTCCCAGGTCCTTTCATCAACCTCACATGTTTTTAAGGTGGATCTTAAACAATCCTTGAATCTCAATTTAGGCTTTTGAGCTAGACGTCTTCCCTCGGCGAGTTCGCCATAAAGGAGTTTTGGAAGTCGACTGTCTAACATCCTAACCACATGTCCACTCCATCTCAGTCTATGCTTGATAACGTGAGCCTCAATTCTAAGGCATTGGGTCCGTTCAAGCACCTCCACATCACTGACATACATCTGCCAACCCACACCTAAGATTCGCTGTCGGCACATCTGCTGAAACCGCTCGAGACATCTCAAATGCTCCCTGTATGTTGTCCAAGTTTCTCAACCATAGAGAAGAGTAGAGAGAACGCATGCAGCATAAACCTTAATCTTAGTTGGCAGCAAGATCCTATGACGTCTCCACAAACGCCCGTCCAACTTCCCGAAGGCATCACTTGCCCTGCTGATCTGTAGCGATACCTCATCATCCAGGGCACCAGACATACTCAGTGTGCTACCCAAGTATACAAACTTAGTGACAACCGCTATCCTTGACCCACAGATATAAACTGATGGCATGCCCGGAGCAGGCTGATACATTAAGACAGTTTTTTTCAGATTGATGGTCAGGCGCAATGCACTGCAGACAACCGCAAAGGTGTCCACAAGATGCTGCATATCAGTCACCATATGAGCCACCAGATCACAGTCATCTGCATGGATCAAGTAAAGAATCGTGTTGGTGAGTACCTTTGTACTTGCATTGAAGCGCCTAATGTTGAACAACCTCCCAATAGTTCGGTAACGAATATAGACACCATCAGAGCACCCAAATGCCATCCGAAAAACCATGGTGAAATAAAATATAGTGTGGGTGCTGGAATGTCTCCCTGCTTAACACCATTTTCTACAGAGACAGGATCAGCTAGCTTTCCCCCAACGTTGATCACAGCCTTCATATCATCGTGGAAGAGCTTTAAGATGGTTACAAACTTGTCAGGACAGCCAAGCTTTTTCAGAATCTCCCACAAAGAATCCCTATTGACTGTATCAAAGGCCTTAGTTAAATCGATAAACAACTGACATAGTCCCTTTTGCTGTTCTATACATTTCTCCTGCAGTTGCCTGGCTGGAAAAATCATATCCACTGTCCCTCGACATCTTCTGAAACCACACTGCGACTCAGGCAAAACATCGTCAACAATGTGCTCCAGCATTCTGTCTAGCATGATCCTACAGAGCACCTTACCGACTACTGACAGCAAAGAGATGCCCCGATAATTTCCACATTCATCTCTGCTACCCTTCCCCTTGTATAGCACTACCATCAATGCATCCCGCCAATCCTGCGGAATACACTCATCCCGTCAAGCAATCTGCAACAAGTCCGCTATGTGTTGCATCATCTTGGGTCCAGAACATTTAAAGATCTCCGCATACAAACGATTCAGGTTAGGAGACTTTCCATTGTTCAGCTTATGAACAGCTGCTTCAATCTCCTGGAGAGAAGGAACCTCTGCCAAGATATCCTTGACCGGATTGCTAGGAATCGACCTAACAAACTCCTGATCAACGTAAGAAGGTCTGTTCAGGAGATCATCGAAATGCTCCCTCCATCTATGAAGAATGTTGGTAGGGTCTTGAAGATCTTCACCATCCCTCGAGCACAGAGGAGTGATAGGTGATCTGGATGGTCTGTAAACCGCAAACAGTAGGCTGTATAAGACCTTGGTGTTGTTCGAATCTCAGGCGAGCTGTATTTCTTCAGCTTTCTGCCTCCACCATTCATCCTGCATGTTATGCAACCTCGTCTGCACCTCGTGCTTGATTGCCTTAAACTTGTCCCTCAATTGATCTTGCTCACCATCCGTCAAACCACCCCTGAGATAAGCATGGAATGCCCTGGCTTTTGAATCAAGCAGAGCCTGAATTTCAGTATCATTTTCATTGAACCAATCTTGACGTTTACGCTCACAATAACCTAATACTCTCTCACATACCCCATAGACAGATTCCTTAAAAGCAGGCCAAGTGTTTTCACAATCAATCTCTTCCATCTCCTTAACTAATTTCTCCCTCACAATATTGCCCCTTAGATGGGCAACATTAAGTCGCTTTGGGATAGCCACACTAGCTCCCCTCATCTTGGGCTTCACAACACACTTAATCTTTGCACGGACCAACCGATGGTCGGTCCAGCACTCTGCACCCCGCATGATACGAACACTGCAGATATCCCGCATCTTACATTTTCTTACTAGCACATAGTCTATCAAGTGCCATTTTTTGATGCATCCAATTCGTCTTGTATTTGTCCTTCTGCTGGAACACGGTGTTACCGATTATAAAACCCATCTCTGAACAAAACTGCAACAACATCAGACCATTGCTATTACACTTGCCCACTCCGTGTTTACCCAGCACATCCCAGGTTTCAAAATATCTTCCCACCCTAGCATTAAAATCTCCAAGAATGAACATCTTATCAGCAGAGGGAATGCGTCTAACTACACTGCATAAAGCAAGGCAGAAAGCAACCTTTTCATCTTCTGTTTCATCTATAGTGGCCGCATAGACACTCAAAAAAGTTGTATAACGACCATTTACCAGAGGTAACCTCATAGTCATGATCTAGTCACTCACACTACAGGGAAGTTCTTCCAGGCTAGAAAGAATTGATGCCTGTATAGCAAAAGTCACACCTTATTCCCTCTTACATCCATCTGTTCTACCACTCCAGGAAATGGAGTAGGCCCCAGCCAACTCAGAAAACTGTCCCTCATCAGCCAGCCTGGTCTCAGACAGAGCAACTATGTCCATGTCATAACGTTGAAGTTCCTTAGATACAAGAGCAGATCTACGCTCTGGATGCATTATTGCTGACGGCAAATCAAGCAGCATCTGCATATTCCAACAGCCGATGGTCATTGTCATATTTCCTTGCAGCAGCATGATGACGGCCGGGTCCAGGCTGTGGAGTCCTAAAACACCTGCCGGGCCTTTGAATTCCAGTTCCCTTATTGTCATTTGCGTTTATAATCATATTTTCCAACTTCATTGAATGTTTTGCCGTTTTAAGCTACAGCCAGCCTTTTTCTTTCCTCCCACTATAAAGATACACAAGATGGTAAAAATCTAATTTATATCAAACAATACCTGTGCATGAGGATTGTTATAGTGGGGAAAGACTTTGCACCGAAACAATCCCACTCTCTAAACCGCCACATGGATCCAAAAAGAAGAGCAAGTCTACATCATTGGATGTAACAGTCATCGTAGGTTTTATATCAGTGTTTTCCTTCTCCTAAGGAGGTTGCCTTCACCACGGCTTACAGAGCCCTCTCCACCCACCATGCCATTTGATCCATGACTGGAACTTAGGTTGCTGGGCACCAGAGCATATTCCACACGCCAGTGGGTCATATATGCCGCAGCTTACAGGGCCTAAGCTCCTCTGGAGGTTTCTGTCAAGGTTACCTCACCCTCAGCCTTTGGTTGAATAACCTTGCCCCACAAGGCAGTGGAGGTTCAGTTATACAGCGCAGGACACTCGTTGTTCATCAGAGCGCCGTTTCCTTGGCAGTGGTCACGATGTGCACGTGGGGCTGATTTGTCTGAGAGAAGCACAGAAAGACGCTAAGACATCTGTGTGCTGCTTTAAACACACGTCCACACCAGACCTTGACCACCACCCTGTATATATACACACATAAATACACACACATTATATATATATATATATATATATATATATATATATATATATATATACACACACATTAATACACACACACATTATATATAAATATACACACATTACATATATATATATATATATATATATATATATATATATACACACACATTAATACACACACACATTATATATAAATATACACACATTACATATATATATATACACAAAATATATATATATATACATAAATACACACACATTATGTATATATATATATATATATAATGCGTGTGTATTTGTGTATATATATATATATATATATAATTTGTGTGTATTTATGTGTATACATATACACACACACAAATACACAAAACACATTAAATATATATATATATATATATATATATATATATATATATATATATATAAACTAGCAAAAGTGCCCATCGTTGACTGGGTTCAAAAACAGCCTACAGAAAATCGACTCTGATTTATGAAAGTATGATAGGTTATGAAAAGGAAGGGTTGTAAATTTGGGTTGAATTTGGGGGTATCAAAACCAAAGCAAAATATGATGAAAGTAAAAATAAAATAGATAAACCCCATAATTTATTATTCCATACCTGTTCACACTGAAACACTTATCACAATATTTAGTGGATCTATATTAAAAAAAACTTGATAAACTTTGTGACATATTTCCATTCTATGGAGGTTAGGTGCGAACGAACACCCCATAATTTTATTATATCATATTTCTTCAAACTGAAACATAATTATCAAAGTATACTTACTCAGATAGATATTAAAAGTCTTTATTAAAGTTTGTGCCTATTTCCATTCTATGGAGGCCAGGCGCGAACGCAAACCTCACACTTTTATTATACCATCCCTATTTAAGTTAAAACATACTTATCAAAGTATTCTTATGTACATCTATATCAAAAACACTTGTAAATGTTTTTTTTAATTTTAAAATTTTTTATTTCCATACTTTGTGGACCAGGCGCGAACACAGACCCCACAATTTTAATGAACCACCGTTCTGCCAGATCAAACATACCCATTCCTGTGTCTCGATACATCTATCATTATAAGTAATCCGTTTTTTAAAATAGTCAGCCATATAGGAGTCTATTCGTAACCACACACACACACAGACATTCAGCTTTATATTATAGATACACACACATTATAATATATATATATTTGCAGTCAAACAACGTCATAGCTCACATGAGCCATAAAAGGCAACACACCGGAAGTCAAAGACTCGAGTTTCGTCTTCATTTGGGTTCTTCATTTTTATACATCCAAATTCGGGATTTAAAACCCAATTTTTTTGCATGTGAAGCGAATTTCCTACCACCCGAGCAACTGCACCACACACAAGAAAGATCACAAAAATCCTATTTGTGAGACATCGGTTTGGCTTCACAGTGGTTGGTGACTACATCCCTTATTTAAGACGAAGAAAGTATATTCCATAGTCTGATCTCCCCGTTTGCTTAATCTGTCTAAGGTTTCTTTTTTTTTTTTTTTTTTTAGCTTAATCTATGTTAGACTCTCTTGTGTGTTAGTTAATAGACTTTCTCATGTGTTGCGCGGTTGGGTTGGGCGGCAGAGCATTCGCGTCGTTTGCAAGAGATTCGAATATTGAATCCCAAATTCAGGTATGTTCATCTGATAAGCCACATGAGGGCAGAACTTGAGTCTTAAACTTCCGGTTTTTTTTAATTTCGTGGCTAATGTTAGCTGTGACGTGGTTTGAGTATGGAAATAATTATATCATTTCGCATTCTGAAAATTCTATTATTAATTGCCCACTAGGTTAGCTTGTTGGATGACATCGCCCTAACCAATGTACAAATCATACAAGTAGGACATCGGCCTGTGTTTTCAGAGCTTGGATGACTACACTGTTTAAAACAAAGAAGGTATATTCCATAGTCGGGTTTCGCCTCGCTTGGTTTGATTTATGTTAACTAATAGACTTTTTTGTTTGTGGTGTGGTTGTTCCGTTGCAGGGTATTCACTTCGCATGCCAGAGACTCAGGTTTCGAATCCCGAATTCAGGTATGTTCAACTGATGAGTCCAAATGAGGACGAAACTCGAGTCTTAGACTTCCAGTTTCTTTGCTTTTCTAGCTCATGTCAGCTATGATGATGTTTGATTGTGGAAATAATTATATCCTCTGACATTCTGAAAATTGTGATTATATATATATATATATATATATATATATATATATATATAGAGAGAGAGAGAGAGAGAGAGAGAGATGTTATTTGTTTTTGCGATACGTTTTGAATGAATTCAATTATTTACGAAAGTGAATTTTTACCTAAATGCGAGTTGGGAATAAGTTTCTCCTTTAGCCAAATTTGGTACCCCCATATGGGGAGCGGCATATATATTGTTAAAACATAATTATCCATGCCAAATTGATCATTGAATATTGTTTAATTTGTGCTCATGTTTTATTTATAATGAAAGTAAAAGACAAATTATATATAAAGTAGATTTTATAGTCCGTTAAAAACGGGCAAAAGTTATAGCCCGTTGACTTAAAATGGGGTTTTATGCCAAATACATCGTAGACTATAGTTCAATTTGTGTTCATGCGGGCATTAAATATGAATGCCTGTTAATCTCTAACTGTGCATAAAACCAATATGAAAAATATCTGCATTTTATCAAAACAAACTTCCATACAAAATGTCAGTCAGTAGTCCCCAAGAAACCTTATAGAATATGTGTGGTATTGTGGAGATTAATCCCTACCTGTACACTGAACGAATACCATAATACTTAGCTCGCTGCACCTTATCATAAATATCAATGCAGAATTTCCATGCCAGATCAACACATTAGTTTCCGAGAAAAGTGGAACTAACAGACAGACTAAAAAATATATAATAGAGACAGTAGGGCTATACGGCGTCGCCCGAGATTCATTCAATAATAGATAGAACCACACCATAAATTACCCCCCTCAAGTAGAATCGTTTTTTGTACCAAGTATGGGGGGTGTTTTTTCTTTTTTATTTGCATTAATATAGAGACACTTGTTCATCATTATCATCGTAGTTGGATTAACGTCCGTTTTACATGCTGATTTGTGTTGTATGGTTTTTAGAAATTGACTTTCAAACTAATCTATCTATGACCAGGTATTTATTTTTCCCTCTTTCTCTTAATCCGATTCTCATTACTTCTTCCCATATTTTCCTTGGCCCTCGTCCGGCATTTGATCCTACTACAACTGTTCTATTAACTCAAGAACTCTCATTTATTTTTTCAATGAAACAATGCCAATGAAGCCCACGCTTCTGCACACATATCCCTATTCTGTCGAGACTTAATATTCCTCTGACGTCATCAGATCTAAACTTGATTTTAAAACTCACATTTCACATCCATTGTATCATTTTCATATCATTTATTTCCATGCAACGCATGTCTTCAACCCTCAATGACCTGGTTTGATTTAATCATCACACTGTGTAAACATACCTAATAGACAACAGTGGTAATGCTATGTTGATTAGTAATAAAAGAACTTTCCTGGGCCTACTATATCTGCTTCTAACGCTTGCAATCACACTAGCACTGTGAAGGCGTGATAAGGTTGTCTAAATACACCAGCTTCCTGACCTAAAATGCGCCAAATATTGATGATTGTGTTTTTTCCTTTTCCAAAACTCAATCATGTTCTGCAAAGCGAAAAAAAGATTTTTCTTCTACAAAACAACCAAACATCATGATTAAATATTTGAAAATAAAATACAAGCATAAGACTTTTACCAATGTCGTAAAATGAACCGATCAAACCAAACACCATGAATTAATATTTGAAAATATAAAGAACTTTAAACATTTTTCCCCAAAAGTTACTGAACTCGGCATTAGATAGCTTGAAAAGGGTTGATATGCCGTGAAACAAAAACAACCAAACAGCGATGTGGATACAATGGTATCACTTCCCTACATCCAGCTTTCCAATCGAAATATACTTACAAGTAACATAAAAACTCGATTCCTTTTCCTGAACTCTTTCTGGATATTTAAAATACGAGTAAAAGTTTCGCTTACTTTAACTTTGTGAGTAAATAATTTACTTGTATGGAATGCACTCGAAAACGTCTTTAAAAAAATCTCATATGTTTGAATGTCTGCAGAGAATCAGTAAAAGTTGTTTGGTGCCAACAAGAAGTGTAACCAATAATTAGGTTTCAAATAAGTCTGTGTATGGATAAACAAGTGAATTTGGAACAGGTGCCCTTTGGAAATTGTCTGTCTGTCGCGGAATCGTCGTTTTCGGAGAGATTTGGACAAGTTTGACCCTTAAGAGAGAGAAGAAAAAACTGCAAAAAATGGAGGGAAGTGAAGAAAATTGGTGAACGGTTGGAGAATAATACAAAATGAAAATAAATAAAACATTTTAGAAGAAAATAATACGAGAAGCAGGAAGTTCAAGAACAATTGTACAAAAAAAAAGAAAGAATACACTTTTAAAAGTTTGTAATTTGTAAATTATAAAATGATACTGAAATTCTGTAATTTCTAAAATTATAAAATGATATTGAAATTTTGTAATTTATAAATTATAAAAGGATATTGAAATTTTTTAATTTATAAATTATAAAATGATACTGAAATTTTGTAATTTATAAATTATAAAATGATACTGAAATTTTGTAATTTATAAATTATAAAATGATATTGAAATTTTGTAATTTATGAATTATAAAATGATATTGAAATTTTGTAATTTATAAATTATAAAATGATATTGAAATATTGTAATGTATAAATTATAGAATGATACTGAAATTTTATAATTTGTAAATTATAAAATGATACTGAGAAAAATTAATAAAATTGAAAGATGAATAAATAAAAAAAACTTAAAACTAGAAAAGAAAGAATGGGTGACAAATAAGAATTTGAAAAATATGAAAGAACAAAGAAGAAAGGAAGAAAGACAAAATTAGAGAAAGGAAAAAATGAAAGCAGAGCGTAGGTTCAAAAAACGAAATAAATGGGAAATAAAATAAAAGAATGATAAAAAAGCATAGAAGCAGGAAAGAATCCATATAATGTAAACAACTATTTTAATTTTGAGTGATATTCTCTCAACGTTTCGGTCGATGTAATTTTCGATCTTCTTCGTGCGTATCTTGACAAACTCGGGAATCTGCACAGAATTTTGAATGGAAACGTTTATTTAATCCAACAGGGGGGGGGGAATGCTCTCGTTCCGTTTATAAGTGCCTTATGTACTGCGTAATAAGTCCTTGGCGTAATGGATAAAGCACTTGGTAAATTTAGTTGAAAAATTACACTTTTCCGGAGGTTGAAGGTTCAATCCTCAGTGCAGACAACACTAAAATACACTTGCAAATTACTTAGGATTTCTACCCAATTATGGCTAACGGAACAAGAGTATGCTACCCCGCAGATTAAATAAAGGATTCTATTTGCAATCCCGCACAGATGGCAGAGTTCGACAAGATGCACCTGAATAAGGTCGGAATTTACATTGGCTGAAACCTTGTGTGAATAACACTCAAGATGAGAACAGTAGTTCGAATAATTCAAATCTTCATCTAAAAAATTCAGAAAAATTATAAAAAAAGAAAATGAAAGGTAAAATTGGGAATGCATAGACAGTTACTGCAAAAAAAGAAAATAGGAAAATAAATGAAACGTTCCTTAGATGAGGATAGATCATGTGTATCATTTGGAGTGTTTAGACTACTATTCTTATCTTGACTTATTCTCACAATGCTTTGGCCGCTGTAACCTCCGACCTTCTTCAGATGTATCTTATTAGCGGCTCTTATTGGCAACTGGTAAAAAGAATAGTTTATTTCTCTTTTTCAACAAATCAAAGTCGGTAGAATTCTAGATGTGTGATGCGTTTATGGTACAGAAAGAGATTCAGGCGGTTACCATTTTTGTATTAATTCGGATTTGTACCAATTTGGTATAATGTTTCTGAATTTCTGTGATGAGGACTAATCTTGCAGTTCATCCAAATAAATTAAATATTGCCGTAAGAAATATTTCAGATTCTCCAGGTTGACAGGCCCAGATTGCCTAAATCCTAAATATCACAATTGCTCGGATGTATTGCCTAAATTGTCTAAATAGAGAATCACCAGGTGCCAGTAGTCTTCTTCCCTTGTCATGCCTTAATCTGTCGTACATAAATAATAAAACCTTTTTCCAAACAAAAAGAAAAGTCAGATGTAAGAAGCCCTCAGATGTACCTCTCTATCGTACAGTATATCGATACTCTATGACTGAGTTGGATAGCTTCCATACATTTATATCAGATCTACCTCTGCATTCTATGTTTAAAAAGGATGTGTCCGCTATAGTATCAGACCTGGCGGAATGGTTAATTGTAGGTATAAACCGTTTCATACCCTCGAAAAAGTTCCAGCAAAAACCTAATAGCCAGCTGTGGTTCTCTCCAGAATGTGCTGCTGCCATTGTGCACAGAAATTGCCTTTTCCAATGCTTCCAACATAATAGATGTACTGAGACTAAAGCCGCTTTCAAGACTGCCAGCAACTACTGTAAAAAAGTAATAAAGAACGCAAGAGAGCAGTATGCTCAGTCCATTAAATCCAAAGTAGCTGAACAGCGGCTTGTTTCCCTCCAGTTTTGGCAAATAGCAAACAGAATCCGGAACAGAAGCGTGTGCTCTATCCCAACTATTATCAATGGACCTGAGGAAATCTTGTCAGCATCAGACAAAGCCAAGCTCTTTGCCAAGAACTTTGTAGCTAATTCTACCTTTTGCGATCAATGCCGCCACCCCCAATATTTTCTTCCTGTATCAGAAAATACGCTATGTGATATACAAATATCTGTATGCGATGTTGTCAAGCTAATTAAAAACCTTGATTCCAGTAAAGCAACCGGTCCTGGCGGTATTCTAATTATAATACTCAAAAATCTTTAAATGAATTAGCGCCCATACTTACAAAACTGTTTAAACGTTGTCTTAAGGAGAATTACTTCCTATTACCCTGGAAAATCTCATCAGTATGCCTTTGATAGAGTATGGCATAAAGGTTTACCACAAGATCCCTAGTATAGCTGGAAATGTCTTCTCAATTATTAAATCATTTATCTCTGATAGGTCCATAAGAGTAGTGATTGATGGGCAGAAATCACAAACTCACAGTATTAATGCTGGAGTCCCTCAAGGGTCCATCCTGGGCTCAACTCTCTTCCTGGTCTACATTAATGATCTTCCAAAGCACATCCTTACATCATTCGTAGACATTTATGCTGATGAAACTACTATCTATGGTAGCACATCTAAGACCATAAACGACCAAGTTCTCTCCAATTCTCTCTCCTCTGATCTTGAGCAGGTGGTACAATGGGGAAAGAGGTGGCTGGTTACTTTTAATGCATCTAAAACCAAGCTTTTATCTTTACATCATCAATGCTCTGATCCCCATCTGGCATCAATTGAAATGAATGGCTCTCGTCTTGGGGAGGCCTCATGTTTTGACAATCTTTTGGGCTTGACCTTTATTCCTGATCTGAAATGGAACACATACATTAAATCCGTTGCCAAGGCCGCTGGAAAAATGGTGGGATCCTTCTATTGATCCAGTAGATATCTCACTGCTGATGCAATTCTCTATCAATATAAGAGCCAGGTACGTCCAAGGATTGAGTACTGTTGCCACATCTGTGCTGGAGTTTCTAGAAAGGACTTGGCCTGCCTTGATAGAGTTCAAAATAGACTTCGTAGCCTCATAGGGGATGTTCTTTTCTCTTCCCTGCAACGTCTTTCTCACAGAAGAGATGTTGCGAGTTTGTCTCTGATGTATCATTATTTTCATGGCAAGTGCTCGACTGAGTTCCAATCTATCACAAGAAACTTTCACAAGAAACGCCCGTCTAGCAGAAAACCCTATCAATAATTTCCCCTACTCTTTATCTGTGCCTAAACCTAAACATAGATTCTAAGAACAAACCTTCTTTCTTAGAACTGCACGCCTGTGGAATTGTCTTCTGTTTACCTGCTTTCCGGCTGACTACAATATGGTTGTCTTCAAGTCTAACGAAAACAATTTTTTGATGAGCCTTTCCATATAAGTTAACAAATTTACCGAATTTCCATTACTAATGAATACTATATTGTCCAATTTTCTACTGTACACTTTTTTTTTTTTTTTTTTTTTTACAAAGGCATCACCACATTATCAAGGCCCAGAGGCCACTCAAGGATAAGGGTTAAAGAGTGTACAGTAGAAGTTGGTCAATATAGTAATCATTAGTAATGAAAATTTGGTAAATTTAATAACTTATATGGAACGGCTCATCAAGAACTTATTTACCTTAGACTTGAACACAACCATATTGTAGTCAGCCGGAAAGTAGGAAAACGGAAGACAATTCCACAGGCGTGCAGTTCTAAGAAAGAAGCTTTGTTCATGGAATCTATGTTTAGGTTTAGGCACAGATAAAGAGTGGGGGAAATTATTGATAGTGTTTACAGCTAGACGAGTGTTTCTTGTGAAAGTTTGGCGAGGGGGGACCATAGATTGAAGCTCAGTTGAACACTTTCCATGAAAATAACGATACATCAGAGACAAACTCGCAACATCTCTTCTGTGAGATAGAGGTAGTAAGGAGGAGAAAAGGACATCTCCTACGAGGCTACGAAGTCTATTTTGAACTCTATCAAGGCAGGACAAGTCCTTTCTAGCAGCTCCTGCCCAGATGTGGCAACAGTATTCCATCCTTGGACGTACCTGGCTCTTATATAGATAGAGAATAGCATCAGCAGTGAGATATCTACTGGATCGATAGAAAGATCCCACCATTTTTCCAGCGGCCTTGGCAACAGATTTGATATACGTGCTCCATTTAAGATCAGGAGTAATGGTCAAGCCCAGAAGCTTGTCAAAACTTGAGGCCTCCTGAAGACGAGAGCCATTCATTTCAATTGATGACAAATGTGGATTAAAATGTTGATGATGTAAAGAGAGAAGCTTGGTTTTAGATGCATTAAAAGTAACCAGCCACTCCTTTCCCCATTGTACTACATGCTCAAGATCAGAGGAGAGAGAATTGGAGAGTACTTGATCGTTTACTGTCTTAGATGTGGTACCATAAATGGTAGTGACGTCAGCATAAATGTCTACAAATGATGTAAGGATATGATTTGGAAGATCATTAATGTAGATCAGGAAAAGAGTTGGGCCCAGGATGGATCCCTGAAGGACACCGGCATTAATACTGTGAGCTTCTGATTTTTGCCCCTCAACTACTACTCTTATGAACCTATCAGAAAGAAATGATTTAATAATTGAGAAGACTTTTCCAGCTATACCATAGCTAGCGATCTTATGAAGTAAACCTTTATGCCATACCCTATCAAAGGCTTTAGATATGTCAAGAGCAATTGCCCTAGAAAGATTGCCACCGTCGAGAGATTTGCTAATCCTATGCGATATAACTGTAAGGACATCTGCTGTAGATCTAGCAGAACGGAAACCATATTGAGTGTCACTAAGAAGGTTATTTTTGTTGAGATGTTTGATTACTTCTGTATTTAACACAGATTCTAGCAACTTACTCATGACGCACAGGAGACTTATTGGCCTGTACTGAGAGGGGGATGAGCGATCACCTGAATTCTTAAATACAGGGCATACTGATGAGATTTTCCAGGGAGATGGGAAACTATTCTCCTTAAGACAACGTTTAAACAGTTTTGTAAGTATGGGCGCTAGTTCAGGTTGAAGTTTTTTGAGTACTATAATTTGAATACCATCAGGGCCAGTTGCTTTACTGGAATCAAGGTTTTTGATTAGCTTGGCAACATCACGTACAGATATACGTATATCACATAGCGTGTTTTCTGATACAGGAGGAAATATTGGGGGTTGGCGGATCCTTGAGTGGCCTCTTGGCCGTGATAAATGGTGATGCCTATGTAAAAAGACAAAAGCAAAATAATACAACAATTAAATCCTTCTTAAAATGCATTTATTTAATCAGTGCGTTTAGCAGTAAACATGCTATTTCAAACTTATGCTAGACAAGCCAACAGAAACGTTATTGCAAATTTACCCTGGATACTTCACAACTCAATCGTGATCTAGAAAACGACAGACAGAGCCTACTATAGAAATACTTGAACCCGTCTAAAATCAGATGCACCCATTTAGTCTTGAAAAGGCAATGTTACTTCCAAAATGGAAATATGACTGATTTAGTTACTGGTTGACAGACAGGGTCTCTTATAAAAAGTCATGGTCGCATGTAAACAAATGCAGGAGAAAAAAATCAATGAAAAGAAAGTAGATAAAATAGATGAAAGAGTAAAAATTTCTCAACTAAAAAAAAAAAAAAAAGAAGAAAGTAATCAACAAAAAGAATGTCCGGTCAGATTTATGAATGAATCAGACTATAAGAGAAGAAAGATGGCGAAAGGATGAGAGAAAGGGTGGCCGGGGTGGAATGTGTGACACAAAACGCTGAGGCCAAAGATGAAGGAATCTGTCCGAATATATCGAAATGGCTATCAGTGCTTTTGGAAGTTGGACACTATTGACGACCAAAGGAAATATCAGTGTTGCAAAACACATAACTGAATAATTGAGTTGCTTCCTTTCTATCAAATTAAATCTACAGGTTGTCTTCAGGGGGAGAGAAAGACAACACAACGAATGTTGTCCAGTCCGACACAGTCAAGCAGATCTTGGGATTTCAGACTGCAATAATTATAGCTACAGACAAATGAAATGTTCTTTACAAAATGGGTTTTGGCGAAGATAAAAACAATATTAATTTGCATGTACTCGAACACGCTCTCTCTCTTTAATATCTATCTATCGATATATATATATATATATATATATATATATATATATATATATATATATATATATATATAATTATTTTATTTTATTTATTTTTTTTTTTTTTAAGAATCCAGCAGAGTGCATTATTTATATTTTGTTTACAGAAAGTTTTATGAGATAAATCATAGGTACCGTCGGTTTCAAACCCGATAATTAGGGACCGTTTTGGGTACCCATATCAAACTCTTTCAGCCAATACTCATTTCAGGAGATGATTATTGGCTGAAGTGTGCTTGATGTGGGTATCTAAAACGGTTCCTAATTATCGGGTTTGAAACCGACGGTACCAATGACTTATCTCAAACTCTCTGTAAGCAAAATATAAATAATAATAATAATAATAATAATAATAATATATATATATATATATATATATATATATATATATATATATATATATATATTGTATATTTAGGCAGCACTTTCTCATTTAGACAAATATTATTGAATAGCATGGAATTATTCTGTTTTACAATTTTCCTTTTTATCTTCTCCAATCTCCGAATAGTCCTTTTTGTGTTCTTCTCGAAATTGTATATGTTGGATCCATAATCGCGAGCGCTTTCGACAGAAGTACTTCTATCATCCTCAGGCCTATTGTAGAAATAAATGTAGGGACTGTTTTTTAATTTACTTATATATATATATTTTTCCTAGTCACGTGGTAATTTGTTACAAGTTAAGTGGGCGAATATTTTTTTTTTTTAACATATATTAAACAGATTTATATATACAAACACATATATATATTATTAAACATTTATCCCAAACATTTCAAATTGTTCCGGCTGCACTCATAATTAATATTATTTATTTGAGGCTTCTTTGTTTTAATGTACAATGCTTCGAGTATTCTTAGCCTATTTACATTTCTCTCACTCTGCAATACTCTTGTATTTTCTACCATAATTCTTCGAAATTCCGAATGTTTGCAGCCATGTCCCTTCAAATGTTGTGATATGGAGCTAGAGTCTTAACTTGTAACAAATTACCACGTGACTAGGAAAAAATATATATAAGTAAATTAAAAAACAATCCCTACATTTATTTCTACAATATGCCTAAGGATGATAGAAGTACATCTGTCGAAAGCGCTCGCGATTATGGATCCAACATATACAATTTCGAGAAAAGCACAAAAAGGACTATTCGGAGATTGGAGAAGATAAAAAGGAAAATTGTAAAACAGAATAATTCCGTGCTATTCAATAATATTTGTCTAAATATATATATATAGTATTGGGACGATTAAACGGAATCAGAATCGAGAATCGGAAAAATCGTAACTTTTGGGGTATCAGAATCGGTATCGGGAAAACCTTTACATATTTTCCGATGCCAAAACGATTTCATTAATTATCTATTTTTATTTGATATTTGTAAAACAAAATCTTCCTCTACTGGTAGTAATGATAAAATAAATATCTATTTATTTAAAACTACCAGTAATGCTAAAATCTATAAATCACTCCCCCCACAAGTGTATTTTTATGTTTGAAAAAATATAGGCACATGTGTTTTTACGGTAATCGGAACAAAATAACACTTTTTATAGTTAAATATTTAGAGATTTATAAAGAATCGGAACCGGAATCAGTAATTGTATCGGAATCGGGAATAATATTGGAATCGTCACACACACACACACACATATATATATGATGGACTCTCCTGTCGATTTTGATGCAGAAACTTCAGCCATAACAACTAAGTTGCTCGGAGACTTCTCAAATGGTCACCTATCTGGTACTGGCCAGGCTCGACGTTGCTTAACTTCGGTGATCTGACGAGTAGCTGTGTGTCAATATGATTGTGCTATATATATATATATATATATATATATATATATATATATATATATATTCGAGCACGTCTGATTGAACACGGCAGAGTTATTCTTTTTCCGATTTTTCTGGATATCTTTTCCAGTTGCTGGCCGGTCTGTTTAATTTCAGGTGGCTTTTGTATAGAATGGCGCTCAAACGTTGTTGTTCCGCCATATTCTTCTCAAGTGCTTTCTATCGGTGCGTCCGATTATCATAAATACACCAAGCCTCAAAGTAAAAGAAAAAGAAAATGACAACAATCGCTCCTGATGATAATCGGGCGCACCGATAGAAAGCGCTTGAGAAGAATATGGTGGAACAACAACGTTTGGGCTCCAATCTATACATATGCCAGCTGAAATTTAAAAGACCGGCCGGCGAATTGAAAGGATATCCAGAAAAATTAGAAAAAAGAATAACTTCTCAGGTACATGCTATTATAAAAAACCTAGACACCTCAAAAGCATGTGCACCAGATCTCATCCCGGCTGTGCTATTAAAAAAATGCTCTGCCGAGATTGCTCCAGTTCTGTCCAAACTTTACAATAAATGCCTTAACGAATCTTGTTTTCCCGACTGCTGGAAAACCGCCTCTGTGGTACCAGTCTTCAAGAATTCTGGTGAAAGAACTGACCCACTAAATTATCGCCCCATTAGCCTCCTCCCGCTTTCCGCCAAAATATTTGAGTCCTTAGTTAATCAAGCCCTAGTCCAGCACCTAACAGCTGCTAAACTCCTGACTGACAAACAATATGGATTCAGGCAAGCCCGTTCAACAGCAGATATCTTAACTGTAGTTTCTGAACGTATATACTGTTCATTGGATAAAACAGGGGAGGGTAGAGCGGTGGCCCTTGATATATCTAAGGCTTTTGACGGGGTATGGCACGATAGTCTTCTAAGGAAAATTAGATCATATGGAATCACTGGAAGAATTCACAATGTAATAAAATCCTTCTTAAATAATAGAAAAATCAAAGTTGTCCTCGACGGTCGTACATCCAAACAATATGACATAAATGCGGGAGTACCTCAGGGGTCTATCCTTGGACCTCTATTGTTCCTGATATTCATAAATAACCTCCCTGATAAAATTGTTCCGGAAATGGGTATATTTGCCGATGACACCACTCTCTATAACAGATATGAGGGGAAAACAAATGAACACATATCCAAGGAAATGGCAGAAACACTAGAGGATGACCTCCAATCCGTAGTGGAATGGGGACAAAAATGATTGGTCACATTCAATGCTGCTAAGACTAAGCTTGTTTCCTTCAATAACTACAAGAAACTTTCTCTAGCACCAATAGCAATGGGCAAGAACACATTGCCTGAAAGTACTTCTTTTAAACTCCTCGGCCTAACGTTTACAGGGAATATGAACTGGAATAGATACATTGAGAGCATTGCCAAGGCTGCTGCAAGGAAGGTTGGCTCCCTCTACCGTGCTAGAAAACTACTTACGCCTGACAGTATCCTGTACCTCTATAAGGCAACCATTCGCCCATGTATGGAGTACTGTTGTCTCATCTGGGCTGGTGCATCTGCTGCTTGTCTCTCGCTCCTGGACAGGGTTCATAAGAGAGTCGCCAACCTGATAGGTCCTGAACTGTCATCTAGGCTTCAGCCTCTGTCCCATCGACGAGATGTTGCATCCCTCTGCCTGTTCTACAAATACTTTAATTATGAATGCTCTGACGAACTGCAAACACTTGTACCTCCCCGACGTAACTACCCCCGACAAACCCGACAAGCTACTAAGTCTCATCCCTTTACAGTAGAGATCCCTAGGTGCAAGAAAGCCTTTTACTCCAATAGTTTCTTCCCCAGAACTGCGGGTCTTTGGAACTCCCTTCCGGGATTCTGCTTTCCCAACTGCAATGATATGCAGAAGTTCAAGTGTAATGTTAACAAACATCTTTCTACTCTTCTCCCTTCCTAATGACCCCACAAATTAAGTCCCTAATAGTAGCCCCCTGCTTCAAAGTGGCACTGTGCCTTGTTTGGGGGGAAAATTGAATTAAAAAAAAAAAAAAAAAAAAACTCTGTCGTGTTCAATCAGACGTACATGAATAATAACTTGCTGCCAAAATATACAAATATATACAGGGTGTTCCAAAAGAAACAGTGCAGTAGGAATATGCTAATAACGCAAAGAAACAAAACTCACAGAAACATACTATTTATTGCAAATACTCACAAATCCAATACCTTATCAACTAAAGTACGATTGAGGATTGACTCGTGCAGTAAGATATGATCTACAATAACTGTTGAAAGTGTGCGCCATTCACCTGCAGACATAAACGAGTGCGACGCTGCAGGTTTTGAAAAACACACTCAAGTTCATCAGGTTTGATGTTTTGAATAACACTTGTTATTCTCTGCGTCAGTTCATCCGTAGTTCGAGGATTGTCTGCATACACTGAGCTTTTCAATTTGCCCCACAAATAAAAGTCAGGAGGTGTTAAATCCGGTGATCGAGGTGGCCACAAACCACGAGAGATCACACGATCCCCAAAGACATCACCAACTGCAGCCATACTGACACGAGCCGTATGTGCAGTTGCACCATCTTGCTGGAACCAGCCTTGTTGCTTTTCTTGCTCCGTCAGTTGATCAAAAAATGGCTCCAGGATGTTATGAATGTAACACTCAGATGTGATGGTGTTTTCAAAAAAGATAGGTCCAATTATACGCCGCCTTGACAAAGCACACCAAACACCAACTTTTTGATCGTGGAGTGGCTTCTGAAACAGAGCATGAGGATTTATTGTAGACCACACTCTAGAGTTCTGACTGTTCATGTACCCGGACAAATGGAACCATGCTTCATCACTGAAGAATGTATGGTTTAAAATGTTTTCACCTTTCTCTAGAATAAAATTTTCAAACCACCGACAGAAGAGTACGCGTTTTTCTGAATCCTGAGGCTTCAGTTCATGAACAGTGCACTCTGTTTCTTTTGGCACACAAATATCCTTTCTTGTGTTCAGTGCACTGTTTCTTTTGGAACACCCTGTATATATATATATGTGTGTATATATATATATATATATATATATATAATTTTTTTGCCGGGTACAAAATTTATATATTGCAATTATGAAGGTAAGACATGTTTTGATATTCGTGATTAAAAGTATAGAAAAAATGGAAGGTCAGCTAACCAGTTTCGCCCTCACTCTTCTAAAATATACTTTAAAAAGTGCACTAATAGGGGGGGAAAACAGGAAAAACGCTATATATCTAGAATAAAGCTACGTCTGATCTATGTACAATGATAAAATATCTACACTTTATTTAAGCATATTTTCCCTCATGGATTTCTCTCAATTTTACAAAAAAAAAATCCCTCAATCCAGCTCTAGAAGATTGAGGACGTAACCGGTCAGTTGGCCTCCCATTTTTTTTTTCTATAATTTTAATCATAAATATCAGAACATGTCTTCTCTTCATAATTGCAACATATATATATATATATATATATATATATATATATATATATATACACATGTTTCTGTATGTGTTATTTGCTTTTGTTGGCGATACTTTTTGAATTAATTCAATTATACATACGCAAGTGCATTTTTACCTAAATGCGAGTTGAGAAAAAATTTCCCTTTAACCAATTTTGGTACCCTCAAATGGGGAGCGGCATATGCATTATTTTTAAAATATAATTATCCACTAACATGTGTTTCGTCGTCTACGACTCATCAGAGTATCTGAATATAAATAAAGCTAAATGGAGGCCATCTAGAACATATGCTGTAGAACGGAGAAAAAAAGGCCAAAGACCCTAGTGTTTTGATGTGATGTTTTGAATATAATAAACTAGTTATGACCAAAGTTTCATTTCATTCGGACAAAACACTAAGAAAAGGGGCCTGATTAGAGTTGGGGCCCTTTATTTTTGGGTCACCTTTTTATATATACACGTGTATATATGTGCGTATGCATATATGTATATGCGTAACGCGTGTATATATGTGCATGTATACGTACGGTGTCTTGCCTTCGAGCTATAGTTACTGAGTTTATTTGGTAGGTCAGTTACAACAGATCTCTGATTTCTGCAAGACTATATTAAACTTACTAAGTATCTATACACGTATATAAATATGTAATTTCTATATTAAAAATTATGTGGCGACTTCTTGTATCTCTGTGTATTTTGCGACCCGAATAACTGTGATAATTATTCCTTAAATTATAGTCTTCCTATTAATTGAATGTTTTAATTAAAATAAAAACCTAATAGTGGTTAACTTAGGAAAATCCTAAATCAACGAGAAAGCATTTGGGTTCACTCATCAACAAGAAAGCTATGTTAAACTTATGTTAATTGGTGAAATTAAGAATTAATTACTTCACGATCCTTCGAAATCTGAAACTAAAATAAAAAGTTATTTTTAGCTTTAAAACTCATAGCAAAGATTGATTGTTATGAACTCAGAATAATTTTCTACAAATTAAAACAACATTACGTTTACAAAGTTATAGTTTTAGAATAAGTTAGTTCAGTTTGTTATTCATGGCCAAACGATATCACACGCATACACACACATAGAGTGTGTGTGTGTGTGTATATATATATATATATATATATATATATATATATATATATATATATAATTTTTTAATTTTTTATTGAGCCCATAATAGATTTAAAAATTTTAAAAATTAAAAAATTATATACCGCTCTATTAACATATCGAGCACTTTTATCAGTTTTTTTTACCTTATTTCCCTTGAAAAGAAATATATATATATATATATATATATATATATACATACATTCTTTATTTGTTTTTACATAAGCAGTAATATGTTGCTACACAGCCATGAGCATGTTTCGATCAGCTAGTTACCAGTAATTAGAGACGTCTTCACGCGATATAACTTATACAAGAGCAAACTTTACTTTCGTATAAGATGTATCGCCTGAACATGTCCCTAGTTACTAGTAACTAGTTGACAAAAACATGCTCATGACTGCGTAGTAACATATTACTGCTTATGTAAAAAGAAATAAACAGTGTGTCCTGTTCTACTTCAGTACTGAGCACTCTTGTATTAACCTCGGTAAACTTCATTTGTTACTTAACCCCTGAAAAACAACAACATCTGATTGGATTATATATATATATATATATATATATATATCACACATACACACACATAAAGAGTGTATATATATATGTATATATATATATATATATATATATATATATATATATATATATATATATACATACACTCTTTATTTGTTTTTACATAAGCAGTAATATGTTGCTACACAGTCATGAGCATGTTTCGATCAGCTAGTTACCAGTAATTAGAGACGTCTTCATTAACTTAACCCCTGAAAAACAATAACATCTGATTTGATTATATATATATATATATATATATATGTATATATATATATATATATATATATATATATATATATATATATATATATATATATAGTCATCCACATAAAGTACTGTTTCATTGTATCACAAATCATCATTGCAGCTAGACTAGCACATTTCCCTAACTGTGGATTGAACCAACAACCATCGTATTGATAGTCGACAGTTCTAACCATATAAATATGGATTGGTGCTCGTAAACGACCTCATTAAATGTCCATTCAATAAATATTCGCCCATCGCTTTTACACTCCTCGATCTGCTTATAACCAAGTAAGCAGCTGGTAAGATACATCTACAACAGTGCTCAACCCAAAGAGCGGAGCTTAATATATTCACTGTCAAACAATGGCATAGTTTACATGAGCACGAGTCATGCAACCAATAAACTTGAAATCCAAGACTCGAGGTTTGTTCTCATTTGGGCTCATCAGTTGAACATATCAGAACTTTGGATTTGAAACCTGAATGGCTTCTGTGATCTGCGACGTTCTTTGATTGTGGAAATCAGTATATCATCTCCCATTCTTAAAATTCTAACATATACACACACACATATATATACATGTATGTTTTGAAAATATATCTTGATTCTTTACCTTCGTAAGGGGACATGAAAGTAGTGTAATGATTAGAAGCACCAACTGTCGTGTAAGCGGTCGAGTTTCAATCTTGGTTTTAGGTAGTTACGTGTCTAGCCACACTGAAGAGCTGTGATACATCAAAACAGTCTTTGGATGACTATATATATAAAGAAGCTTTAAGAAATAAATGAAAAATAAAAATAAAGAATGCAGTTTAAATACCCGGAAAAAAGAAACTAACTATAACTTATCGTAGACTTAGCACCTACATAATCAGACTTCTACAAATTTATGTAAGGATGCAAAAAAAGAAAAAAACTTAACTAAAATTGTTAAATAGAAATAGACTTAGCACTTGCATAAACCGATTTTTCCAAAATCTTCAATTATAAAAAAGAATTTAACTATATAAGGATGAAAAAAGAAACAAAAAGCTAAAATTTTGTAAATAGAAAACGGGATCCTCAGTTGCCTACCATGTAGCCGTTTCGGGGATTTAAAAACAGGACAACTGTTAAATAAATGGCTCTCCAGTGGATAATATCACTTCCCTAATAAAAAATGTAGAATAATACGGTTAATATTTATACTGATATGTAAAAAATAAAAAATAAATAAACTATCAATAATATATATATATATATACACACATTTTTTATTATTTATTCGAAGAAAAATAGTTACATTTAGTTACTACAAACAGTAAATGAGACTTCGTCAGGTGACCCTGAACCATTCGACACTATAGAAAAAAATGAATTATATATATATATATATATATATATATATATATAATTCATTTTTTTCTATAGTGTCGAATGAGCTGTGAAACAGCGAAACAGTACTGTATGTGGATGACTATAGTGCTCCTCACCTTGAGTTGAGCATATTGAGAAGTGAAACACGAATTACCATTAGCATATAAGCGACGCTCTTTGTGTAAACAAATCGAGCGGAGGTATTTCAGACGATATCAAAACATCGTTAAACTCACTACTCGTTCAAGCAGCCGCCAATAGCGTAATGGTTAGGAGCCTTGACTGCCGTACAAACGGTCGGGTTTCTATCCTGGCTTGAGGTAGTTGCCTGTCTAGCCGCACTGATGAGCTGTGAAACAGCGAAACAGTACTGTATGTGGATGACTATATATATATATATATATATATATATATATAAATGTAGATATACATATAAATTTTACAGAAATTTAAGTTTGAAAACTCTGCTTCTCTAAGAGAGTTGTATCAGAAACATGTCTGCACATATGTAGGGAAAAATGCATAGATAAATATACTATAATCATTCTCTGCTTACCATCGAGTACTTTTTGCAAACACCGAAATTTCAGTGGATTTAAATCTTGGAAACTACAACGATACAATTATTATATATATTTGTAGGGATCATCAGACAAAGACAATACCCTACATAGCATTACCTATTCATTTTTATTCAATAATGAGTCCTTACTTGCCACAGCTAAGAGCCACTCGAGGATGAAGGTTAATGAGATGGATAGTTTGTGATTTGAATGAAGATGAGGGAACATTATGAAAGGAATGTTAGGTTTATAGGAAATGCATTTGAAGATGGCAATGTTGTCTATCTCATGATAACATGTTTCACGTATTGGGCTCTTGGAAAGAATCTCTGTTCATGGAAATTTAAAGCACAGCTAATCCAGCCAATAAGAATTATATAAAATAAATGCATTTGGTCGTGCAACATATTAATTTATCATAATATGCTTTCAAAGTAAAGTTTTAGAAGTTTGCTTGTCTCTTTTTTTAACAAGAAAAAGTGAAGCATGTATGACCCTCCCCCCGTGAGTGCACAGTGAACGAGGCATAAAAAGATGACTACGTCCAGCATTTGCCCCCCCCCCTCCATTTAGCCCCAAAAGTCCCCAGGGGACGTCTAATCCTGGTAAAAATGAACAAATGGCACAATATTAGGCCTTAACATATGCACCATGCAAAAAAAAGAAATGAAAAGAAAAGTCCATTATTTGCTCCCCCCCTCCCATTTAACCCCCAAAATCCCCAAGACCTTAACATGTTTAAATTTGAGTTCAGCACTATTCAAAACTGCTTAATAGACATACACAGAAAATTTTGGACAAATATGGTAAAACAGTACCAAAACTGGAGTGTTTTTATTAGCCCTAAAAGAGCCCCTGGGGCACACCCAAGAGTAATCGCGAAGTATAGACAAACAAAATTATATAGAAATCAGTTACTTACAACTTTTCAAAAGTTTTATAAAAATCCAACACAACAATTTTTTTTAATTTGCACAAAAGTGTTAATTTTAGCCATTTTAGCATGGAAGGCACCCCTAGGGGAGCAACCAGAGTTTCGCGGAAAATTCGTTCTGTTACTTTTTTACTCATATCATGTTTAATGTTTGTGCAAAATTTCAAAAAATTTCAAGGCATAGTTATTGAGAAAAGTGCGGATAGATGAACAGACGAACACATGAACGGACGAAGGGTGAATGAACAAGGGTGAATTTACAGGTCCACCCTCCTTTTGTCGGGGGACCAAAAAATATTGCATATCAAAAGAAATGGATCGATACAAGAGTTGATGGGAGCTTAGTATCTCTAGTCTCATCTTTCTGGATCCCTTTTAACTGCTCTTCTTTTTCTCTTCCCTTTTTATTCCAACCCTTTTTCTTCCTTTTCTTTCTCAACTAACACTTTGGTCCTTTTTTTATTTTTTACAAGGGAGTCGCCACTCATCAAGGCCCGAAGACCCTCAAGGATAAAGGTTAATAAATGTGAGGTGGTAGTGTAGTAATCGTTAACGGTGTAGATTGAGTAGAATTTCGATTATTTATGGGGACGGCTCAACAAGAATTTGTTTACATTGGACTTGAAAGTTACCATATTGTAATTGGCTGGTAGCAGGCCAGTGGGACAAGGTTCTTCATGTTTGTAGTTCTAGGAAAGAAGCTTTGTTCATGAAATCTGCATTTAGATTTAGGCACAGATAAAGAGTGGGAGAAATTGTTGATAGTGGTTGCAGCTAGTCGAGTGGTTTTTGTGAAAGTTTTGCAAGGGGGACAATAGATTAAATTGGATTCTTCCTTTTCTTTAGTCTTTTTGCCTTCTCTCCTCCTTCTCATAATCTATCCTTTCTTTGATTCCATTCCACTTATTGCCTTCATAAAAGATGAGACATATTGCCACGTCTTTTATTCATCTCATTGGTTGATTTTAGCAATGTGACTAGAGAACAAATATTTAAAATTATACCATCAGGGAAACCCAACATTGCCCAAAAAGAAATGAGGATCAATGACTGTTTCCCATTCCCATATTTTTATTGTCATCAAAATCGATGAAATCGTACATTTTTCAATCAAATCAATCGATTCCCTGCCTTTTTGCTTGCGTGGTAATAAAACTTCTCAAATACACTTGGGGTGTTAAGCTGCATGAGATGTTTACTTAGGTCAAAATCGCCTGTTCCTTCTTTGGATTTTTTCAATTATCTATTATTAATGCTTATCGAAGACATTCCGATACAAAAGCTATCTAAAAATACTGCCAGATACATAAATTACATTTATGTGAAATTTTATAATAATCGGTCGAGCCATTTCGGTGGTCATAGGGAACGAAATCCCCCCCCCCACACACACACTCACACAGACAAAATGTCTTTTATATAATAGTAGAGATAGAAATATTCAGTTAAATTTTACAAACTTATTAAAGAAATCTCATCCTGCAAAGTCCAGATAGATGAAAACATTTAGAACATAGTGTCCCCTCTGACCATTTAGCCAAAAGAAACCCTTGGTTAAAGTGTGAAGATTCTCAAAGATTTATGTGAATAATAAATTATGTTTTATGTTAAAATTATATTTATCATCTACTTTCATTAGTGTCCCATCTATAAGATGACTCTCGCCTTCCCCCACCCACAAAGATGTAACCCATAGACTTGTTAATGAAATTCATAATCTTTTCTGCAATCCAACTGTATTTAGTTTTGTGCTAACCTCATTCAATGATACGTATTAATTGAATTATCGCCCCTTTGCAGATTGACTATTTGGAGGTTCTGATTGTGATAGTCAGTCTGAATAGGAGGTAGTGTCATTAGTATATAAACTCAATATTTTGATTGAAGAGTGCTATTAATCATTAGCAGAAATATGGCACACTGATCCTCATTAGATCACCGTTGGCACACTGATCCTCATTAGATCACCGAAGTTAAGCAACGTTGAGCCTGGTCAGTATCAGATGGGTGATCATTTGAGAATATCAGGTGCTGTATGTAGGAGAATCTCGACACCTCTCTGCAACAACTGCAGAAACCTAATGTTGTCATCACCCTTAACAAGGTAATACATACAACTGAGGATCTCTTGTGAATTTGATATTCCCATGATATTTCCTCCTGTGGACGAAGCCGGTTCAACCTGCCCAGGCTGAATACTGTTGGCATGCATGCAACAAAAAGGACTGTCAATACATATACTTGGGTATGTGTAAAGTTATCAATAACTTTTACACCTTCTCTCTTGGCTCTTTCTGGATTTTAGTTCAATAATAATCTTGGAATTATTTTGATAGACATTATTTTTGATATAATTGTACAGATAAAAATCTGAGGAAGTGTGAAGCCCATTAAGGATCACACCTCCTACTGATGAGACGATCATCAAAGTATTTTTGCATATTACTGGATGGTAAAAAAAAACTGTTGGACATTCATGAGTAAACCTTGGTGAACAAATCAGACATAAGCTTTAGTTTATTTGCACCAAAATTGATTGCGAATCTAATTAACAATTGCATTAGTAGCATTTTTAGGGTGAGGAAGGGGTTAACCCAGGAGAGCATCATCAATCCTGAGCCTGGAAAATTTCCATAGTCCACCGTCAATCCTTTGTATTCTGATTGTTTGCCAAGAAGAGAAAAAATGGCGTGTCCATGTCGTGGTGGACATTCCTTGGGCACAGCAACCATCTTCTTGGGCATTAAACATAATGAAACAATAAGCACATTCCCTTTAGATTAATTGATATGTCGTTTGCTGCATTTGCTTGATGGGTCTTGTGTCAAGTTCTCAACATCATTAGGCATCATTAATTTTCTCTTGAGAATTAATTATTTTGGCAGATATATTTGGTACTGCAATTGAATACTGTACAAAATAAACGAACAATGCATGTTTTTATAAAAAGTATATTTTTTATGTTTACATTTGAAGAAACATTTAAAGAATCTGAGAGTTGAGCTCGCATACAACTGTCCGTGATGAGTCGCATTTCCAAAATTTCATGACTAATTTTAATGGGGTTCAAGTTCGAACCGAGTATCTTTTTCTTTTGTGATGACGAAAACAAGAAAAACGAGAGGAAAAGATATAGATGCATGTCAAAAACAAAGACACTTTAAATCTTTCCGTTTGCACCTATCAACCGTGATTACTTAGACATGGCTGGGATTTTATAAACACTGATGTGCACTGACATTTCGAGATAAACACAGTAGCAACTTGATTTTATTTGTCTCCCTTCCAGGACAGAGAAATACAAGTAGAAGGCTTAAAATTTCGAGAACTCAAAGGTCATAGTGCCACATTTTCAATGAATATGTAAGAGTTGTAGGAATAGTGAAAATGACCAGAAAATAAGGATATTAATCTTTATTTTGATTGAGATTGTCGGACTGACTTCCTCATCTTGATTGTTAGAGTCACAACGTATCGGCCGTTTTGCCCTCCGGCCTTCATCAGGTGTTTTATATCGAACTGGGGAACCGTTTGTTAGGAGTCTCGAACACAACCCTTTATTATTATTTCGGGGTACCGTGTTCAGAATCCAGCTAGGCTTTGGGACACAGTTGCTGATTCTCTGTTTTGAATGTTACTTTTCCCTGCCTTCGTTCAGGATTGAACTCAGCACCTTTGGGTAACTGTAAACTTTGATACAACGTCTAGGACCACTTGGCCATATGTCACTAGGACATAATAATAACAAAGGATTGGGTTCGAGACTCTTAACAACCAAGATAAGGAAGTCAGTCCGACAATCTCAATCAATGAAAACACCTCATCTCAAAAATACAGACAATTACTAATCTTTATTTGTTGTGATTTTTACAAATGGAATAATTTGCAAGTGACATAAGATTTTAGTTTTGTGTTTTTGAAAAGTTTTGAAAGTCAGAAAAGAAATCCTTTAGCTAATAAATTGATAAAATGAAAAGCGATAAATATGGAGAATCGAGGGAAAAGATTGTTGGAAAAGAAGATAAAGAAATTTAGTTAAAGTGTGAAGAAGGAGAACTATAGGATTTGGAGAAGTAGAGAAAAGGGAAGACGAAATTTGTCGGAAAAAAAATTTTAAAAATAAAAGAAAGTGTGAAAATAAACAACTCAGAAGGAATAATATAAAGTTTAATAACAATAAATTAAAGGAAAAAGGGAGAAATAGAAGAGTAGGAAGAAGAGAAAGAAAAGACAGAAGAAGAGGATCAAAGCGGAAATAAGACAAAAAAACAAAACAAAAGGAGAAAGAAAGAAAAAAGAGAAAGGAGGGATGAAGAGAAAGGAAAGAAAATGAAAATGGAGAAGGAGAAAATAAGAAAAGGAAATAAAATTAGAAGAGGAAGAAAAAGCGTATAGAAGTAGAAAAAAAAAGAAAAAAAGAAAGGGAAAGAAAGGAATAAGAAGAATGAAGCGAAAGAAAAGACAAGAAAAAGATGAACATGGAAAAGAAGAAAAAGAAGAGGAAGAAGTAAGAGTAGAGAAAGAAGAGAGGAAGATGGAGAACATATATATGAAAAGGAAGAGGAAAGAAAAGAGGACGAGCAAGAAGGGATATAAGAGAAAAGAAGATGAGTAGAAGGAGAAGAAAAAGGGAGAGAAGAAGGAAAAGAAGAAAAAGAATAAGAGAAAGAAAAGGAATGAAAAAATGAAGAGAAAAGAGAAGGGAAATAAAAGGATAAGAAAGAGATTAGAAAAAAAGAAAAAAGTTGAAAAATAAACTCCAAATAAAATAAAGAAACCAATTAAAGATAAAACTCATGAATCGGAAATGTTTGAGAAGTAACAAGGAAAAGGAAAAAATTGCAAAAAAAATGGAAAGGTCAAAAGAAAAAAAAAACAAAAAGCAAAGAACACAACATGCAAATTGAAAGTTTATGTGACATTTGGCAAATATAATGGCGTCTTTTTTATGAGCAAAGCTTACCAATTAGATGAAGCAATTGCTTATTTAACAAAATTTGTAGATCTACAGAGATATAGAGATACCTTTGGAAGAACAAGAAAAAGACAAACAAAATGGCTAAATAAACGAACGTATGAATGAATAACTAATGAAGAATTTGCGAATTTTATCGCTGAAACGTAAATTGCGATTTGATGCTCCTTTAAGTCAATTCTTATTTTATTTTTTATTTCTCAAACGATCTCTAAGGTAAGAGATTTGGCCAATTTGTACCATAAAAGTTTATTGTATATTTTTGAAAAAATTACAATAAAAAGGACCCCACCCCACCCAAACTAAAACATTGCCATCGGCGTTAAATCGTCAATGAGCTTTCCTTCCTTCTTCTGTGAAGCACGGATTTGATCAGATTGACAAAAACAAATCTTTAATGAAAAAGAGAAGAAACCAAATAGTGATTGACGATTTAAACATTTACGATGGTAACATTATAGTAAACTGGCTCTACTTATCATGCGACTTCACACCTCTCCACTCACCGTCAATTACTGGTTAAATGAACATGCGCTTCCATCAAAAAACGTTTATCTACATACCAGTTACTGGGTACTTAAGATTAAGATTTAACCTTTCTTTCCAAGAAAGAAGGCACAAGGTCAAGCATGGTTTTGAAAAGCTCGAGCAGTACAATTAGCATAGACTGGCCTGCAAAATCCTGAGCAACCCCGATGGTATGCCCTGGGAGAGGCGCCTCAGGCGATTAGCAATAAAAAAAATACTAAAAAAAAACTCTTCTCAGCAAGACGGCAAAGCCTGGGTGGTTAGACCTCTTGTGTCTGTACAAAACTATGCTCAAGAGAATGGGGGGGAAAAAACAACAGTTCACCTTCTGTTGGACTGAGCATTGAGGACGTACCTTTGACTGGTATGAATAAAACTTATTCAGGTTTTACATGTATTTTCATTTCGATCTAGCCTGTATCTTTAATGTTCACAATCTGATGCTTAACCTATAGGGCGTTCCTCTTTCACGCCTAAATGCTACCAATAAAATCGATAATAATAGTCACTATCCTTTCTGCAATCCAATCGGTACTTGTCCAGAAGACAAACAAATTTCCATCAACTTTATGTCGGCATCTTTCGGCAGGCTACAGTAAGATACCTCTGTGATTTACCAAACAAATGTCAGCAGACGACAGTATTCAATAAAATTATGGAATTTTTGTAAATAAAACTAAAAAAAAAATAATTAATCGAAAATGCATTACAGCATGAGAAAATATTTGCAGTTTTTCTTTTCTTTTTCGACTTCCTATGTAATCATGCCGACATGAAGTTGCCAGAAATTTATTCGATTTCTAGATAAATATCATCCAACCATATTTAGTACAAATAAACTTCCATCTATGTATAACTTGTTCACCAAATTTCAATCATGATTGTCCAACAATTTTTGTTTAATCGTCATGACATGATAAAATTACCAAGATACGACCTGCAAAATTTGTTATAATTCGAACATACTCATCCCCTGGAACTATCATGATTTGGTATATGTAACCTCTTATGTCTAGAAATAGACTCACGATTGTTTTAATAGGCATTAGCTTTAAAATAATCTTACAGACAAAATCTGTGAAGTTAAGATCTTGTGAATGTGAAGCCAACTGAGGATCAAACCCCCTGTTAATGAGATGATCACTAGTGACCACTATACCACTGAACTCTGATGAAACAAAAACTCTTGGATATTCAAAAATGAAACTTGAGAGATAGGTCAGACAGAGACTTAAGTTTTTTGCATAAAATATGGTTGGATCACAGAACGGATTATTAATTTTATTAAGGACTCAATGGTGGCATTACTTTATGTGTGTGTGTGTGGGGGGGTCACTTTGTAAATTTATTTATTTATTTAAAAAAAAAACACACACTTATTATACATGTGTATTAATTATATCATTTTACTCTATTGCTCCAGAATAATAGCCTAGTCTAATGATCCTAAACCACTATTGACAATGGGTTGGGAATATAAACATATTCTATGATATAGATTTTAAATAAACCACACAAAAGATAGGAAATGTAAAAATGCATGCAATTTTTTAGGTGAAAATTAACCAGCAGAAGAAGGAATAGAGATACAAATTGCATGAAAACAAATAACGACTAGGATAGCATATAAAGAGCATACATTATATTACTCTTAATCTTTCTTTTCCACTTTTTTTTTTTAGAAACTACTGCTTCAATCTGGCTAGTATTTTGTATGAGTCTTTGCAGCAAACTAATTTTATGGCATCTATTTGATAAGCAGTTAGGGATTAATAGGGATTAGTATTAAAGTTCCACTTTTTGGAAACTACTGGACGAACCTGGCTGAAATTTTTGTATGAACCTTTACGAAGTAAGTATTATGGTACCCGTTTGATGCACAGTAAGGAATTAATTAGAATTTCATGCAAAAATGAGCACAAATTTAACCATATTCAACCTAAACCTATAACTTTTGCCCATTTTTAACGTGGTAAAAAGTCTAATATATGGGTGGAACACTCTAGTAGAGGAAATTCTAGGACTTAGATAGGGTATTAAGAGTATATATATATATATATATATATATATATATATATACACACCATTGTTACTGGTAATTACATTTTTGTTTTTTTTACACGGTGATCACCACTTATCAAGGCCCGGAAGCCACTCAGGGATAAGGGTTATTGCAAGTACAGTACGTTTGTGTGGAGATTTGATGAAGTGTTTACTTAAGGGGGCGGTTCATTTGGAATTTGTTAACGTTGGACTTGAAGACATCCAAATTGTAGTCAGGTGGGAAGCAGACAGACGGAACAGAATTCCACAGGCGTGCAGTTCTAAGAAAGAAGCTTTGTTCATGGAATCCACGTTTTGATTTAGGCACAGATATAGAGTGGGGGAAATTTTTCACAGTGGATTCAGCTAGACAGGTGTTTTTCCTGAAAGATTGGAGAGGGGGGACCAGAGATTGGAGTTCAGACGAGCATAATATCTGACTAGGCTGAACCTCAAGAAAGTTTTAAAAATCAAAGTTTAAAGTATATGTATTGTAACCAGTTCGCAATCTCGTAGGCAGTGATCTCTTCCCTACAGCCGTTTCACACAAAAGAGATGTTGCTAGCCCTTTACTATACTAATTTTAATGGTATGTGCTCGACTGAGCTCCAGTACCTGGTCTCCCCATGCAGAGCATTCAAAGTAAAACTTCATCTAGCTACAACCACAACAAAGAATTTTCCTTTCTCTCTCAAACTTCCACGAACAAAGTTCGTTTCATGTGTTGAATAAAATATCAGGTGGCTGCTTTCCAACCAATTACAACATGGTCGTCTTCAAGTTAAAAGTAAACAAATACTGTGGTTTTTAATTCTAGATTAAGAAAATACTACAAAGAAAAAAAAACAACAACAGAGGGTAAGTCCTGGGGTGGTTGCCGGTCGTATTAGGATAAACTTTTTTTAAATCATTATTTTAAGCCTTAAATTAGCGTCTGTTTGCAGAAGAAATCAAATGTCATTTTCGAATGTCACTCCAATGACAGATTAAAAGTGAGGATAAAATATTCATAGATATTGTCCAATTTCTACTGTACACTCTTTAACCCTTATCCTTGAGTGGCCTCTTGGCCTTGATAATGTGGTGACGCCTATGTAAAAAAAAAAAAAAAGGTCGAAAATAAATTTTCTTGCATTTGGTAACAGTTTTTTTTATATTTTGTACCATCCCTTTTTGTATGGTTTACACATTTGCATTTTCTTTCCTTCATACGAATAGTATGACACGAATTTTTGACCATCCAATTGTGTCATCATTGACAAAAAGAACATGTGAAGGTTGCCAACATCCATAGTTAAAGTGGTGCTACGGAATCGAAAAGATTTGATCTTGGCACGCCTGTCGCTATCCATTTCACTAGTTATTAATTGTTATAATGTACATACGCATATAAACTATAATTGATCACTTTACTTTTTACAATTAATTGTAGAAATACTTCATCCTGCTCTTGTAGGCTTTAATAGAATCAAGAGGCAGCAAGTCTCTTCAATATACTACAATTATTCTCATGCCCTTGTTGATTTTAGATGCCTCAGCTGATTCTTTTTAAATTTAGTCATGGTATGTTTCTGTGGTAAAGTCGATAGCGACAAGTGTGACCGGTTCAATGGGTCGATTATGAATTGTAATGATATACCTATAAAACTTGATATGGATAATGTCTTTCTTTTTTTTATTATTTGAAATGATGGAAATTAAGAGTTTATCAACAATCTTTTGGGTTTTTATGAGAACTTCTTTTTAGAATTTCCATTTGTTCTGAAAATAGTTATCAGTTTTGGTTTTTGCATTTTTTTGCTTTGCAAAGCTCACTTAATTCCTGATGTTGGTTTTTGGTTTTCTTTGTCATTTTTCATTTCTATTTTTTTGCTGCGATTTTAGACGTTTGTAATTCTGTTAGATGCTTTTTTTTAATTCTTCAAACTTGAAAATGCTTCTGCTAATCGACAATAAACAAATAAGAAAAAAAAAACAAATAAAAAAAAAACAGTCACGTGCAACCCCACATCGCCAGCTTTGCAGCAGAAAAAAAGTGAAACAAACAAAAATCTATTGATAAGGAAACGATAATAGCCAGTTGGAGTTGACGGCCATTAAATTACTACGACCCAATCAGACAACCCTTAAAAAAAAAAAAGAAAAAGAAAAAAGTAAAGTTAACAAATATGAAGCCATGTTTATTACTGTCATCAAAGTCCCTGCAATTCGCCTCTTCATTCTTATTTAACCAATCATTTTCCATTGATTTACATTTCGTTTGTGTCTGTTTCTTCAACAATGCGCCAATGCAGACATAGAGAGGCTTTGTCCATCATGTTTGAGTTGCAATAGCATTAAAATTCTGTTATGGGGTAAGTTGATCTATTTCAGGCATAATGGACTTACCTGGAGACAAAACATAATTACATCTAAATATTATGGCAACAATTCATGCCATTTATTTGATCACTAATTCCGATCACAAACACATGCTTCTCGAGATTCCAATCTCGACAATCAGTCTAGTAAAAAATGGGTCATTTTGGTTGCCTTTTATCTGGCAGGCTAAGGTATTCGTTCTGGGTATTCTTAAGTAGTCCATCCTTCCAGGCCTTCTCTCCCATCTTTCGAGTGGAGCAAGTTTATCGCTTACTGCCTGGGGCGTCCTGATTGGGGAATGTTGATCCAGCTGCTCATGCAATTTTTAAAAGACCAGAGTGAACCTCTTTTACGAGCGTGGATTTAACTCTATACCTTCTGACCATGTGTCACATCTTCCTGTAGTATGAAGGAAGTAAATTACACAGTGATTTGAGCCATACATTAGGTATCAGGTTGATCTTACATTCGCTTACCAGTCTGACTTTGACTATCGGTTAAGCAGAAACTAGGTCATTTCGATGGCATTTTGTCTATTTTTAAAGGGTTAGATGCTTCTCCTTTAAAGATGCTGTCTTGATTCATATCAATTTTGACCTTGTGCCACTTTTTCCTGTGGTCAAAAGCAAGTGAATAATGGTGTCAGTCAGAATTTTGATCTCAACTATCAGTCCAGCAGAAACTGGGTTATTTCAATGCCCTTCTATCTGGCATGCTGAGACATTAATTCTGAGTAGTCGTAAGAGGTAAACCCTCTCAAGCCTTGCATCCTGTCTTTCAGGTGAAGCAAGTTTATTATTTACCTCCTGGGCCGCCGGACTGGGGAATGCCGACGGAGCTGCCATGCAATACTGAAAAGGCCAGAGTGTTCCTCCTTTAGCAGCACTGACTAGAATACCCTCATGTTCTTGACCTTGTGTCACATCTTCCTGTAATGGGAAGGAAGTAAATAACAGCGATCCATAACAATTATGTCCCTCAGAATCATAACGTGTACTTCTGCAACAAAGTTTTACTAATATACTTTTGGCGTATTATATCACCTTTGTCTTTGTTATTACCGATCTTTATGGAAACTGCTCAAGACAAGACATGAAGCTACTTGATGTAAGGAGCTAACAAGATGAAAGATGATTACTGTCAAGAGAGAAGATGCCTATTGATGTTAGTTTTGAAAAGACAAAGGCTGTAGGCAGGAGGAAAACAGTGAGCAGGAAGAGAGTTCCACAACTTTGAAAAGAAGCTACTGGAATAAGAAGCTGTGCTACAACGAGGTATTAAAACGGCGAATTGATGAAGACATCTAGACGAACGAGTCAAAAGAGCTGGAACAAAGGAAGCAGTGAATAGATCAGACAATTCTAAGGAACACATGCCATACTAATATTTGTAGAAAAGGCTGAGACAAGCGATATCACGTCTGTGAGAGAGGGGTTACAGAGAAGAAAAGGTGAGGGCAAATCAAATTACAGATACGTTTCTGCGATTTATCAATGGCCTTTAAATGGAACAGAGATTTGCCAGACCAAATATGACAACAGTACTCCATACATGGTCTGATAGTAGATTTGTAGAGATAGAGAATAGTCTCAGGTGTGAGAAACTGTTTACAACGATAGAGAGAACTGATTGTACAAGAATCAGAAAGAGCAATGGATTTAATATATGGACTCCAAGAAAGATTTGATGAGAAAGCAGAGCCAGCCATATGAAAAGTTGCAAGGCTACAAGTTTTGATGCACACAGATTGAACAGGTGCATCTCTTTTTCTTCTGACTAACCAGACTGACGATAATTGCTCATGAGGGTATAGATTAGAAAATAAAAATATTTATCTCTTTATTGGTTACTATATTATAGATAGAGGAGAGGACGTCATTTCTTTTATCTGATTAATCAATTTATCCTTGATCTTTATAATATAATGCTGTGTGTTTAGTAAAGAGATATTAAATACAATGTTTTTAAGCCTTGAATACCTCAGCCCGATAGCTAAAAAGCCACTCCAATAGCCCAGTGTCTGACTGATGGCTCAGAATGGAGCAGTAACTATTACTCTGAGCATAAGAACATTAACTTTTGGTTTCCCAACAAAAGGCGGGTGGACCTATAAATTCACTCTTGTCTGTTCGTCTGTCTGCACTTTTCTCAATAACTACACCGTGGAATTTTTTAAAAATTTTGCGTAAACATTAAACATGATATGAGTAAAAAAAGTAATAAAACGGATTTTCCGGTAAAACTCTGGTTGCCCTGCTAGGGGTGTCTTTCAGATTCCAATGGCTAAAATTGACACTTTTGTGCTTATTAAAAGAAATTGATGCCTTAGATTCTTATAAAACTTTCTTAAAAGTTTTAACTAACTGATTTCTGTTACATGATAAAGGGCTGTCCCCTTTTCATGTAAGTAAAAAAAAGGGTATTAGTTAAATGTAAATATGAAATAGGATAGTCAAGGATTCGAACTTGTGAAGCTAGACTTGGAATTGAGAATTCCAATCATAAGTTAAAATAAACACAGAATATTATTATAAATGGAATGTTCAGTAAATTGTTGATTCTGTTAAAATATTTAATAAATACAAAGTTGGCTGGAAACTATTCACATTCTTAGAAAGAATGCATAATAAAATATGGGTTACAGAATTAGACAAGTAGGTTAAATTTCTTTGTAAAACAACAAAGAGAATGGGAAATTTCCTGGTCGTCAGAAATGGTTTCAAAACATGCAAATTAATATAGGAAAGAGTTTGAAGTTAGTTAGGAGGAGTCAGATCAATCAAATCAGAGAAGCAGAGAGGTTCAGACCGATTCTCGGTTAGAGTCAAGCCACCCTCTGGAAGCGAGAGGGTTTAGAAATAACCATCTAACAACTTTGAATCCCTGAAATACAGAATCATTTCCGACTGGTCAAAGAATAAATGATCATCATGTTTGTTATAACTGCCGTCATTCTGTGTTCATCATTACAACGAGAAAGGTAACGTGTTTATATTATATGTACAACTGTCAATGTAAATGTCAAACGCACTATCTCTCTGTCTATCTATCAAGATATTCAAAAATCTCTTCTAGTTGAATTACAGGCTAGGCTCTCTTGTAGTAACATGCACACTGTCTATTATATATATATATATATAGAGAGAGAGAACTGGCTCTCTTTATATATACCCTGTTTATGTCTTCAATACGCTATCTCCACAAACATGAACATCTTAAGACATATGAACACTCAACAACATGAACACTACTAAGACTGTCTCTATCACTCTAAGACTCTTACAAACATGAACAACAACAAATATATGTCGTCATCTAAATAAGAACAACGAAACATACTCACATATTTGGTACTATTAAAAATAACACCCCTATGCAACATATACACATATTCGGTACTATTAAAAATAACACCCCTATGCAACATATACACATATTCGGTACTATTAAAAATAACACCCCTATGCAACATATACACATATTCGGTACTATTAAAAATAACACCCCGATGCAACATATACACATATTCGGTACCTTCTAAAAAATAAAACCGATACGTAACAATTTCTATATAATTTTGTTTGTCTGTACTTTGCAGTAACTCTTGGGTATGCCCCCAGAGTTCTTTTAGAGCTAATAAAAACACTATTTTTGGGACTGTTTTACCATATTTGCCCAAAATTTTCTGTGTATGTCTATTTAGCAGTTTCGCATGGTGCTGAACTCAAATTTAAATATGTTAAGGCCTTGGGGACTTTTGAGGTTAAATGGGGGGTGGGCAAACTTAGTCATTTCTTTTTTTGCATGGTGCAGAACTCAAATTTACATATGTTAAGGCCTAAAACTGAACTGTTTGCTCATTTTCACCAGGATTTGACGCCCCTTGGGGACTTTTGGGGCTAAATCAGGGAGGGGCAAATGCTGAACTTAGTAATTTTTTATGCCTCGTTTACTGTGCACTCACAGGGAACCATGCTTGCTTCACTTGTTTATATTCACTACGTGATTTCTTTATTCTGATTCTACAAAGTCATTGCCAATCTCTCGTTTTCTTTGTCGCAAAAATCTGTACAAAAGACAAATAAATGAGTAGACAAGATGTACAAGGATATAGCAATTGAATACTACAACAATCGCAGCTTGGTTTGGTCACATCATACCTTGAATTTGTAATTACCATTTACTTCTCAGAATAGCCATGAAGAAGAGTGACCTACATGGCCACCTATATGTTTACTACACCACTTTTCACAACTGTAGTAACTATGACAGTCGTTCTGAAAGTAATGCCTCCTATTTTTATTCCCCCCGATTGGATCAGAGGGGATTGCAAATTGCATTATTATGATTACTTAATCGATGCATTCATGACCTGAAAAAATTATCTCTATATTGCAGATACTGACGGTGTGAGTTTCTAAGAAAGCAACCCCTGTCATGGACGTGCATCAGAAACAGAGATGCGTCATTGATTGAGAATGACAGTGACTATGTAGAAAAATAAATTCTGGAGAACAAAAGGTCGTTCGTTTTAATGGTACCACTCCCGTCTTCGTAGATCTTCAACTTTTTGAGTTAAAACCAGAATAGGCGGCTTTACCTTTAGAATGACCCTTGTATTACTAAGCATGCTCTGTACGCTTATGCACAGCAATGTTGGCAAAAATGCATTTACAATGGTGGTGACTATGTTGAAAAATAAATTCTGGAGCACAAAAGGTCACTCATTTTAAGGAGGTCACTTCCGTCTTAGTATCTCTTCAATTTTTGAGTTAGAAAAAATAGGAGTCTTTACTTTTGGAACGTCCCTCATATTTTAAAAGTACTAATTGAACACATGATGTTAATCAAACAAGACATGTTCACTTAGTAAAGAAGGTCTCTTCTTTACTTTCTCTTTCTCCTAATTATCATCATCATATTCGGTTTATTGCCTTTTTTCATATTGGCATGTGATGAAACGTTTTTAGAAATTTACTTACAAACTAATCTATTTATAAGCAAGTTAATAACTGTGATTCCTGGCAGTTATGGCCCCCAGTGTCATGCCGTGTACTTCTGTAACAGACTTTTGCTAATAAACTTTTTGGGTAATATTGTTGGCAATCGTCCGTCCTGGGAGACAATGGTGTAGCAGTAGAGCTTCGGTTATGACAGTCTTTGAAATCTTGGGTATTATACAACCGTGTTATAATAAAAAAAAACTTTCTTGCAAGGCATGAAAATGCTTAAACAAAATCTTTTTTCATAAACTTTAGAAATTAAAGTATAATTTTTAATTTGAAATTTAACAATTTTCAAAGTGCACTTTTATAAACTTTACAAAGTAAAATATAAACATTAAATTTAAATTATATCTAAAACATTACCTTGGATTTATTTATGGTATGTACATTTGGTTGCACTTAAAAATCAAATTTTCTATTATTTAGCAAATTAATTATATAGATATATAATTTTCAACTAAAATCTTTTAAACGTACACCAAAATGTAAATAACATAAAATAAATCCAAGACAATGCGATAAAAATTTAAAAGATCCAAAAACAAGAGAAATTTAAGAGATGCACAATTATGTCCTCGCAACGCAAAAGCACCGATGAGATTAGACAGAAGTAGTAGAAAAGATTTTGGTGCTTTCGTGGACAATTTATCTACACTAGTCTCAAATCCACCATTATCACTTTCTCCTAGGTTTTCCTTATCTTCCGCTGGCAGCTGACCCTACTGCTACAATTTTTCTACTTTTACTTAGCCAAGAACACTCACCCATTTGTTATGTTAACAACTAACAGTGTTCTGTTCTGCACAGCTCTTCTCAGAGTTCATCAGATCTAAACCTTTCTTTGTCTCAAATTATGCATCGATCATATAATTCCTAAATCCTTTCTCTCCATGCAACGCACGTCCTTAAAAAAAGAGCTGGCCAGTAAGAATTATGTAAATCTTTTCAGTTAAGGTATGAAGCCATTTGGGATTATATATATATATATAGATATATATATAGAGATAGATAGATAGATAGATAGATAGATATACATCTATGAGTTCAAAAACTAGTCAACGATAAGTGTTAAAGTCCAATCCAGAATACAGCAATTCCTTCCTCTTTGTCAAAAACATCACTCATTGAATATTACAACACTAGAGGACAGACTAAGGAAAGAGAGAGATACTAGGCTGTCAAAAGTAAAATCAGGTCCACTTTCTATTTAATACTGAGGTGTATATTTATCGAAGGACGAAATTAACGTATGTTCATACTGAGGTCTATATAACCGTTTACTTTTGTCGTCTAACGTTCATGTTTTTATTTGTATATTTATGTGCGTGACGCATGTGTTCATCTAGTGTTCTCTATTTCGTGATCGTCTCTAGTTTTTCTATTGCTTGTCGAATTTACGCGTGTATTTATGACAGTGTTTCTATGATCATCTAGCTTTCTTGTGTTTGTACGCTTCGATATATTAACGGATACAGTTTAACAACGTACATACATTTTCAACAGACTTTACAACAAAAAGGGACTGGTGACAGTTCTCTTGAGGTTTAATATCTAGTCAATTGAAGCAAAAATACCTGTTCAATCGTTGATCTTGTTTTGACGGAAAGATGCAAAGAAGATTGCAGCCAAGGAAACCCAAAATTTCGGGTTGTATTTCAGCAACATTATTTCAGATGTTTCCCCATTGGCAGTTGCATGCTGGTCCTATGTTTCTTACATTTGATAGACGTTGGACCCACAGATTTCCCGGATTTTCAGAGCCATTACGACCGGTTTGCTTGATTGTCCGTCTCCAACAGTGACCAAACTAACTAAAACTGTACGTATCTCAAAATATATCTTTCCTTCATTACGTCATTAATGCAGGTAGCATTAAAGATCACCTGATGTTTTTACATAATCTATAATGTTTATGTAGAAATTCCTAAATTGTCAGCTAAAATTCGACTGTTTGATAACATTCCAAAGTTGTTAATAAATATTTTATTCTAAAATATTACGTTAGTGCAAAGATAATGTTTTTTTTTTATTTGAAGTTGAAATGTGCAAAAATAGTATCGTTTTTTGACTGAAGTTGAACGTCAAGAAACCGACATTATTTTTGCACCAACATAATACCTATTTTAGCTTGCATTCCATTTAGACTACGGAACACAATCACAATAATAACCGACCAGCACTCCTCCTATCGTGTCTCTGGAACCAATAATATAATATTTCTACTCTCTTTTTATACCTCTTCTCTTGATCAACGCTCTGCTAGTCAATACAAGTAATGGTAGACATTTTTATTTTAACCTTAACATTCAGTCCTATGGTTCTATCAGTGCAAAAGAAATTAAAAAAGAGAAAAATGTACCAACTGTCTTCTTAAAAGCGATACAAAAAAAGACTTGAAGGATGATATGCTAAATGTATGAAATAAAATATGTTGTATACTGACAATCAAGAAAACAATAACCAAACAATGACTTTTGTTTATTCTCTTATGTTTCTACTGCATAGCATTGGTGAAAAAAATAATGACATTGTCATCTTTAACAAAATACTTTGTTTCTGATTAGATGAGAATGTAAGTAACTATGACATGTACACAAAAACAAACATTTCAGATGAAGCAGTTGAACAAATACGATTTTTCTTCGTTTTTATAACTGTAAAGTATGGAAGACGTTCTACAGTTCACTGCTGAATTCCCCTCAAGAAAAAAACAAATGGCTGCTTCCATATGTTCTTATGTGGCTTTAAAGGGCAGATAACTCACCGGTACTATTTCAACACCGTGGATAACTCTTTTACCTACACAATAACTAACGTTGAATTAATGGTTTTTCAATCATTATGAAATAAAGAACAGAACTTGATGAGACTATTTTATAAAAATTGTAAAATATTCTTGATGGAAACATTAAATATTTGAAGACGATGTTATCTAACAATGTAATAATATTAGAGTTGGACAGTTTTGCCGCAAAAAGAAAAACACAATTGTAAGATTGTTTTTTTAACTACTTCCTTCTCACCGCAAGAATGTAACACAAGAAGGAAGGTGAGGGGGTGAAATCAATGCCTCTAAAGAAGAAGCACTCTTGGCTATTAAAGATTGCCTGAGAAGCGCCATCGGCATTACCCAACAGGGGCACTTCAGGCAGTAAGCAAAAATCTTTCTCCATCTGAATGACGGGAGGCACGGCCTGGGAGAGTGTGCCTCTTAGAACTGCACGGAACCAAAGCCATACCTCCGTTAATAGGAAAAAGCCATTTTAATAATGGCCTAGACTGTTGATTTTTGGTGCGAAAGAACCCCCCCCCCCGCTCCGTTTTTTTTTTTTTTCTGTTTCACTTTTATAGTGGAAATGCATTTTTTTAATTAAAAAAAAAACAACCCAAAAATGTCTGATTTAGTGCTGGGCTATTTTCTTTATATGTACAGTAGAACCCCCAGGATACGGTTTTTTCAGGTTACGATGTGCAATAGGATACTTTTCCGGCCTCGCCTTACGGTGTTATTTATAAGGTTATTTGATTATACACATGTGTATTATATACTGTACTGTATTTTTTTTTTACTAATTTTTAATGCTGTATCCTGGGGCTCTACTGTAAACGAATGTAGTAGATGATATGGAATCTTGAAATAAATACATTTAGAAGCTCTATTTATTGCTTGTCATTTGTAGCTAAAATTAGATTACAATGTGAATAAATTTGACATGTTTAAAAGTAATATATATAATCATAAAGTTTTTTTTTATACTTTGGGATAGCATTGCTTCTAATCTGTGAACCCTAATTTAAATAACTAATGTCCGTTATATAGGTAAGTAGTATTGAACTACTGTACGTATGCATTTTATTTTTCTTATTTGTTTTTTTTATCGCGGTATAGTTATAATACCCCTTTTTTTCGATTATATTTAGTATACACTTTGTCTATCTACTGTAAATGAAAAATGTATGGATTTCTTGTAATTTTTTGTTGCAGTTATTCTCCTTTTATCTAATGATAAAATGATACATAATAATTGATTCGAACTGTTAGATCGTGATTTAATCGATTGTGGTTATCAGCTCTGGGTTGTAGATCGTTTTATTGCTCTTTTGTTTTTTTTATTATCGTTTTTTTTTTTTTTTTTTTTTTGCTCTTTTGGGTTTTTTTTTATTATCGTTTTTTTTTTTTTGCTCTTTTGGTTTTTTAAGTTTGCATTCCTCGAAGTTAGATTCTTACAAAACCCTATCACGATTTTGAATACTGAATGTTTTTTTTTTTTTTTTTTTTTTTTTGTCACTTATGGCGATATTTGAAATTAAAGAAAATACGGAAATGTCTTATAAAGTAGGAACCAGTTACGGGACGTAGATAAAACATTCCAAAAATCACATAATTTAATCAAGTAGTATTTTTTTTTATTCAAGAAAATCAAATTTTACTCTGTTTCGATGAAAGTGAAAAAAACATGTCCATATTACAGTCAACGCATCGGTGGACAAAGGCAGACAAACAAATTGCACGTGGAAACTGTCAAAATAATTACTGATTACCTGCCCTTATTCTGTTATCTAGAAAAACATGACCTCATCTGTCACTTATAGATTAAAAAAAAAAAACCTGCAAATTTGCTTTTCATAAATAAAAAAAGATAACTTAATCAATTTTTGTGAATTTTCGAATATACACTCGTCATTCTCTGATAAGTAGGTGAAATATAATTTTCCTTCATTTTTGTTTATCGCTAATCTAAAGAAGTACATTTTACCTACATTTGAATATGCTGTGAGAAGAATATCGGTTTTGTCTTTAACTTTAAACTAGTAATATTCATATACTGAAAATTTAATTGAATATTGAGTTAAATTAATAATATGTTTTTACCTTCCCCTTTTTATTTTGAAACTTTAAAAAAAAAAAAAAAAATCACGAAGATATGTAAAGTTCTTTGTCTCTAGTTCTTCTGTCATCTTTTTGTGGATTTTTCGTTTTTTTTTTTTCATGCTTTCTTTTGTGATTATTCATGCAAAAAAACTTTTTATTTAAATTTTTATGTAACTTCTGACACCATGACATGTTATTGTATTTGTAGTTTTTTTGTATTTGTTGCATTTTTTTGTCATACGAAATATTTTCCCTGTCGTATTAGTTTTCTATTTATTATTATTATTACCATATTATTACTATTATTATTATTATTATTATTATTACCATATTATTACTATTATTATTATTATTATTACCATATTATTATTATTATTATTATTATTACCATATTATTATTATTATTATTATTACCATATTATTATTATTATTATTACCATATTATTATTATTATTATTATTACCATATTATTATTATTATTATTATTATTATTATTTACTCACTAGGAGTAGTCACACAAGCCATCATCAAAGATTGCTCTTTGAGAACAACTTGTGGTGTTCCCTGGAGTCTGAGTGACAACAAGTCTCCCCAGATTTCCAGTATTCTCCACCTCTTTCAATAACCTTTGCAAAAGAATTTGCGTTATCGCAACAGCCGATTACCATTGCTTTCTAGTTGGCAACGGCTATTAGTCTTTATTGGAATTTGGGTGGCAATAAATCTCCCCAAGGTGGTGGTGATTATGGTATTATTATTATTATTATTATTATTAGATCTTCTCTTGCCGAAGTTTTGCGGGGTCTGCCGGTTTTATAAACACTAACTATTTTGCCAGTATCATTGTAGGATTTAACAACCTTGCCTACAACACTCTTGGAACGTTTCACTTTCTCCGAAATCTCTCTAATGGTGTGCTTTTCCTTGTGTAGCTTCACAATAGCTTGTCTCACAGTGTAATCAAGTTTTTAGCGTTTCGCCATGGTGCCGACTGATGCAACATTTACATATGACTAAGTAAGACTTATTCTTTAGAGGAAATAAAAAAATTTGAATATAGAATACTGTTTACATTTTTTTTTCTCAAATTTGTCCCTCACTTTTGGACGTTCCTATTTTGAAAATAAATAAATAAATAAATGTTATAATCCTTTTTCTATCATTTGCAAATGATTCAAATTTTAGTATGTTATTATGGATGATAACGACTACCAGATGTCAAAATTTCAGGTTTTCGCTGTTGTTATTTCTAACAAATATTAGATTTTAAAATTTTGTCCCTTAGTTTTGGACGCTACTGTACATTGTTTGGGAATATGTTTTTCAATTATATTTCACTCTCTGTGTATATCAATCCTTTTTGTTCAGAACAAACTCTGTTCCGTCTGCCTGCTTCCCACCTGACTACAACTTGGATATGTTCAAGTCCAATGTTAACAAATTCCTAATGAACCGCCCCCTTTAGTAAACACTTCATCAAATCTCCACACTAACGTAATGTACTTGCAATAACCCTTATCCCTGAGTGGCTTCCGGGCCTTGATAAGTGGTGATCACTGTGTAAAAAAAAAAGATCAGTGTATGTGAAATACAACAATAGCGTATATATAAAAGAATAACAGTATAGTTACATTCTAAGATTAAAATATTTATATTTCATGCAAAGCAGCTCCTCCAGTATGTTAAAATTTCAGTATATTTTTTACAGATCCGTTTCCTTATGCAGAAACAACCTGTTTTTATTACGTTAATATTACCTCTTTGCGGCATATTATCTTCAGCAGAAACAAACGGTTATAATTATGTCAATACTGTCTCTTTTCGTGTTTATACTCGCCAGAAAAAATATAATTTTTCTGAAGAGTACATGCACGAGAAGTGACGGTAGGGGCATATTAATAACCATTGGTTTCTGCTTAAATAAGCGGATCTGTAAAAATTGTAACTAAAAGTTTAACATCCTGGGGGAGCTGTTTTGCATGAAAAATAAATGTTCGGAAATTGGAATGTAACTATATTGTTATTATATATATATATATATATATTTATATATATATATATATATGAACATGTAACAATAGATATTTGCACATCTTGTGCATGAGAACGGCTCATTACTAGAAACTCTTCTTCTGATTGTAAACTGTTCACCGGATTGTTAGTGGCACTCGTCAAAACAGGTAAACACTGAATTTCAAGACAAGAACACAGACACATTTTCCTGCGAATTGAGCCAGTCTTCGATTTGGGTTTTGTCCTCTTTTCTTTTGTACTGCAGGTTTTTTTTTTAAATTTTTGTATTCGTTTTTATTGCTAGTTTCTTTCCACAATCGTCTCCAATAACATGGTGCTGATATGTTTCGGCAGACTGTCCGACAAATTTCCGGTGAATTTCTGCTCGGCTGTGCTGCATTCTTTGTCAAAATTGGTTGGCGCCTGGTTGTTATTGCAAAAAAACCATTCAACAGGGAGAGAAATGACCCATGGCTGATTGGTACTACCTTTCATCACAAGTGGATATGAATATATATATATATATATATATATATATATATATATATATATATATATTCATATCCATATATATATATATATATATATATATATATATATAATCAGAAATTGATAGTTAATATTCTTATGGCTGAACAGAAAAGAAAACCAGATATCACTAAATATTGCCCCTTGCATTCAATCTAGTCTACAGTTTTTTTTTACACGCACTTGTGCATGAATTATATGCAAATAATCAATAAGAAAATAGAATTTCACACATGCAAAGAAACTGCTGTACACTTGAAGGGAGACATATGCATTCATTAACTTACTAGCGTATTTGTGATTTTGATTCTGGTTTTTTGAAATACAGATTTAGAATTCGTATTTGGATTATCCAGACTACTATTCTCATCTTGAGTTTTCTACAACGTTTCAGCCAATGTAACCTTCTACCATTTTTAGATGCATCTTTTCAAACACTGTAATCCTTCTGCCGAGCATGGCAATCTACATGAAACATGGAACAGAACATTTTTTTTTATTTAATTGAGTATCGGGCTTGTGGCATAACGGATAATGTAACTGATAAATTCAATTTTAAGTAACACTCTTCTCGGGGTTAAAAGTTCAATCGTCAGTGCAGGCGATATTGCGAATTATTTAGGTATTCTATCTGGTCTTGGCTGACGGAGCGAAAGGATGCTACCCTTCTTTCCTAGAACTGTCCACCTATAGAAAACTGGTATTGCTTCCCAGTTTACTACAATATCGTAGCCTTCAAATCCTATGTAAACAATTTCTTGCTAAGCCATCCCCATAAATAATCAAATTCTACCCAATTTACACCATTAAGGATTATTACATTGCGACCTTACATTCATTAACCTCGAGTGGCCTCCAGACCTTGATAAGTGATGAACCCCCCTCCCCAAGCAAAATGAAGAATAAAAATAGTTCTCTTCGAAATTCCATGCAGATTTCTGAGTTCAACAAGCTACACCTGGAGAAAGTAGAAGGTTACATCAGGCGAAAAATGAAAACAATACTTAAGATGTGAACAGTAGTCCGAAAAATGCGTGAAATACGAATAAATTTTTAATGTGAAGACACATGCATAGCACCTATTTAAGAATAGCACTATTAAGATATCATACATATTTATTGGCAATTAACCTGCCATATAGTGATGCCAATTAACCGGAACGATTACTATTATGATCGTTGTTGATGTTAGGAAAATAGAATGCTTAAAATGGATGTATCGAGGCGAAAGGTATTTTTACAGATAAAATATGTATGTTAGAAATATATATATATCGGCAATGTTAACGTAGTAATGTTAAAACAAACAATAATTGTAGAATATAAACAATAGAAATGATTTACTGATGGCATCAGGTGATCTTAATGCTACCTGTACTAATAACGTAATGAGATAGTTAAAAGTAACACGAGTCAGAGTGGAAAGTGAGCACGAAATATATCGTTTCCGCGTTTTGGAAACTGGGAGAAACGCAGACTTGGCATAATGTACACATTACAACGTCTTGCAGCTCCACTAAAAATTAACAACCCATGAATAAAGGTATATAAAAATAGGATTTCGATTTGATGGTTTCGTTCGGAAAAAAAATTCAATTACAGACCAAGAGAAAGAAAGGAGATATGTGTCCAGCGTGTGTTATATAATGCCACGTAGTAAATAAACTGCCTTTATATGTGTAACCATTCTGCCAGAGCCGACCACTTAATGAAAAAGAACACTACAATAATATTAACTGAATATATCTATATTATATCCACTTGAGAATAACATATATTTTTATCAAGGCCCAGAGGCCACTTGAGGATAAGGGTTAAAGAGTATACAGTGGACAAAAAGACAATAGCATAGGAATCGTTAGAAGTGTAAATTTGGTAAATTGGATTATTTAAGGGGAACGGCTCATCAAGTACTTGTTTACATTGGCCTTGAAGACGACCACATTGTAGTCAGCCGAAAAGCAGGTAAACGGAAGAGAGTTCCACAGATGTATAGTTCTAAAAAAGAAGCTTTGTTCATGGAATCTACGTTTAGGTTTGGGGGGAATTATTGATAGTGTTTACAGTCAAACGAGTGTTTACAGTCAAACGTGAATGTTTTGCGAGGGGGGGGAGGCCATAGACTGGAGCTCAGACGAGCATGTGCCATGAAAATAACGATAAATCAGAGACAGGCTCACAACGTCCACGTGAATATATACAGTCATGTTATATAGAACAGTATGCAACAAACCTAAGACGGCATACAGGTAACATATTAGACTTGTGGGTGACCGAAAAGGCCTCCAAACAATCAGTGTTACCTGGTGATGGAATTAAGAAGCTGAGGATCGTATCAACCATATGTATCCGATGGCAACAAAAGACAGCAGGAACAATTTACAAAGCCAAAGTGGAGGCAGAGCAAGTTATGGTTTCATATGCGCTGTAAAGAAATGACTAGAAGAATGATTTTGGTTTATCCATTTTGTATTATGACATATCAACCCTTTTCAGATTATTTAATGCCGAATCCAGTAATTTTAGAAAAGCGTTTTATGCTTCAAGCTCCTAAAAATTCTTCATATTCTACTCTCACTGATAAGCATCAGATTCTTTAATTCAATTTAAGAGGCATTAGTAATCAATTTCATTATATTATGCCACTAGCAGAGCTACCCGGTGTTGCTCGGGATCGTATAAACAATGAGGACGTCCTCTACCCAGCTGGAAAAAACGTGTCGGTGGCTAGCTAAGAACGTGGCTCGGGACTATCAAAGCCGACTCTGAGCTTATTTCGGGCCCGCTCATCTATGGCCTGTCTCATTGGAGACGTGACTGGCTATTGCTCACTCGGGATCTTGCCTCCGATCGCCGGGCTTGGGCCGCAGTGATACGAGATGTGCATCTTCATGAAGCCGACTCAACTCCTCCAGGGTGAATGTCGTTTCAAGTACAAGTCAAGTAAGTAAGTATAAACAATGAGAAAATTGAATTTGATTTTGAATATATTTTTAAAAAAAATTAATTAGATCATTAAAAATTCGAAAATGCAAGTACGACAAATTGCTGATCAGGTGTGGCCAAGAAGGAAATCGACTCAGATATTTCTGTGTATATTAGTATGTATCCGTAACAATATCAATTCTAATTAGCTTTGTAAAAAAAAAAAAAAGGCAGAGTTGTACAACTATCACCCCATGCGTAATTTCTATAGTGATAGGTTTTTGGAAATTTTTTCACTGGATTATTATTGAATGGACACTAATTAACCAGATTATGAAAACAAAATTGAAAAAAAAAATTATTTCGACATTTGAAAGAGGTGCTCACTTTTTAGTTAAAACGTTCTGGTAAATAGGGCACCCATTTATTTCTTCAAACACGGAAGTGTCTTCAGGAGATGAGAAATGGTCTCATGTTGATGAAGCAATGTATCGGGAGGCGTACGATATGAAAATTGATAGCGAGATGGAAAATTATGAAACATTTCTCCAGCATATAAGTGAAATTTATAATACTTAAAATTTAAAAAAAAAAAAAAAGTTTTGAAAAAAAAACCCTCACCTTTCATAAAATAGATAAATTATTCTACAGAAACACCCACAAACTCACCTTTCATAAAAATAAAATATTAAAAAAAAAATCCCACAAACTCACTTTTCATCAACCAAAAACTAAATAAGTTAAAAAAAAACAAAAACAAAAAAAAAAAATCTCGAAACTTTATTTTCATAAAAAACAAAAAAGTCATGTTCATTCTATTTTTTTTTTCTTTGAGAAACAAAATACAAAATAAATATTTCTGGCTTACAATTGCGGTAGGCTCATGTCAAAAGAATAATTTCTATATTGATACATATTTCGAGTCTAACGAACACCAAACAACTGTCAGGCGTGAATAGCAATCCTTCTTATTAGTCAACTTTTTCCAACAACAGAGATCGGGTCCACTATTGTAGAATACATTCATAAATAACAGCTTCTATTATTCTAATATCACATAGCACATTTCTCTTACTTAATCAACCACCACTATTCGTTACTGATAATTAAAGACAGTAATTTTTAAAAAAAATCTTACTGCAGTCAACTAAACTATAAAAAAAATTTTTACTGGTAAGAATGAATTTCTTTCGAAAATTCATGCATCTGTTTGCGCCAGATTATCATATTTTCAGATGTTACGGAACAACAATTCCGTCAATAACTTATTTTCATTTATTTTTCTAAAATTTCCCAAACACACCAGTAATTTGTTATGCACTCAAGATTTTAATATATTACATTTCTCTGTTTAAATTTTTGCAGTAGTTTGTTCATAGTCACTATTTTATGTGACTCCCACACACTGATGCACAAGATACTCATATTTTAATCCGTTTTTTTTTTATTGGAGGGGGGATTAAAATAGGATGTTTATTAATATTTTTCTTAATATTTCTTATATTGCGCTCGCAACGCTGATAAACAGGTCCTGCTAGTGAGAAAAAATGTTTTATAACAATATTTTTTGAAATCCTTCTTGCTATGACGTTTCTGAATTTTTGAGATAGGATTGGTTATTCATATTATTTGGATTCATCAGATAACTGTTCTCATCTTGAGTGCGACTTTCAAAACGTTTCAGCCGATGTAACCGCCGACCTTCTTCAGGTGTATCTTGTTGAACTCGGAAATGTTTCTGTGGAATTCGGGGATTTTAGGAGGTTACAATAAAGGAATTGGAAAATCTAAAAGCTAAGGATGTAAAAGTCCAGCTCCACCATTCACCAATAAGAGCCATTGTCAACCAAAGTAAACATCAGCTAACTCCCTCTGAGGAATCAGTGCTAAACAAAGGTCTCAACTTTGCCACAACCATCAAGCAGATTCCATACTTAGATATGATAGCTCCAATAGATGAAGCAGCCTTGAATAAAGTTCAAAGCACAAGGAGATGAACTAAGCTGTAAAGTGAGACAAGCACTCGATAATTCAAAGCCTCCAAAACCGAACCTCTCAAAGGAAGAAGTATTGGCTATCAAGTCCCTGCGCAGTGACAGTGATATCATCATATTACTAGCAGACAAGTGTTAAAGGATAAAGCAGAATATTTCAAGAAATTGGCACATTTAATAGAATCTGTTGGTTACTGTAAAGTGAAAAGAATCCGACTTTGAAAACGGATGTCACAGATCCTCAGTAAGAACAAGGACCTTATACAAAAATGCAGACAGCCCGTGCAGCATTACAGCAATCTACCACTCCTGTACGTCCTCTCTACGATTCATAAGGACAATATTCCATTAAGGCTCACTGGCAGCATCCGAGGTTCAGCATGCCATCTATTGAGTGGATTCCTGATACATATAATCACCCCAATCATCGGCAAATCTCCATAAGACACCAAGCAAAAATAATATGTAGTAACAGCAATGCATATCAAGAAGAGATGGACAGTTTAAGAGAAACCATCCACTGAAACAACCACCCAGGAAGCATGACATCAACACTATATAATCTGGACCAGACAGAAAAAGACACCAGACAGAAACCCAGAGTTTGTATATCATACATTAAGGGCTTGTTTGAAAAACTTCAAGGAATATGTAATCCATATGACATCAGGACAGTATTTAGGAGCGATTCATCTCTCCAGAAACAGCTTGTGAGAGTCAAGCCCCCTACAGAAAAAATCATGACTAAGAACTGTGGAAAGATTGAAAAATCAGTTATAGTTGATCATATTTGGAGGGAAAAGTAAAACCATCTATCATTATAGAATGAAATAAAAATTATAGACAAAGAGAAGTGCAGAGTAAGACGACAAAAAAGCAGCACATATGTTGGGAACAGTCAATTATTAAGTAGACCTAGTACAGAATTTAATACACAAGGAAAGCATTAAATGACAGTGAATTCTGAAACTCTATCAGAGTCTGGTTCTGTCCGTTTTTTTACATGGTCCTCATATCGCCTTACCATTGTCCCCAACACTAGTTCTGTTTCATATGACATGGGACCTTTCCGTCTCTTGACTACCCCGTTTTTCCATCTTGGTTCTGGATAGAATTTTTTGCAGACTAATGCGACTTCTCTAAATTCTCGTATAGTCAGAGAGTTGTCATGATATTATGTTTTTGATATCTTGTTTTCTCATGCAATCTCTCACTGTAGTTTTATGTGGAATGATCCAATCCAAAACCATTTTTATGTTCTGGTTCATTAATAATTCCGCTGATGGTACACCAGTGTGGAGTTAGAAGACGACAAGAAACGGCTTGGTTTTGAACTTACAGAGCCTTTCTCATGACTCATTTTTTTTTCATGCTGTCCATATCCCTTGGTCAATCCATTTGAGGGATGTTTTGGTGATGTGATATGTTGAATTTCTTGTTTAAAGAAAAATGCGTGAAATTCTTCACCTACGAAAACGACCGCATTGTCCGTTACGATTTTTTTTGCTAATGTCTGATTTGCAAAACATCTTTGTAGGTTTTCCAGGTGCCTTTGGTATATAAATGTCTAACCATTTGTTGAAAGCGTTCACTATCACCAGAAACATGTGGCATTTAAATAGGCCCACATAATCTATGTGGAGTTTGGACCACTCCTCTTCCGGAATCTTCCAAGGATGCAAAGGTGCAGTTGCTGGTATTTGATTGGTTTGTTGACACCCATAACAATTCTTCACCTTAAATTCTATTTCCTGCTCTAATTTTGGTCACCAAAACTAAGTTCTGCCCAGCCCTTTCATTTTTACAATTCCTGGATGTCCCTCATGGAGCACCTTCATGAGTTTTTTCGCCCTTATATAGATACTATTACACGCTTTCCCCATAGTAAGCATTCTTCCACAATTCCCAATTCATGTCTTCTATTGAGGTAAGGATACCAATCTTCTATAGTAGGACACTTGTCTGGTCATCCATTTTTCTTTACATAGTTCAGCACCTGTTTTAGGATTTTGTCCTTTTTTTGTCCACCTGGCGATTTCTTGGTATGTAACAGGAATTTGATTCAGGTATTCTAAGAGTATGATGTGCTCCTCTGTTATGGGTATTTTTTCCAGTTTTGTAGGCCTGGGCAACCTACTCAACCCGTCTGCTTTTCCATTTTTTTCTTCCTTCCTGGTATTCTAGCTGGTATGCATATGCAAATAGGATTACTGCCCAATGTTGAATTCTTGCTGAACTGATCTCTGGGATTTTCTTATTTCCTTTAAAATGTCCCAAAAGCAGTTTATGGTAAATATATAATGGGAATGGCCTCCCATACAAATATTGGTGAAACTTTTTTCACCTCCAAAACTACTTCCAATGCGTCTTTATGAATTTGAGCATACTTTTTTCGCTGGTGCCAGAGTCCTTGATGCAAAAGCTACTGGTCTTTCAGATCTATCCTCCGTGATATGTGACAGTACCGCTCCCACCCCATGGAGAAGCGTCACATTCCACTATTACTGTTTTATTTGGGTCAAAGTGCACCAACACATTTGAGGAATTTAATTGTTATTTTGCTTCTTCCCATGCTAGTTCTTGTTTTGACATCCACTCCGATGTTCCTTCCTTCTTCAATAACTGATGCAAAGAAGCCAGAAGTTTGAAATGTTCGGAATGTAGTGAGCATAGTATTTTCTCGTATCCACAAAAGCTTGTAGCTCCTTCACCGATGTTGGGTGTGGCGCCTTATTGATTGTTTTCACTTTCTCTTTTGCAGGTTTTATGCATTCTCTGTTTACTATGTGGCCTCAAAATAATATCGTGGGAACTACAAATTTGCATTTTTCTCGGTTTAGTCGAATTCCAAATTTTTTCAACCTGTCGAAAATTTCTTCCAGACTTTTAATGTTGCTTCCTGGTCTTGCCTGTCAGTAGAATGTCATCAATTCTGATAATTACATTTTCAAATCTCTACAAAATTTTTTCTATAGTTCTTTGACATATTCCTGAGGCGGATTTCAAACCATGGCACAGCCTGTTGTACGTGAAAAGACCTTTATGAGCATTGATGGTCGTTAATTTCATTGATTTTTCGTCCAGCAATAATTCGCTTCGGTTTGCCTCGTCAAATTATTTTTCTTTTTAAAAATATCAGCAGGTTTCTTTTTCATGTTTTATTAAAAACATTTATCCACTATGTTTTATTATTATGTGTCCTCGTCTCTTACAGAAGTGACAAGTGGCATATCTACAAGGGCACTTCCTTGATTCGTGTGTTCCCTCACAAAAGGTACACTTTTCTTCTGACCTTTCCTCCAGTCTGAGGTCCTATTTTATTTTTTCGGTTCATCTACAAGGCGGTGCAGAAAGTTTGTTTACTTCCATTTTTTTTTGTTTGAATATCTTGTAAATGTTTGGAAGCAGACTACATGTTGACCACTATATTTAGGGTCCCGTTAAAAGTGATTATGTCCCCCTCTGGAAGTAATCTCCTTTGAATACAGTTGTCTTTTACTCCAACTACGAGTTTGTCTCATAGCATTTCATCCAAAAACGTTAAAAAAACGGGAATATTCACACATGTTTCTTAATTCGGCCATGTAATCTGTGATCGATTCACCCAGTGGACGGTGCCTTGTATAAACTTTTGTTCTCTGAAGTAGTTTTTCATCAGTCTAACAAGTTCGTCAAATTCTTTGTCCCTTGGTTTTTCTAGTGCTAATAAACTGGACATCTATAATAGAAAGCGCAAAAATCTGTTTAAATGTATGTATGTATGTTTGTATGTCTCACAAAAACTTTCGACAGAGGCGATGGATTTTCACGAGATTAATATCATTTTGAAGTCCGACCGTTCGGACAACAAATATCGAAAAATTGGTCAAAAACATTAGTTCCTTCACCCTCAACAAGGCACTTTCCTACAGTGAGGGATAGCAAAAAATCGTTCCCTCATGACAATTTAGCCAAACGTGCATGCGCAAAAAACGTTCTTTCTTGAATAAGTTTAAATATAAAAAACGATCTAATTTCGCTCACGTGGTCATAGCTAAGTCGGTATAGTAGCAGCATCGTTATCTAAAGATTGCACATTTGAGCCTAGATATCAGGTATCAGGGTGTGCAAAACAGGTAATTATATGCCAGAGGGGGTCGGGGCGACAAATTTTATGACCGCCCCGGGCAGCAAAAATTGATGCTATGCCACTACTTTCACTGTATGTGTGGAAAGACCCGGATGTTATTTATATATATATATATATATTTATATATATATATATATATATATATATATATATATATATTGTAAACTATGACCAAATATGAAGCTTTATAGAATTTCATTCTATAAGCTATTAGTAATTGCGATAGGTTTATTCACAGAACAAGATGGTAGCCAACTGGAAATGGACCAATGCGAGTTGTTTTGGTTCTTTTTGAATTCTACCTATTACATTGTTATGCAATTTTGACTTTGAGAACTTTCTGTGTTTTCCTGGTCAGTCCACTGATGAAATATCCAGTATTGGCATACAAATATAATTTTGTCATGTGAACAAAACAGGTCAGTAAAATGTACAGATTTTTTTTTTTTTTTTTTGCAATAAAGATTGGTAAGATGAATGAAAACTTGGACTTTGAAATCTAACAAAATTGTTATTCATTTATATAGGCTCTGTTGTAATATCGTAGCAAATATCGAGCTTTTCATTTAAAAAGGATTGGTATGCATAAAGAATTGAAAATATTCTCAAAAGCGAACATTTTCACAAACCATATTTACTTATCATTTTGTTCAAGGGGGGATGCCAGACATTCATCCACTATCTCATGAATCCTAACCGAGAGATGTTTTTAAGATTCTAACCGTTACTTTAAGTGCAATTGTTTGAATCTCTCTTTCACTTGGTTCACTGGGTATATTTGCCAGGTATTTTTTGAAATTCTCTTTCATGAGTCCAGTTGCCCATTGTGTGTGTGTGTGTGTGTGTGTGTGTGTGTGTGTTCTTGGAGTTAAAATCGGTCATAATGATTCACAAATATCAATAGAACTTTGGTGAGAATAGATTATAAATGATCCGACAGTGCAATCCAGAAATTCTGCAATGGGACGGCTGTACACTTTTGAAAGCAAGTGTTAAACAATACACATAAGCAATTGTCAGATAAATGTTTATAACACTTGATATCAGTTATCGGAGTCCAACATGAAAAAAACAGGTAGTTGAATTTGTTATTAATTTCAAAGCAAAGCCTGGAATTATCATGCATTACATAGAAAAATGCGAGCATGAAAATTAATATGGTTAAGATTAAACTTAGAAAAGTAAAAGGACTCGTTAAAACTGGAAAAGAAAAAGACAGTAAAAAATATAATACATTTATAACTTAAAATATTGCAGCGTTAAGAATTTAAAAAAAATCAATTTAGTAGTATATAATCAATAATGCTCGCATTTTTCTATGTAATATAAAATTTAATAGATTTATATAGATAAATGTATTGATACATTTTTATCGTAATACTAGCAGGAGGCGCCTGACCTCGATGGATCGTAAAATACACTTACATAAACGCTTCTATATAATATATATCCGTGTGTGTGTGAGTGTATGAATAATAAAACTTATTTGGGATTTGAAAGAAAGAGGGACAAATAAAGGCCTGGCCAGAGACAGGTTTGTTTGGAAATAGAGTTCTAAAAAAAAAAATAAGACAATAACTTTAACTAGGTCTGGGATTAAAAGGATACACTTTTCTATTCTCTTTTCTGTTATATATTATCAGGAGTACATCATTAGAGAAAAACTCAGGAGTAGACATATCCACCTTTTTACCATTCTGACCAGAGCTCGACAAAAGATAAAATCCATAAGCAAAGCAAAATATTCAAAAATTGTCCACACCTAAAATTCATATCAAATCTATGTATCACATCAATATATTAAAAAAAGATGGAAGTCAAAGGTCAAATATATCAACGTTTTGAATTATTTAATGCTGGAATACAATATAAAAATTGCATACATTTTCCAATAATAGTTGTTGCACAGGACTGAACGCAATAATAATAATGGCGATAAGTAAAATATGATAATGTAAATATTTACTTGTTCCGTGATGACAAATGTATATTTAACACAAATGATCTTTTTTTTTATTCACCATTTGTGCATTCAGACTTTATTATCTCCCATATTTGATTAACAGTCAAAATAAGACATTTTTCCTTCAACTTTCCTTTTCAGGAATCGCCAACAATTTTCAATTATATTCAAGTCTGGAGACTGACTTGGCGGACAATTTCCAATATATCTAATATTCTTTTCTCCAGTCAAATAAATTTTTTTTTTTTTGTCAATTTCCAAGTAGAAGCAACTCGCACTCGTCTGTGGAAAACATAAAAATAAAACAAAACATGAAATCCCATCATTCAGTCTAGACTAAAACTCTTGTGAATTAACTGTTCTTCTACATAGAAGAGCTTCTTTTTTTTTTACTGTCATCAGAAATTATTCCCTCCCCTTATTGTTAATGCAGGCGACTGTTTTATCCTTTATTCTATCCAGAATTCAGTTGGATTCTTTTTAGAAATATAAATGATGTGTTCTCAGAACAATAAAAACGTATTGATGCAACATTTTTACAAAAAAAAAATATTCATATATTTTTGATAATATTTAAAAGTATATGTATAAAGATTTTTTTACATAAAAGTTGTCCATGCACACACACGTGTATATATATATATATATATATATATATATATATATATATATATATAGAGAGAGAGAGAGAGAGAGAGAAGGAGAGAACTTGAATGCCTACTAGACACTATCCTTGAATGTCTCTCTGTACAGGAGTTTGAAAATACCTTTCCCTACAAGTAAAACCTGACTAAATATTCAAAATCACAGAGTATTTTCAAACCAAATAAGATCTCTTCTCATATTGGCTTTTATGAGGAATGGTGCATCTTCTCCAAGTGACGTTACCTCAAATAGCCACACGAAGCTAAATAATCCACCAAATAAGAAAAAATGTCGGCCTGGAATCCAGTAAGACCATAAGAAAGATATACTATAACATATGAAAATAGTTAATTGGAGAGAGGAAAATTATGTTCTCAACTTCTTTATTTACTCAATGTTTGAGATGTAAAGGAGACCTTAATGAAATATTTGAATATCTATGTATCTCATATAAAGATCAAGTATCAACCCCAGGAAGTGGGGTTCATTGATTTCTGAAGACGTTGACTGAAGTAAAATGAAAAAAAAAAACCACACACACACACACATACACACACAAGTGATGGGACGATACCAAAATTTATCCCGATTCTGATACAGTCATCGATTCTCGTCGATACAATTACTGATTCCGATTCGTTTAAAATTTATAAATAATTATAATTTTTCTTTTTATATTTGCCAATTACTGTAAAACTCTGTGTAATGTTTGCATATATTTCTTTTGCAAACATAAAATTACACTCAGTAGGGAACACTTGTATAAAATAGAAAGACACTTTACTTAATATAATGTTCAAATGTTTTATGATTGACTGAAAACCGCGAGACAAATGAAGATTTATTGAAATTTTTAAAACAACGAAATGTATTATTTTATCGTTATCACACACAATGTTATTGGAATGGTTTCAGAAATTGGAAATAGTCGACGATTGATACGCAAAATAAGATAACGGTATAGGAACAGGATAATTAACAAAGCTTTCTCATCGTTTAGAATGAGTTTTTAAATAATAAATGTTACTATTTAGAAAACATTTCTTAACATGAAAATCGCGAGCAGGATGTTGGCTTTGTTTACTATTCTGTGCCCTTTCTCTATCAGAGAATGTTCAAATGTTTTATCTTAATTATAAAGATTTGGTCGGGTATTAGGTCGATTTGTTTTACTGTAAAAACAATGAGACCTTTTTTTAGCTGACTATGTTTCTATTTACAATGCCTCCCCATGGGACAGAGTTAGACACCAGGGTCGTTTTTTAACGTGGAGAAAAGGAACAAAAATAAAAATTGTCTCAGTCGTGAAGGATTTCTCCTCCACTGACAGAGAACAAGAAATTGAAGTGCAGCATCTGAAGAACAGATACTACACTTTGAGGTATTTATTTGCTCCCCCACTGAGCAAATTAGGCACAGGGCCGATTTTTAAAGTGAGGAGTGAAGGGGAAATGGGGACCAACTCCCCGGGGAGTAGGGGAGCTGGATAGTGACAATTGGTATCAAGGGTTTCCTCTACATTGACCAAGATCTTATATGTGGGGTTGCCCCCACATATGGCCTTTGCTTGCAGTATCTGTAGTATTTATTTGCTCCCCCACCGAGCAAATTAGGCACAAGGCCAATTTTTAATGTGAGGAGTCAAGGGAGGGGGAAGGGAAAAAGGGGACCAGCTCCCGAGAGGAGGGAAATGGGAGCTGGTTAAAGGTCAAGCATGTGGGGTTGCCCCCACATCTGGTCTTTGCTAGTCATAGCTAGTCCTAGCTAGTCATAGCTTGCAGTATCTGCCGGAACAGATGGTATTTATTTGCTCCCCCACCGAGCAAATTAGGCACAAGGCCGATTTTTAATGTGAGGAGTGAAGGGGAAATGGGGACCAGCTCCCCGGGGAGTAGGGGAGCTGGATAGTGACAATTGGTATGAAGGGTTGCCCCTACATTGACCAAGGTCTTATATGTGGGGTCGCCCCCACATATGGTCTTTGCTTGCAGTATTTGCCGGAACAGATGGTATTTATTTGCTCCCCCACCGAGCAAATTAGGCACAAGGCCGATTTTTAATGTGAGGAGTGAAGGGGAAATGGGGACCAGCTCCCCGGGGAGTAGGGGAGCTGGATAGTGACAATTGGTATGAAGGGTTGCCCCTACATTGACCAAGGTCTTATATGTGGGGTCGCCCCCACATATGGTCTTTGCTTGCAGTATTTGCCGGAACAGATGGTATTTATTTGCTCCCCCACCGAGCAAATTAGGCACAAGGCCGATTTTTAATGTGAGGAGTGAAGGGGAAATGGGGACCAGCTCCCCGGGGAGTAGGGGAGCTGGATAGTGACAATTGGTATGAAGGGTTGCCCCTACATTGACCAAGGTCTTATATGTGGGGTCGCCCCCACATATGGTCTTTGCTTGCAGTATTTGCCGGAACAGATGGTATTTATTTGCTCCCCCACCGAGCAAATTAGGCACAAGGCCGATTTTTAATGTGAGGAGTGAAGGGGAAATGGGGACCAGCTCCCCGGGGAGTAGGGGAGCTGGATAGTGACAATTGGTATGAAGGGTTGCCCCTACATTGACCAAGGTCTTATATGTGGGGTCGCCCCCACATATGGTCTTTGCTTGCAGTATTTGCCGGAACAGATGGTATTTATTTGCTCCCCCACCGAGCAAATTAGGCACAAGGCCGATTTTTAATGTGAGGAGTGAAGGGGAAATGGGGACCAGCTCCCCGGGGAGTAGGGGAGCTGGATAGTGACAATTGGTATGAAGGGTTGCCCCTACATTGACCAAGGTCTTATATGTGGGGTCGCCCCCACATATGGTCTTTGCTTGCAGTATTTGCCGGAACAGATGGTATTTATTTGCTCCCCCACCGAGCAAATTAGGCACAAGGCCGATTTTTAATGTGAGGAGTGAAGGGGAAATGGGGACCAGCTCCCCGGGGAGTAGGGGAGCTGGATAGTGACAATTGGTATGAAGGGTTGCCCCTACATTGACCAAGGTCTTATATGTGGGGTCGCCCCCACATATGGTCTTTGCTTGCAGTATCTGTCGGAACAGATACTACACTTTGATCTTGTCCCGAAGGCCAAAGCTGACTATGTTTAAGCAACTTGAAAATTTTGACCGAAAGAAAGAAACAGTTATTTTAGAAGTTAGAGTGTGGAAGTTGTTATATGAATATAATGTAAGGTTATAATCATTTCAGAGTCGTTCTAAATATTTTTTGTTTATTGCTCTTAAACGCTAAAATGTCTTGGAAATAATAAGTTTGATAAATGTATACCTTTTGAGAATAGGTTTGATAATTATTTTTTGTATTATTTGGACTATTAGTCTCATCTTGGTTGTTTTGTTTTTTCACAACGTCTCGGCCGATGTAACCTCCGACCATCTTCAGGTGTATTCACACTGGTGAATAGTGAAAAATGTTTGTTTTTTGCTTTTCCAACGAACATAGCCGTTAGAAATTCAAAATGCAAATAGCGTCAAGTCTATTTCTTGTTTTTTTTTTTTTAATAAACCCGGGTCCATTTCGTTTTTTGTTTTTGATATGATGACTGTATATTTTTGAGATGAGGATTGATGATTATTTTTTGAAGATGGTCGGAGGTTACATCGGCCGAAATGTTGTAGAAAAAATAATCAAGATGAGAGTAATAGTCTAAATAATACAATAAATAAATAAATAGTAGGTAATTTTACATTAAATTTATATGTAAAATTGATCCCAGGCTCTAAATTCTTTAATCTTTTTATATTTATTTTTTATATAATTCTCAGTAAATTTTGTCAGTATTTTTTGCTTGACAAAACTATTTTTATTTTATTGCAAACTCATTTTCAGGTACGTTATAATTACGGCATTCTTATGAAAATATAAAAGCTTGTTTTCCATTTTTCATCAATTCGCAATTTTTACTTTTTATTGTTAAACGAAAAAAGGTGTTATTAGAGTTAATTTATCCAAAAAGAAAAATGTGATTTCCCATTTTTAATTCATTGCTATTTTTAAGTTATTGCATGTAAATTGCATGAATAACTTAGTGGTAAAAAAAAAAAAAAAAAAATCAGTTTTCCATATAAATTTAACATAAAATCTTTTAGATCAGACAGCATTTTAAGAACATGAAACCTATTTTGTTTGCTTCAGATCTTGGCCATATTAATGTTTCTGATCAACCTTTAGTAGAAAATATGTCATTATTTAAAGTCATAAAAGATTCAAGTTTTTACAACTAACCATAAGACTTGGTGGTAATACCAAAAAATAAAACGATTAATTAATATCATATGAATTTACCGTTCGAAATTAGGGTAAGCAAGTTTACTTCGCTGTAGTCTATCCAATATTTTGATATATTCGTCGGGAGATTTTCATCAATATTTTTAACTGGGGCCAACGCGTTCATTAGACAATGACAAGCTCAGAACTTCGCCAAAAAAATAAAAGACAATTTGTCTAGCGGTTTAAATCATTTAATGTGACTGTCTGAAAGTGGTCATATAGCCTTTTAGTCAGTCGTGTCTCTTTTATTGCATTTTCTCCCCATACAAAGCACAGTGCCACTTTGATGTAGGGGGCTACTATCTGGGGCATAATTGAAGAGATACTATGTAGGGAGTCGAGGAACAAGATGTCTGTTCACATTACACTTCAACTTCTGCATCTCAGTACAGTCGGAAAAGCAAGAATCCGGAAGGGAATTCCAAAGTTTGGCAGTTCTGCGGAAAGAAACTATTGGAGTAGGTTATCTGGTTTCTGGAGATCTCTACTGTATAGGAATGGGGTTTTAGCTGTTTGTCGGGAGTATTTCTGTTGAGGGAGTACAAGGACTTGTAGTTCGTCGGAACATCCACCATTAAAATAATTGTAAAACAAACAGAGGGATGCAGCATTTAGTCGATGGGACAGAGGCTGAAGACTAGCTGACAGTTATTAGGTTGGCGACTCTCTTTTGAACCTGTTGCACCTGTAGCTATTAGTGATTGCGAAGGTTTCTTGTAATTATTAAAGAAAACAAGTTAGTATCAGCAGCATCCAGTGTTACCATCCATTTTTTCTCCCCATTCCACTACAGACTGGAGGTCTTCCCCTAAGTTTTATGGCATTGCCTTAGATACGAGGGGAGTGCAATAAGTACTGCCCCTGACCCACTTCTAGTTGTCTGATCTAGCTGTAATTTTGCATGTGCAATGATTTATATTTCTACGGGTTATGTGACAAATTACAGCTCTGAACTAATTGTGGTTTCTGTTTTACAGGTGTTTGAACTGAGTCAGGGGTGAAATGGAGCCTGTTGAATGTCGAGCAGTGATCCAGTTTTGTATTTGAAAGGACGCACACCACAGGAGACTTTTGATGAAATGAAAGAAACTTATGGTGACAATGCACCATCATATGACCTTGTAAAACGCTGGCATCGTGAATTCAAACATGGTCGGAAGTCTGTGGAAACAGCTCTCAGACCTGGTCGCCCTCCCCCCGCCCCCTTCTGCCATTGATGAGGCATCTGTCCGTCAAGTTGAGACTGCCATTTTGGAAGATCGGCACATTACTATTCGTCAAATAGCCCAAGATGTCAAGATTAGTACAGGGTCTGTGGAAACTATCATTCATGACCATTTGCATATGCATAAGGTGTCTGCCAGACAGATTCCCAGGTTGCTCACACCATTCCAGAAGCAAGAACGCTTCGAGTGCTCAAGGATGAATTTGGATATGTGCCAAGAAGATGAGTCAAAGTTTTTCAAAAACTGATTACACAGGATGAAACCTGGGTCTATCACTATGATTCAGAGACCAAAGTCCAGTCAATGCAGTGGAAGTACTTGGACTCACCACATCCAAAGAAGGCAAGGTTTCTGCCCTCCGCTAGCAAGGTCATGCTCATAGTCTTCTGGGACCAGGACGGAGCAGTGATGACAGATTTTCTGGCAAAGGGTACCACAATTACAGGAGCCTATTATGCTTCACTTTTGAGGAAATAAAGGGAAGCTACCAAAACGAGGTGGGGCAAGATCAGCAAAGGAACCCTCCTCCTGCAGGACTATGCTCCGGTTCACAACTCGCATGTCACCAGATCAGAAGCACGGGCATGTGGTTATGAAATCCTCTCCTATCCTCCCTACCATCCTGACCTTGCACCCTCTAACTTTCAGCTCTTCCCAGCCATGAAGTTGTTTTTGAAAAGGAAGCGTTTCCCAGATGATGCAGCCTTGATTTCTGAAGTCATGTCGTGGTTGGAGGACCAACCTGGAGTGTTTTACAAAAAACGATCTCCAGAGCTGCATCAAACGATGGGAGAAATACATAACTTTTGGTGGTTCCTATGTAGAGAAAGACTAATAACTGTGCCAAGTTTCGTTGCTCTACTGTTATGGGAAGTGCATCAGGGGCATTACTTATTGCATGCCCGTCGTATGTATCCATTTGTTTTCCCCTCGTACCTGTTATAGAGAATGGTGTCATCAGCAAATATACCAATATCAGAGACCATTTTATCAGGGAGGTCATTTATGAATATCATGAATAATAAAGGTTCAAGATCGCCCCCGAGGTGCAGCCATATTTATATCATTGCTTTTTCATCCAGTAATATCATATGATCTGATTTTCCTCAGAAGGGCATCGTGCAATACCCTGTAAAAAGCCTTAGATATATCTAGAGCTACTTCACTACCCTCTTCTGCTTTATTTAGTGCTTTGTATATACATTAAGAGATTACAGTTAGGATATCTGCAGTAGAACGGGCTTACCTAAAGCCATATTGTTGGTTGGACAGAAGTTTAGCAACTGTAAGGTGGTGGACTGGAATTTGATTAATTACGGACTCAAATATTTTGGCGAAAAGATGGAGGAGGCTAATGGGGCAATAATTTAATGGGTCAGTTGTTTTGCCAGGATTCTTGTAAACTGATACCATAGAAGCAGTTTTCTAGCAATCAGGAAAGCAAGATTTGTTAAGGCATTTGTTGAAAAGTTTGGAAAGAAATGGAGCAACTTCAGTGGAGCATTATTTTTTAATAGTTATAGGCATTTGTTACACAATCATCAGAACTGTGGTCAGAAACAAATCTACAAGTGAGGCTTATTGATCTTGTTTATCTGGTAGACTGGTCGGAAACGTAACTATCTGTGATAGAGAATGAGATATAGAGAAACTAAAATAAATGTGATTAAAGAATAAGCAAGTGAATTTTATAATTTTTAATTTGCTTACAATAGTTCAACAATAAAAAAAAGAACTTTGTTGGCGCCACGTAATGTCTTTAACTATCATTGTGTTGTACGTTCAGTAGTGGTTCCAGAGCCAAACGCTTCATTGATATTGCGAGCAGTTTCAGTAACATTTCAGCCTAGCTTGAATTGAAATAAGAAAATTGTGCTAATTTGCTTTTTTTCCATCTAAAAAGACGACATAATTGTTTTAAAGCGACTGTAATTTAAACGATTAGATGAAGCGTTATTGGGGACAGGATGGTCTGCTGTGTGATAAATGACCCCGTCCGCATGTGTGTAATGGTAGATGGCTGTATTTAATGATAGAGGAATTGATAAGACCAAAGGTCGCATAATGAGGACGAAAATATATCATTATATACCAGCGAAAGAAATGCAATTTATTTGCATAAATATACATGAAGAAGTGATAGAAAGTTCATTGAGAGATGAGTAACGTTACTTGCAGTTGACTGGCTAGTCAGGAACACGGTGGTGGCCCATGGCCCCACCAGAGCGGTGTTTGTCACATCTTGACTGCTTGAAGGTCCGGCACAAAAGAGGAAGAAATATAGGGAACAGGAAGTGACGTAGGTAGGTCGCTCTTCTGAGTTAAAGGGCGACAATCGAGTTAGGCTGGGAGTTTTCAACTCCCACAGCATAAAACTCTCTTTAAAATGAGACATTATGTAAAGGTATTATAACGAAAACTTATTTGAAAATAAATCATTTGAAATCAAAATTAAAAATTTCCCCCCACCCACCAAAGGGGTTTATCTACTCCGGAAGCTGGTCTTTTACATGGAGGTATTGGAGGTGTCTATTCCGAATGCTGTTCTTAAGATAGGGAGGTTAGTAGTGTCTATTCTGAAAGCCGTTTTTAAGATGGGGAGTTTGGGATGTCTATTCCAAACACCATTCTTAACATGATAATACTTAAAGAAGTGAAGTGAAAAAAGTCGTAATTATTTTGTTTTATTTGTTAAAAAAGACAACATAAACTGGAATTTAATTTTAAACTATTGGTGGAAAAGTTGAAAAGAAGAGGAAGACTTGAACAACAAACGGAAACAGCTAGGACTGCTAACACTGATTTCAATCAATCTAAACAGTTCATGCGCAGTGAGAATCCCTAACTTCTAAAACTTCTGTTTTTACTTTCCATTTTAATTCTAATGGATTTCTTTTTGTCATTTTTTTTTTTACATGGAGGTCACCACTTATCAAGGCCCAGAGGCCACTCCGAGATAAGGGTTATTGCGTGTACAGTAATCAATGGGATAGTATCGTAGTAATCGTTAGTATTGGAGATTTGATAAAGTGTCTTACTTAAGGGGGCGGTTTGTCAGGATTTGTTTATGTTGGACTTGAAGACATCCAAGTTGTAGTCAGGTGGGAAACAGGGAAACGAAAGAGAGTTCCACAGGCGTGCAGTTCTAAGAAAGAAGCTTTGTTCATGGAATCTAGGTTTTGATTTAGGCACAGATAAAGAGTGGGGAAAATTATTGACGGTGGTTTCAGCTAGACGGGTGTTTCTCGTGAAAGTTGGCAAGGGGGGGGGGACCAGAGATTGGAGCTCAGACAGGCACTTGCCATGGAGGTAACGATAAAACAAAGAAAGGCTCGCAACATCTCTTCTGTGGGAGAGAGGCTGCAGGGAAGAGAAAAGGGCATCCCCCACTAAGCCACAGAGTCTATTTTATACTCTGTCAAGGCAATATAGGCTGTTTTTAGCAGCTCCTGCCCAGATGTGGCAACAGTACTCCATCCTTGAATGTACTTGGCTTTTATACAGATAGAGAATTGCATCAGTAGCGAGAAATTTTATTAATTCATACTGATTTACACATTCCCTTAATTGACTTCTTTTTTTTTTAATTCAAACAGTATCGTACAGTACTTACATGTTATCGCCCCATTACTAATCAGCACTAATTGCGAGTGAAAACCAAATTATTTCATTTCAGCCGCGGCCGCCAGTGTTTGCAATTGTTCAGGGATGGCAGTGGCCATGAACAACAACCATAGTTTACTTTTTGTGAGGGGGTGGGGCAGGCTTCTACCGGGAAACGCCAGTTAACGGGTTCTTCTAGTATGGTAATAACTTACTACCTAGCTCTACTCACGTATTGAGCACTGACAAAGTAAATATTGAAAATCAATACATAAAATATTATACCTCCTTATAAAATTATATCTAGCTACATGAAATAATATTTCTGAAAATCCATCCAGACAATGGGTCAAACCTTTGGATCTAATGCACTAACGAGAACAATAGATGATTATCACAAAGACAAATGTTTATTGGCCTTAGTCATTAAAAGACTAAGATTATTGGTAGGAGAATAACAGTAAATAGGAGAGTTCTACAAGCCTGCAGTCCTTGGAAATAGTGGGGATGATTGCTGAAACAATCTTTCACTTGGTGCTTATATTACTAAGTGAAAGATTCTTATGGAATATTGAGATAACCTGCCCCATTAAAAGAAGTTACTGGAATAGGAAACTGTCTTATAACGAGGCATCAAAAGTGAACTGATGAAGATAACTAGACTAAGGAGTCAAACGAGCTGGAACAAACGAAATAGTTGGGAGGGGGATTAAACAATTCTGAAAAACATATACCATCATAGTTTTTATAGAAAATACTAGCAACATCTGTAAGAGAGGTTGCAGAGAAAAACAACGGATGGGACCAATTAAATTACAGATACGTTTCTACACCTTGAAAAGAACCCTCAAATAAAAGAGATTCACCAGTACAAATATGATATATATACATGGTCTGATTTTAGGTTGATAGAGAGATAGAGAACAGCCTCAGGTCTGAGAATGTGTTTGGAACAATAGATATAACTGACTTTAAGAGAAGCAGAAAACGTATAACCTCCCAGAAATATTTGATAAGAAAGACCAAGAAGTTTCGGGAGTCAGTTTCTTCTCAAAAGCAAAGACATCCATAAGTATCTCCAGAAGAAAATGGATGCATATACGATTGAAAAACACGGGTTGAATTTTTACAGAATTAACCGAAATAAACATATATATATATATATATATATATATATATATATATATATATATATATATAAATTAAGACTATTGTGAATTCGAGTAAGCAAGTTGATTCAGCAATTGCAGGAGACTAAATAACTTACTGACAAAATAATTTTTCAACGAAGGACTAAAAATTAAATTAAAAAAAAATATCTGATGTGCAAGATTAAAATGCTTCCAGATCTCTCTCTCATATATATATATATATATATATATATATATATATATATATATATATGTGTGTGTGTGTGTATTAAAAACAATCAAATAAAAAATAATTATTTGGATTTGTCAGACTACTGTTTCATCTTGAGTGTTATTTTCACAACGTTTTGTTTGAACCTAATGGATAAAGTACTTGGTAAAATTCAATTATAAGTTACACTTAAGTTAACTCTTCTAGAGGTTGAATGTTCAATCCTCAGTAAGGACGACACTTAAAATAGAATTTCCATTTACTTACCTAGTCACGTCTCATGAAGCAAGAGCATGCTATCCTTGTGGATTATATAAAGGATTCTATTCAAAATTTTTGCTAGATTCACGAGTTCTGACAAGAAATACCAGATTGTACAAGATCGGGGGTTACATCGACAAAAACGTTGTGAAAAGAACACTCAAGATGAGAAGAGTAGTCTGAAAAGGCCAAATAATACAAATAATCCTCATTTTAAAAATTCAGAAACAAATCAAATTTATTTGGTAAAAAACCAACAACATATAGCAAGAGACAGGTAGGAGATATTTACATCTAGATATATGAATGTTTGTCCGAGGCCGATCTTAACCTAGATATGGTAATCCTCACCTCGACCTCCACTGGTCGATTATTCCCTGGAGCAGAAACAAAGAATCCTGCATTTCTTCTATTGGATCGAAATTAAAAGTTGCATTTGTGCTGGAGTGAAAAACTCTTTTGAAAAGAATATTTAGGTTTACTGCTTTGTTTTATAGCATACGAACCCTGTTTAGATTATTTAATGCCGAAACCAGTAATTTTGAAAAGGGTTTTATTTTTCAAGTAGTTCATATCTTCAATAATTTATTCATGGCATTTGATTGGATTGCTTTCTAGGAAAAAAAAATTTTTGTCGCTTTTTTGACTTTATGCGTGTTGCTGACTAGAATTTCTCTAACGTCTGAGGAGAGGCAGTTATGACTTTTTTGTAATTGTAATATTGCTTTAAATTGTGTATTATGCGTGATAAGGCGATGTGATAGGGTGATGGTTGTATAACCATCATAACTATTAGTTTTATTGTTGTAATAGAAGTTGCACTCTCTCAATGAGCATTTGAACCTATAAATGACGTCAGTTCGTTCTAGGGCAAGGGGTGCATTGTTTTTTACTACTAGATTAAGTTTAAGTTTTTTTATAATATATGACAAGCCTAATCTTATTACCAGTAGAAGAAACATATTTATGGATAATATCTTTCATGGCCCGGTTGCATTTAGTTACAGTAGAATAGGTCAATGATATATATATCTATAATATAAAGCTGAATGTGTGTGTGTGTGTGTGGGTGTGTGTGGTCACGAATAGACTCCTATATGGTTGACTATTTTAAAAAAAACTGATTGCATATAATGATAGAAGATTAATCGAGAAACAGGAATGGGTATGTTTGACCTGGCAGAACAGTGGTTAATTAAAATTGTGGGATCTGCGTACGTGCCTGGTCCACGAAGTAGGGAAATAAAAAATTAAAAAATTAAAAAGAAAATGTTTACAAATGTTTTTGATATAGATGTACATAAGAATACTTTGATAAGTATATTTTGTCTTAAATAGGAATGGTATAATAAAATTGTGGGGTCAGCGTTCGCGCCTGGCCTCCATAGAATGAGAATATGTCACAAAGTTTAATAAGGTTTTTTAATATAGATCTACAGATTATTGTGATAATTGTTTCAGTGTGAACAGGTATGGTATAATAAATTATGGGGTTTATCTATTTTATTTTTACTTTCATCATATTTTGCTTTGGTTTTGATACCCCGAAATTCGAAGCTATCTCTTTACAACCCTTCCTTTTCATAATCTATCATACTTTCATAAATCAGAGTCCATTTTCTGTAGGCTGTTTTTGAACCCAGTCAACGACGGGTACTTTTGCTAGTATATATATATATATATATATATATATATATATATATATATATATATGAGCAAAAAGTTAATAAAATATGTTAAAAACACTTTAAAATGAGTTAAAAACATATTTAATCTGAAAAGGAAACACTAGATAAATGGATAGTCCTTAATCCGCAGAGTTTCGAAGAAATACTCTCCTTCTCATCAGAGTGTAGGAATTAGCAAAATGCGGGATCGGATTTTGCATGCAAAAGTATTTGATGAAACAACAAGTAAGTCAAAGATCTTACTTGAAAACAAAATAAGTTAAGCAGAGGGAATATGGTAAAGAAAAAGGTGATTACACATGAATGGATAGTCTGGTGGAAGATAAAAAATCCAGTGACGGTAAAATCCAAATGTAAAACTTCAAGAAAGTTAAAAGAATTTCCATTTGTACAAGTAAAATCCAAGGAAATCTCGTAATTGGAAGAAGATGGTCCATAATAATCCAAAGGCAGAAATCCATGGAATAATTCACAAACATGTGTACAAGGAAAAAAAATAATATTAATAAAATAAAAATAAAATGTGCTTTTCACTCTACTTCCGAGACATAACTTTTATTTTCCTTTTAGTGTCGTTTAATAACTCTTGCTGACATTTTTTTAAGTGATGACTTGTACATTTCAGTTGACCTATATTATTTTGCCCTATATATATTTTTGCGCCTTTAACATTTCCTGTCTGGGTCGTTTTGACTTCTGTTTCCCTTTATTTTATATTTAACTTTATCATTTTTTCCCCCAGATCTTTTTTATTTATCTGGCTAACATTTTGTAGGGACCTTTATCATGATTCGGTGCAGCGAACTAAGTATTAGAGTAAATGGTTAATGTACATTTAGGGATTAATAGAACTTACTATTGATTCACATTTTAGGTAAAACTGAGCACAAATTTAACCATATTTAATCATTAATTAGGCATAAAGTACTCATTCTAAATCAACGGTTTACAACTTTTACTCGTTAAAACGTGCAAAAATATAGTGAAAAATAGTTCGCTAACCTTTGTTAGAAAATCTCATGCATGAAAATATCTTGGTATAAAGTAACGTCAATATCGTTAATGACATTCACAATCCTTTATTCAAATATTGTTCTGGGGGTAGTTAACACGCCTATATCTATGATAGTATGGATTTGTCTGGCTCTATGTAAGTCAGACATTTTTTACAGTCGAGTAGAGAGCATACACGTAGTTTAACCGCTCGCAGTGAACACCAGGACTCTTTCACAATAATACTGTGACCCCCTAAACAGGACCACAATATTGGGGACGTCTGGATTCGAAAAAGGACCCACAAGAATCTCCTTGGATAAACGAGCAACTTCTGTTCAACAAACTCGTATTTGTCTACCTTCTTTGAGAAAGTAAAGATTGGCTCCACAAAGTTTTTTTCAATGACGAAAAACGACCTCACCTGGGAAAAGTTTATTCCCCCCCCCAAAAAAAAACCTGACTTAATTCCTTTCTAACTTTTAGTTTGAGCAAGTCAATTTTGAAATAAGATATTTTTATTGCCCTAGAATTGTTTTTCTTTATCCAAAAGCCTTTATTTTTTTTTTTTACTGTTCTTTGAAACTGAACATTTTTTGATTCTAAACACACAAACGATAAAACTTTCGCTTGTGCAAATATCTTAATTTTTCCTCTTTGCAAGAAACCATTTTTCGTTTCACCGTATATTTTTTAAAAAAGCACTGTGGCCTAAAAATTTCTGTCGATTTTCGTTTTCTCCGTAAAACAACGAGAAAATAAAATAAAAGTATATCAACTCTACAAAAGAAAAAAAAAAGTATATCAACTCTACAAAAGAAAAAAAAAGTATATCAACTCTACAAAAGAAAAAAAAAGTATATCAACTCTACAAAAGAAAAAAAAGTATATCAACTCTACAAAAGAAAAAAAAAGTATATCAACTCTACAAAAGAAAAAAAAGTATATCAACTCTACAAAAGAAAAAAAAGTATATCAACTCTACAAAAGAAAAAAAAAGTATATCAACTCTACAAAAGAAAAAAAAAGTATATCAACTCTACAAAAGAAAACAAGTATATCAACTCTACAAAAGGAAAAAAAAAGTATATCAACTCTACAAAAGAAAACAAGTATATCAACTCTACAAAAGGAAAAAAAAGTATATCAACTCTACAAAAGGAAAAAAAAAGTATATCAACTCTACAAAAGGAAAAAAAAAGTATATCAACTCTACAAAAGAAAAAAAAGTATATCAACTCTACAAAAGAAAAAAAAAGTATATCAACTCTACAAAAGAAAAAAAAGTATATCAACTCTACAAAAGAAAAACATATATCGGCTCTACAAAGGATCGAAACCGCATTCACTCCTTACTCGACTGGGGTTTTGCTGTGAAGACGAATTTCAATTCATTTTATTATTCCAAATTCTTCTGGACTCAAAATTCCTCGTATTTCTTTCTTCTCGAGAGAGTTAAAATAAATTCTCAATTGCCTTTTGTTCTGTGAAGAATTGAACATTTTTTTCTGTTAAAACCACGTGTACGTGACTTTTTTCTTTGTGAATATTAATTTGGCCTATCGTCCCTGTAAAGTCGACATTTTTCTGTTTAGCATTTCTTAGACCCATAGTTGTCTTGTGAGTCTTATTTTTCAAAATCGAAGCGCTTTAAAGGGAATTAGTTAAAATGATACGTTTACAGCAGACTCAGACTTTGGATATACAGAAACAAAGAGAAGAAAGGAGAAACAAAGAAAGAAAAGAAGAGAAAAAACAGAGAAAGAAAAGAAAAAGGAGAAATAGAAGAAAGGAGAGAAAGAGAAGAGGAAAGAAGGTAATTCAGCGAAAAAATACTGTAAATGCAGACACAGGATGTTTGTATTAAAAAAAAAACACTAATAACTTTTTATTTAAAAAAAAATTGAATTCCGAGACTCGCCCATTAGCGATTCTTGTTAAAAAGTGGACAACCTTACAGCCGAAGCTGGAAAACTAAAGAAATACCTGAATGAGTCGTTCCCTAATGTTTTTTCGGACAAACTATGCTGATTGCTGCTGTACAAAAATGGAGGCGAAGTTCAAGTTACAAGATAATGCCACCACAGTCTTCAAAAAGAAAGGCAGAGTACCGCTTGCCTCTATAAAAAGAAGATTGACGTAGACTGGACAGACTCGTCAAAGCAGGAATTTTGACCCCAGTTGACTACAGCGAGTGGGCCGCCCCCACCGTGTATGTAAAGAAAAAATTGAAGGATATCAGAGTCTGCACAGACTTCTCGACTGGGTTGAATGTAGCACTTAAGGATTATTATTACCTGCTACCCAGCCCCAGAGAAGTTTTTACGAAAGTAAATGGAGGGAAAATATTCTCGAAAATAGAACTGAGCGAAGCGGCGTTCCTCCAGATTCCTGTTGAGCAAGAAAGCTCAGAACTTTAGTGCATTGCCACTCACTGGACTATTTAAGCTCAATAGGTTAGTTTTCGGGATAAAAGTTCCATCAACTATTTTACAACAGGTAATCGACACGGTGTTGAGCAGCTTTGATTTTTCCATGGACGATATTCTTATGATAAGCGAATCTAGAGAGCAACATGTAAAACATGTTTTTCAGGTGTTCGAAAAAATAAACGAGTACGGCTTCACACTTAAAGACACCAAATATGAATTTTTCATCGACCAAATAAAATACATAGGGCAGATAATATAATTAGATAGGAACTGTAGATGGCCCTATCCAGAAAGATCCATAGCAATAACAAAAATATGCCTGAGTCACGCGACATAATGCTGCAAAGTTCTTAGGCTTAGCTAATTACTATGAAACCTTCATTCCTAATATGCACACATTTTGTGCACCTTTAAATGAACCACTTAGGAAGGACAAGATTTGGAACTGGACCATGGAATACAAGATGGTGTTGTAAAATTTAAAAGAGGTGCTTACATCGATACTATTTTTGACACATTACAACCCAGATTTAGGCATTATCGTCGCAAGTGAGGCGAGTGCATATGAAATCGGCGCGTGTATCCTGCAGAAAATGCCCGACGGTTCTACAAAACCTATAGCACACGCGTCGAGACCCCCTATTACCTGCAGAAAGGACTTATTCCCAGACAGAGTAAGAATCCTTAAGCATCATTATCGCGGTAACAAGATTTCACAGATTTCTCCATGGACAATATTTCAAACTTCACACGGACCACAAACCGTGATCTCTATCTTTTGCTCGAAGAAAGTGTTGCCTACACATACGGCAAACATGTTCAAAAGATGGTGAAAACTCCTACTAAATTACGAGTTTGATAAAGAGTTCCTTCCGTCAAAGAAGTTAGGACACGTGGACGGGTTATCCCAGGAAGGAGAATACACCATCCTAGATATCTCTGGCGGAAGTTATGTTCCTGAGACAAATATGGCCAATCATTGACAAACTATTGCAAAAAAAAAAAAAAGATCAAACTTGCAAAGACAACTGTTCCCAAGAAGAATTACGTGCCGGGAGGAAAATATTTTTCCAGATGTACAAAGATAATAGTACTTTCTAGGAACAGGGAACAATCAAGATCAGGATCGACCTTATGGTCTACATGGTGGAAGAACCACATTCCACGCATAAGAAACACTTGAATCAGATACGCAAACGCACTTCGAACGAGTTAAATAAAACTTCGCCAGAAGAGCCGTAAGACGCATTTGACCTGGAACCCCTCAACAACTAATACCGAAATACGTCGTTCCGATAGAAAAAGGAAACAGACGGACCCCTTGGAGGTCCACCTGAGACAGAAGAACTATATTTCGGGGAAACAAATCTTCGGCGTGGCGGTTTTCTGGGGTAGTTAACACCCCTATATCTATGTTAGTATAGATTCGTCTGGCACTTAGCCGTCGAGCGGAGAGCACACGCGCAGTGTAACCGCTTTTAGTGAACACCAGGACTCTTTCATCCTAATATAGTGACCCCATCCCCTAAACAGGACCACAGCAATTATTATATAGTCGTAATTTCAAAAGTAACTGAGACTTTTAGTTTCGGAAGAGATAGATTTTGAAAATATAGAGACAGCCAGACAAACATAGCGAGTTTTATAAATTAGATTGTGAATATTCGGTAAGGGTTTACTTATAAGAAAACATATCCTCGTGCCAGGTTGTCCTGATTAATCTCTTTATAAAAATACCTTAAACATTCTATGCCAGTAAATAGTCGATATTCAAGTCCTTCCTTGTGTGCGTGTCTACAAACATTTAATGTTTAGCTAGGAATTAAGCAATTAATACTTCGCAAGCACAAAGCAGAGATTCCAGCAGTATATATAATAGATTATTAATACCTACTTGTACGTATAAGAATAAATAAAAAATAACATCAACTGATTATTGTTTTCTCATGATAAACTGAACAAATTGTTTCCTTTCCACCTTGACATAAACAATAACGTTCTTCCAAAAAGCATAACACAAACAATAAACTCATTGTCGTCAGTTCGTATTATGACGTTCATCTGGATTAATTCAATTATAGGAGTTGTGTTAATGTTTTAATGGAATCAAACGATTTACAACGACAGAAAAGAACATGACTCGGCCAATCACTAACAGAACACACTTACAAAAGAAATCTATGCAACTCTTTAAAGAAAGAAAATCTGCAGCAGTAAATGTCGGACATCTTTTATAAATTCGTAGTGTGTACGTCTGTCGGCCCAACCGGAAGTAAGCTGAATGATGTCACATACGTCATATCGAAGTAAAATATTAACGAAGGAATACAACAGCGGACATCTCCAGCGTTAAAATTGTTTAAAAACATACGAAATATGTTATGTTTCAAGAGAATTAAAAATTTGGAGAAAGAAAGAGCAATCGAAATATATGTATGTATATATTATATGTATATATATATATATATATATATATATATATATATATATGTCATCCACATACAGTACTGTGTTGCTGTATCACAGCTCATCAGTGCGGCTAGACAGGCAACTACCTCAAGCCAGGATCGAAACCCGACCGTCCGTACGACAGTCAAGGCTTTGAACCTTTACGCTAATCGGCAGCTGCCCTGCGGGCAGTGAATTAACGATGTTTTGACATCGTCCAAATATCTAAGCTAGATTTGTTTACACAAAGAGCATCGCTTAATACGCCAATGGTATATCGTGTATCACTACCCAATATGCTCAACTCAGGATAAGGAGCATTATATTTTTCTCCTAGTCTGTTTTTTTTCTGTACGCCCGTTCTACTTTTTCTCAGAAACTATTGTCTTAATTTGGCTGGCATTTTCTATGGACTATTATTATGATAAAGTGCAACGAACTAAGTATTATGGTATTCGTTCGATGCACAGTTAGTGAATAATAGAGATTAGTCATCACAATACCACATTTACTCTCTTAGAAAATACTGAATCGATCTGACTGAAATTTTGTATGGACCTTTCTTATGATAAGGTGCAACGAATGTAGTATTATGGTGTCCGTTACATGTACAGTTAGTGAATAATAGGGATTAATTGGGAGTAGTCACTACAATATCACATTTACTCTCGTTTTTTTCTTGGAAACTGCTGGGCTGATCTGGCTAACATTTTGTATGGAACTTAATTATGATTCGGTGCGGTGAACTAAATGTTAGAGTATATGGCTGATGCATATTTAGGGATTAATAGAACTTACTATTGATTAACATTTTAGGTAAAACTGAACACAAATTTAACCATATTTAATCATTAATTCGGCATAAAGTACTCATTCTAAATCAACGGGTTATAACTTTTACTCGTTAAAACGCGCAAAAGTCTAATGAAAAATAGTTCGCTAAGCTTTGTTACAGTAGATGTCATTAAAATAAATGAGAAACTTAAATTAATGGAGCAAAGGAGAAAATCTCATTCATGAAAATGTCTTGGTATAAAGTAACCCCAGAATCATTAATGGCATTCACAATCCTTTCCATAATTCAAATATTTGTACAAATAATCTTCAGTCTATGCCTGACTTGCCACCAACTTTTAGTCAAAAATGCCCAACAGTCTTTGCCTTATCACCAAGTTTCAGTCAGTAATGCTCGATGGTAAATGTTTTATTTTCATTTCATCATACGTGCGGCATTTTGGTGATCGTCTCATCAGTAAGATGTTTGATCCTGAATAGTCTTCACACTAACTGGACCTTACTGTCTTGTACCTCGGGGGCATATCATAAGGATAATATATCAAAACAATCATCATACCATTTCTGAAATAAAATTTCTTATTTTGTACTCTAGTCCTCACATTCCAGGACGGGGAATAATTACTGTTTCTAACTGTTGGGGCGATAACAAAAAAAATGGAATAAGCTCCAATTGAATAGTACTCTATAAAAAAAAAAACTGTTAACGTGAAGTGAACCTAATCATGAGAAAGGGGAACAACCCAATATATAATATCTCCAAGCAGCTTTTACTACGGTCGATCACTCACAACAGCAACTTTATAACTCTTGCTTTCCTTTTTTGTCCCTTAGTCCTCACATTCTATAAGCGGTGTTTCTGACAAAAGGGGAATAATTGCTGTTATCTAGCTCAGAATCTAACCATATAAAACTTATCTTTGGCTAATTTTTAACATTGATGTGCTATTATTATTTTAGGTCTTTACATCAAGTAGGTTCCTGAAATGTCTGGAGCTATTTCCACAAATTACACCTGTTCTTCTTTGAAAATGACCAAGTGAGATTAAAATTTATAATGGAAAAAGTCAACTAATCAGTTAATTAAAAATTGTGGTTAATTACGACATGGAAATTAATTTCTTTTTCAATTATAACTCAATCCTAAAACTAAATATTTAATCATGAATTTGGTGCACTTAAATTATATAGGAAAAAGCCTTAGAAATTAAACAGTATATATATATATATATATATATATATATATATATATATATATATATATACACTAGCAAAAGTACCAGTCGTTGACGAGGTTCAAAAACAGCCTACAGAAAATCGACTCTGATTTATGAAAGTATGATAGGTTATGAAAAGGAAGGGTTGTAAATTTGGGTTGAATTTCGGGATATCAAAACCAAAGCAAAATATGATGAAAGTAAAAATAAAATAGATAAACCTCATAATTTATTATACCATACTTGTTCACACTGAAACACTTATCACAATATTGTGTGGATCTATATTAAAAAAAACCTTGTTAAACTTTGTGATTTATTTCCATTCTATGGAGGTCAGGTGCGAACGAACACCCATAATTTTATTATACCATATTTCTTCAAACTGAAACATGATTATCAAAGTATACTTACGCAGATAGATATGAAAAGTCTTTAAAGTTTATGCCTATTTCCATTCTATGGAGGCCAAGCGCGAACGCAGACCCCACAATTTTATTATACCATTCCTATTTAAGTTAAAACATACTTATCAAAGTATTCTTAGTACATCTATATCAAAAACACTTGTAAACGTTTGTTTTTAATTTTTAAATTTTTTGTTTCCATACTTTATGGACCAGGTGCGAACGCAGACCCCACAATTTTAATTAACCACCGTTCTGCCAGATCAAACATACCCATTCCTGTGTCTCGATACATTTCTATCATTATATGTAATCAGTTTTCTGTAATAGTCAACCATATAGGAGCCTATTCGTGACCAGACACACACACACGCATTCAGCTTTATATTATAGATATATTATATATGCGTGTGTGTGTGTGAAAAAGGGAATTTTAATTTAACAACTATAGATTTAGTTTCATAGCAAGATTACAAAACAACAAGTTTTATGGAGAAAATAAAACAATGAAATATGACAGATCTCTAGAATACAAATAAAGCTAACACTCAATAGTTAATCCTTAAAGTTAAACAGAGCTCATCTCTATATATAAAAGGCTAAACGGCCGCGCGCGTTTTTTATGTCTAAGAAAGGCTTTTTTCGGCGAGGGTAAGATTTCTCAAGAGGGTTTCAATTTTTTAACTTTTTATACACTCCCTAGATTATAATATCTACGATTTGCGAACGGACGTCATCTCTACATTTATTTTGATCGACTTGTATAAAATTCCCTATATTCTGTCCTTTCGGATGTTTGTTCGTCTTTTTTTTCGTATAAATAAAGCAGAACTAATCGAAGCGAAGTAACCGCCTGGTTTTCCTGCCAGGAACGTCTTGAAAGCAATTAGCTTTGATCAATGTTGGGAAAACATTTCATATTAGACAATTGCTATTCATTTGAGAGCTCCCCACTTTTGGGAGAGCTGATTTTCTCCAACATACTGGGGAAACAAATGCGGCGAGAAGCTTGATTGGCCTGTAGCCAACGTTCATTTCTGCGCCTGCGTGAACTCATTTCTTCAAGTCAACTTTTGAATCACTAATTTTGAACACTTTTCACGTCCTCTCCCCTCGTAGCGTAGCAGTAAAAATCTCAGCTTTTCTTTCACTTTTTTTCCGCCTTCGTGTCTCGGGTTTAGCCTGCCTACTAACACTTTTTTTTCCAAACACACGGGCAACGCCGGACACCATCGCTAGTATAATATAATTCAGTACAATACAAAATTTTATGACATATTTTAGATTTTGTAATGATTATTTTCTGAAAAAGAGCGACATCAACAATATTTGCCCTTGTGTGCATATGTTTCTGAAATTTTAATTTATCATCACATCTATAAAAGATAGGAAATCAACAATATTATGAATATCATAATTGTTGAAACGAGAAATAAATACTGTCACCTGCTGCGATACAAAACGCTACCAAAACATTAACGGATGACGATACAGGCAATATTCAATTGACTTGATCAATATTTATAAACTCGAAATAAAGTGAATGTTTGAAGTTCAATCGATAAGCTGAAAGCAAACTTTTTTAATGTGACAACTATAATTTTGATGAATTACTAATAATAACTGCTGGAGAATAGGAGTTCTTGCTTATTTATTGCTTATGTTGGCAGCCATATTGAGTTATCAAAGTGTTTTTTATGAATTTCCTTAAGAGAAAACTATCCTGGAAGTCTATCATCATCATCATCATCATCATCATCATCATCATGTTGGAATTTAACAAAACTTCAAGCTTTTACTCATCTTTCTCTTCCTGATGTTTTAGAAAATTCCTTTCAAAACGAGTCGTTTAACCCATCTGTGACATTGAAAGTGTATACAAAGTTTGCTTAATAAAAGGCTGATAGGTACTGATCCAGAAATTGACCCAGCCCACAAAAGCTGATATTATTAGCTAATTAGCTGTCAGCAGATGGCAAAATTGTTTTCATTGATGAAAAAAAACACACACACTTTTATATTTTCTTGAAACAAATTGTTTTCCATCATGGTTGTTTTCATGTTTTCGTCTTTGAAACATTTGTTCGAAAATCAAAATTTTGAATAAATTCATTTTGAATTTTTTTTTAATTCATATAATTTAATTTACGGTCTTATCTTTTTAAGTTCAAGATTTGTTTTAAATTTATCATCTTGCAGTGTTCATCCCAGTCCTTTTCTGGCAAACTTTCTGCCTGCTTACCATAAACCGCTGAAAGACAGTCGGCGACCTTGGATCAGATTCTGAATAAATACCTGATCATATTTTGATTGCTTCCTTTTCATCTAAACTCCTCATGTATTATCATATTTCAATTTATCTCAGAACTGCAGTGGGATGATAAAAAAATAACCGAAACAAAACAGCATACATCTTGGGCAGATTGAGCTTCCTGCAAATGAGAAAGTTTCTAGGGAAGATTTAACTGCCAAGCGGCCCCGGTCACATGTATTCGCATGATGGTAACAATTACATAGATCATTGTTTTAGCTGCGGGATGCCAGATATTCATCTGCTATTTTTGACATTCCAACCGATAGATGTTTTTTAAGAATCTAATCGTCTCTTTGAGTGCATTTTTTTTGTATTTCTCATACGTGATTCAACAAGTAGTTATTAAAATTATTTTCCATGAGTCTAGTTACTCCTATAATTACTCAAATGATGGAGATTTACTTAATATTCTAGTTTCTTGTTATGTCGTACATAAAACCTTGGTATTTCCTTGTCTTCTCCCTCTCAGCATTATTAGCGACATTAGCTTTTACTAGGACTGCTTCTTTCTCTTCCTGTCTGATATAACTATATCAGATTTAACAGTTCCGTAAGTATTCACGGTGGGATATGATCACATTAGCAAATATGGAATAGATATTACACATATTAGGAGTGACAAATGTCATCCGATATTAAGGTTTAATAGGGATTTCTATCGCAGCAGGTGACAGGATTTATTTCTGATTGCTGGGATCATATTTTCGGACCCAAATGTTGCAATCCAAAAATTGCCAAAGAAAAAAAAAAACAAAAAAACTGTGCCTGTAAAATGGTAAGTAATTTCGCAGATATAAAGCAGTAATATAAGAAAATAAGATGTTTGAGAGAAACTGAGAAAATCTTTGAGGATCTAATTTGTTTAAAAGGTCTATTGTCAACGCAGTAGAGCTGATGTTTAGACGAACATAACTACAAAGTGGCGTTAATAATTACTTGATTATTGGAGACTGACATTGATGCACATAACTATTTTGTACGAATAAAACGCTTGGTAATTCTTTGGATTAAAATAACTGAAAAAATAAATCGCCGTCGTTCATACAAAGAAATTATATACGTTTTATTGAGCGCTGAGGAAGATTAAATCTGGACAGTATAGGGAGAGGTGTACAAAAGAGAAGGCTTTCCTGGTACAGTCACATAAAAAGAATGCATAAAAGTGATTGGTTTATAGATGTGGAGCAGTTGAAATAGCAAGGTCAGTTGACATGGGAAAAGCCAAGGAAAAAATGAAACTAAGTGGTAAGGATGGACGCAAGAAAAAGAAATGAATAAAAATCTATCCAGAGATAGGTTACTTTGTTAGTTCATAAAATAAGCCCAACACATCGCAGCGTGTAAAACAAACGTTAAAGCGATGACGATGGAGGATTCAAAAGATTGTACAATGGTAAAGTTAGCCCAGAAATATTTCGATTGAAATATTGCCACATATTCAGCTCTTGCTGATGCGTGCATATGAACAGTTCCGTGTGCGTGTGTCTCCCACCTGTCCCTATTGTAAGTACTAGTTTGTAGAAATAACCGTGGAAAGCAATGCCAACAATAGAATCAAACAAATCATATCATGCTGGTCCATTCAAATTTATTTTTTTTAACAAAAAAGGCCTTTTTATTTTACGAAGTTCTTTAAGACTTATACACAGAAACACTTAGCGAGCACAATGTGTAATCTGTAATATAAATCTCACCTGTCTGTTTAAATGCATGTATGTACGTATGTTTGTATATATTCCTAAAACTTTCGACAGAGGCGACAGGTTTTCATGAGATCGGTATCGTTTTGAAGCTTGACCCGTACTGACCACAAATATCAGAAAAACTGGCCAAAACATTCATTTCTTCACCCTATATTGGGCACTTTTCTACAGGGAAGAGTCGCTTTTATTTTCGCCGATATTTTCGAAAGTGATCCTCTCTTTTCGATTGTCTAGCTTTAATTTAAACCTACATCACTTCCGGTTTGGCGATGGACGTAACAGCAAACACATCAAGTTTTTTTTTCACGTTCTTTTCTTCCTTCGCGACATGGTTTCGAGCCTGCCTGCCTACTACCACATTTTTCTCAACACACACCTCCAGATACACGGGCAACGCCGGGAATCCTTTTAGAGGGGGCTTCATAATTTGTGTGTTCATTCTTTTTGTGGATTATTATCCCCATCTTCATAGTTGTTTCGGCTAACTCATCCTCTGACCTTCTTCCGGTGATTAACTGCCACGAGATAGAAATGCCGAGTCTTGTAACTGTATCCTCAGGAGTTTTATTATGAATATCAATGCACACAAAAGAAAAACGAATTTATAGGAGTATAGAAGAAGATAATATAATATATAAATAATATACATATATATACATACATATATATATATATATATATATATATATATATATATATATATACTAGCAAAAGTACCCGTCGTTGACTGGGTTCAAAAACAGCCTACACAAAATGGACTCTGATTAATGAAAGTATGATAGATTATGAAAAGGAAGAGTTGTAAAGAGATAGCCTCGAGTTTGGGGGTATCAAAACCAAAGCCAAATATGATGAAAGTAAAAATAAAATAGATAAACTCCATAATTTATTATACCATACCTGTTCACACTGAAACGCTTATCGACAATTCTTAAACTTTGTGACATATTTCCATTCTATGGAGGTCAGATGCGATCGAACACCCCATAATTTTATTATACCATATTTCTTGAAACTGAAACATAAGTATCAAAGTATACTTACGCAGAGAGATATGAAAAGTCTTTATTAAAGTTTATGCCTATTCCCATTCTTTGGAGACCAGGCGCGAACGCAGACGCCACAATTTTATTATACCATCCCTATTAAAGTTAAAGTATACTTATCAAAGTATTATTATGTATCTCTATATCAAAAACACTTGTAAACGTTTTTTTTTTTAATTTTTAATTCTTTGTTTCCATACTTTGTGGACCAGGCGCATACGCAGACCCAACAATTTTTATGAATCATCATTATGCCAGATCAAACTTACCTATTCCTGTGTCTCGATACATCTATCATTACATGTGATCAGTTTTCTGTAATAGTCAACCATATAGGAGCCTATTCGTGACCAGACACACACACACACACACACACAGACGGTCAGCTTATATATATATATATATATATATATATATATATACATACATTGGTATTCCTATCTGTTTTTTTGTTAGCAATTTGATTAATATATACAAAACGTGTCTTACTTTAATCTTTCATTTATTTCTCTATATAGTATTATACTTGCAAAAAGATACAATTAAGAGATCAGCTTATTTGTATATGGCATTTAGAAAAATCGATTTTACTAAACAGCAGTATCTTAGTTAAGGTTTCTAGCGAGATAATTATTTTAAGTATTCTCTATAAAATTGTTATTTAATAAATTTAAAACAACAATTATATTGATAATTTATTTAATTTAATTTATTTTGGAATTAATATTTCGAACAGCGACCTGTTTTTAAAACTTTTTTTTTAAGTTAGTTGCCCCTAGATGCTATGCATGAAAAAAAACAAACAAACGTTCACCAAATATCATTTGGTAATTTCATTAAGTTTCGAGCTGGAAAAATAATTCCGTGTAGATAGAAATTGTTTAGCTTTTATTGTTTTTTAAACACTCAAACAACAACAACAACAAAAATACTTACGAAAAAACTTCAGATTTCATTTGTTTGTTGCTTAAACGGCAATGCAGAAATCGGTAAATTTTTACCATGTAATCCAGCGTCGTTTAATACCTAAAAAATGAAGATCTACTGCTCCCCTCTAAATTGCACAATTTACACTTTTTTCGTGTAAATTTCACCGATTACAAACTTAATTTTCTAATTAAAAAAGTAACTTTATACGACATGACCCAGTGGCGTTTAACCCCTAAAAAATCTACTTTTTTCTGCCTAATACATTTAAACAGCCTTTATAAATATTACGAGAGAAGAAATTTTGAAAAAAAATAACGTTAGAGTGGGGGATCACTTTTTCTATATAAATTTAACGTAAAATGAGCGCCCAATTTTTGGCGACCAAACGTTCAACGAGACATGTCACCTCTAGAATTTTTTCAAGTTTGGCGATTGAAGGGGATGGCAAAATCTGACAAATACAATTTGTTTTTTTTTCTAGTGGGGAGAATTACATTGGAAATATAAAATAACGATAAATTTAATTATTTCTTATGAGACCATTCTCTACTTTCACCTAACAATTTAATAAACAAAACAAACCCCAAAATATGACAAATTAAGTTTTTTAAGGGCGGGGATACATTAGATACATAAAAGCAAATCGAAAAGCCACCCCCTCCCTAAAAAAGCAAATCCAAAATTTACATTATTTACATAAAACAGGCAGTAAAAAAGTACTCTTTCAAAAAAAGAAAGGTAAATGTGTAGTTTAATGGCGTAAATTATTTGACAGCCAAAAAATTATAAAAAATATTTATTTTTATATAAAACATTATTGGACCCAAAAGCTGAAATAAAACATTTAAAAAATCATTTTTATGGGTTTTTTTTATCATTTTTTATTAGACTAAATGTGCACGCCTTACATGTTTAAAATTTAGCGTTTTTTAGGTTTGACAGATTGACTTTTTAAGGCCAAATTTAGCTTTTTACGCTCTTTCATTACAAAAAAAGATGTCGGCCAAAAACATAGTTCATGAAAGAGCTTAAAAAGGCCAATCTACTAAACCATAGAAAGGCCAAATTTTAAAAGTAATATAGCAGCCTTGAATAAGAAATATAAATGATAAAAATAATAAAAATAAAATATATCTGTATATATATTATAGTAATAATTATATATTAATATATTATAGTAGTAATTTTATATACTAATATATTTTAGTAATAATTATATGTTTGTATTTTATTAATAATTAACGATAATTATATACATATATACATTTTATTAGTAATTATATACATGTATAGATTATAGTAATAATTATATATATATATAAATTATAGTGATAATTATATATATGTATACATTATAATAATAATTATATACTAGCGGGACCTGCGAAAATTCTACAGGGGACCCATTCACATGTAATCTCTATATAAATAAAATGAACTCATTTTTTCCCGTCGGATTTTGACCTTAATAGGATTAAAAATCAAGATATTTCATGCAAATATAATATGCACAAACGGCAGAACAATATCTGAGGTGTGTTATAGGCTTATTATTTCTCAAATTCCTCGATAATCTTAGATTTCTATACTTTTTCTGCTGAGAAGTCACGGCCAAAATCGGTTAAGATCAATGGAAGTGGTAAAATATTTTCTCTCTAATAAATTCCTCCTCCCCCTGCCACCACTTAACACCGTTTGGGGATCGTTCACAAGGAACAGTTGAGAAGAGAACCGGTTTGGCTTCGTAGTTCTTTCATGTCAAGTTATTTAAAATCACTAAACTAAGCTGCAGTGCTCTGTGGCGTAGTGGTTAGCGTGCTGGACAATTCACATTATATTTTCACGTTCGCGCCGACCTACCGTAGTCGTTTTTTTTCCCCCTAAATAACTGGAATGGACTTTTCTTGGTGGCCGAACTGTTAACGTTGCAGATTTTTTTTTTTTTTTTTCACACTTTATTTTCCTACTTTTACTTATGACTCCGGGTTTGATCCTTCCTACTTACCTACCATAACATTTTTTAAAACTCCCCCCCCCCCCGTCCCGGAAACAAACACTCGGGCAACGCCGGGTACCCCCGCTAGTATATTGATATTGGCATTCAATAGATCTTCGGTGTAAATGTTATTATTATTGCAGCTTTAAGTATTTATTTAATCTAGCACGAACGCTCGATAGAGCCCGATCGTAAAGTACGCTTAAATATATGTTAATTCTTGCAGATTTCGTATATATATTATTATAGAATTGATGTTCTATTGATTTTTATGTTATAAAGTTGCGATTTAAAAAATCAAAAAATATATCCATATGACTTCAGTGCATTAGCTTGAATCGAAACCAAAATAAAAACTTATGAATATATATATATATATATATATATATATATATATATATATACACACAACAAAAACTTGAGTTCCTTCAGCTATAATCGAAACCGAAACCAAAACTTATGAAGAATTCTTGATAAAATTATTTAGAAAAAAGATAGATGATTTAAGTGCCATCAGCTATAATCGAAACCGTAATCGAAACTTATGAAGAATTATGGTAAAACAATTTATAAAAAATATTAGAAGTACATAACAATTAAACGACCCAGATGTAAGCGTAACACACAAAAGAACACAAACGTTAATTATATATTTATGAATAACTTATAGTAACAACTATATGTATATATACACACTATATTAATAATTATATATATATACAAACAATATTAATAATTATATATATATATATATACAAACAATATTTATAATTATATATATACAATATAGTAATAATTATATATATATATACATTATAGTAATAATTATATATATATATATATATATTATAGTAATAATTATATATACATACATTAGTGTAATAATTATATATATATATACATTATAGTTATAATTATATATATACATTATAGTAATACTTATATATATACATTATAGTAATAATTATATATATACATACATTATAGTAATAATTATATATACATACATTATAGTAATAATTATTTATATACATACATTATAGTAATAATTATTTATATACATACATTATAGTAATAATTATATATACATACATTATAGTAATAATTATATATACATACATTATAGTAATAATTATCTATACATACATTATAGTAATAATTATCTATACATACATTATAGTAATAATTATATATACATACATTATAGTAATAATTATATATACATACATTATAGTAATAATTATATATTCATACGTTATAGTAATAATTATATATTCATACGTTATAGTAATAATTATATATTCATACATTATAGTAATAATTATATATACATATATTATAGTAATAATTAAATATATATACATTATAGTAATAATTAAATATATATACATTATAGTAATAATTAAATATATATACATTATAGTAATTATATATATATATATATATACATTATAGTAATTATATATATATATACATTATAGTAATGATATATATATATTATAGTAATGATATATATATATATATATATATACATTATAGTAATTATATATATATTATAGTAATTACTAGACCACCCGTGACCCGTTGGGTCAGTACGTTATATTAGCTATGGAATTCATGTATGAGCGTGACACTTGTGGCATAAAGAAAATAGTTTTTTTTTACATAACAGAAGCATTTCTATGAAAGTATATTAAAATGAAAAAAGAATATAGATAGATTTCTATGAGTCGTTCTGTTTATTATAATTGTTATTTTTTTTTAAATTACAGTTACTGAATTATAAGTGGTTGGTCATACTTATGCACTGAACAGGTATCATAATCCTTATTATAGTTAAATTCAAATTTTGATATATCATCTTTTAAATGAAATTGTTAGTTGAAAGTACAGAATAATAAAAAAACACTCTCCACATGTTAATAATGGCTTTTTAAATAGAAAATGAAAATAAAATGTAACTTTTTTCATTTAATTTAAGCAAACATTCAGTACCCATTGTGTAAAGGAAAACACTATTTAATGTAATAGAAATGTGTGCATTTACCGATTCAGCTTTCCGTTTGGAAATGTAAGCAGACGACTTTAAAAAACATGGGAAGAAGAAAAATAAATTTTTTTGTAATAACGCCCTCTAGTAAAAAGGGCTGCATTAGTTAAGGGGGATAACTCTATCCAGTTTTACATCGGTCCCTTTTCTCTCTCTCACACATACACGTAACTATTTCTCGCGTACGTAACGAAAACAGAGAGAGTAGGAGTGTTGAAATCTATTAGAGGGAAAGTGAGAGGTGTTTTCTTTCCATAAATTGTATAGGGTAATATTTCATATTATTAATAGATTCATAGATAAATAGATTTTATAATATGTATTATAATTATCTATGAATCTATTATTTGTATATATAAATAACTATTTGATCAAATTAAATGAAATTGTTTGTATTAAAAGCGATATAAAAATTCCGGAATTGGAATAACGGATTGAAGACGTTGCTATTTACGCATGCGCAACCGGATGTTGAAAACCGGAAATCTGATTGCAAACATACAAGATCCATAGACTTTTAGTATTATATAGATATATATACATTATAGTAATTATATATATATACATTATAGTAACTATATATATACATTATAGTAATTATATATATATACATTATAGTAACTATATATATATACATTATAGTAATTAGATATATATATACATTATAGTAATAATTATATATATATACATAATAGTAATAATTATGTATATATATACATACATAATAGTAATAATATATATACACATACATAATAGTAATAATATATATATACATACATAATAGTAATAATATATATATACATTATAGTAATAATTATATATATATATTATAGTAATAATTATATATATACATTATAGTAATAATTATATATAAATACATTCTAGTAATAATTATATATAAATACATTCTAGTAATAATTATATATATATACATTATAGTAATAATTATATATATACATTATAGTAATAATTATATATATATACATTATAGTTATAATTATATATATATACATTATAGTTATAATTAGATACATATATATGCATTATAGTAATAATTATATATATATACATTATAGTAATAATTATATATATATATACATTATAGTAATAATTATATATATATATATATACATTATAGTAATAATTATATATATACATTATAGTAATAATTATATATATATAGATTATAGTAATAATTATATGTATATCTTATAGTAATAATTATATGTATATATTAAAGTAATAATTATATATATATATATTAAAGTAATAATTATATATAAATTATAGTAATAATTATATATATATATATTATAGTAATAATTATATATATATATATTATAGTAATAATTATATATATATTATAGTAATAATTATATATATATATTATAGTAATAATTATATATATATTATAGTAATAATTATATATATATTATAGTAATAATTATATATATATTATAGTAATAATTTTATATATATTATAGTAATAATTATATATATATTATAGTAATAATTTTATATATATTATAGTAATAATTATATATATATTATAGTAATAATTATATATATTTTATAGTAATAATTATATATATATATATATATTTTATAGTAATAATTATATATATATATATATATTTTATAGTAATAATTATATATATATATTTTATAGTAATAATTATATATATATGTATTTTATAGTAATAATTATATATATATTATAGTAATAATTATATATATATATTATAGTAATAATTATATATATATATATTATAGTAATAATTATATATATATCTTATAGTAATAATTATATATATATATTATAGTAATAATTATATATATATATTATAGTAATAATTATATATATATATTATAGTAATAATTATATATATATTATAGTAATAATTATATATATTATAGTAATAATTATATATATATATATTTTATAGTAATAATTATATATATATATTTTATAATAATAATTATATATATATTATAGTAATTTTATATATATTATAGTAATAATTATATATATATATATATATATTATAGTATTAATTATATATATATATTATAGTATTAATTATATATATATTATAGTATTTATTATATATATATTATAGTATTAATTATATATATTATAGTATTAATTATATATATTATAGTATTAATTATATATATTATAGTATTAATTATATATATATATTATAGTATAAATTATATATATATTATAGTATTAATTATATATATATTATAGTATTAATTATATATATATTATAGTATTAATTATATATATATTATAGTATTAATTATATATATATTATAGTATTAATTATATATATATATTATAGTATTAATTATATATATATATTATAGTATTAATTATATATATATATTATAGTATTAATTATATATATATTATAGTATTAATTATATATTATAGTATTAATTATATATATATTATAGTATTAATTATATATATATTATAGTATTAATTATATATATATTATAGTATTAATTATATACATATTATAGTATTAATTATATATATATATATTATAATATTAATTATATATATATATTATAGTATTAATTATATATATATATTATAGTATTAATTATATATATATTATAGTATTATTATATATATATTATAGTATTAATTATATATATATATATATTATAGTATTTATTATATATATATTATAGTATTAATTATATATATATTATAGTATTAATTATATATATATTATAGGTTTAATTATATATATATTATAGGTTTAATTATATATATATTATAGGTTTAATTATATATATATTATAGTATTAATTATATATATATTATAGTATTAATTATATATATATTATAGTATTAATTATATATATATTATAGTATTAATTATATATATATATTATAGTATTAATTATATATATATATTATAGTATTAATTATATATATATTATAGTATTAATTATATATATATTATAGTATTAATTATATATATATTATAGTATTAATTATATATATATTATAGTATTAATTATATATATATTATAGTATTAATTATATATATATATATATATATATATATATATATACACACATTATAGTAATAATTTTTTTTCATACCTTTTGGAATTGTCAGTGCAGGAACTCACGATTGCTGCTGGTCAACGGATTATACAGGGGTTGAGAGAGAGAGAGAGAGAGACAGACAGACAGAGTCAATAATACTTAGTGTATTGGCTCTAGGAAAGCATTACTTGTCCACTAAACAAAGATTTTTTTTTGAATATGAAATTCACATACGGTCCCCAGCTGTACGTACATTCCAACCAGGGAAGATGACAAACAGCGTATAGTATCCCCAAATGGTCACCCATATAGTACTAATCTAGCTCAACATTGCTTACTCAAAATCTATATTATATTTTTGTCTGTCTGTTCCGATTTATGTCGGAAAATAATGGGTCGACCAGGCTGAAATTTTTTATAGATCTTAGGTGTGATACTGTGCGGCAAACTAAACATTACGGTTTCCGTTTGCTGCATAACAGGGAATAATAAAGATTAGTATTTAATGTAAAAATGAGCAAAAATTTAACCATAATTCAACCATCATCATTCTGTCTTGTCTAGTTATAAAATATTTAGTTACAGACTTAACTACAAAATTAACTGGATAGTTTTATTGTATTACATTTTAAGCGTTTTTGTTATTTTTTTTTGTTTTCTTTCTTTAAATTCTTACAAAATAGAAAGTTAGATTTGAAATGGTTTAACTCCACACAAACATCCTATCGAGAAAGGGAAAATCTGGTTGGATTGGCAAAATGAAAATTGCTTCGGCGAGTTTCATATTTTACCCTTAACATTTCAATAATCCAACCTTTGAGAACTTGTGAATTATAATTTTGAAAGCCTTAAGCAAAAATTTGAGAACTTGCAGTCGTGGATTTAAAATGATTAAAACTTCAAAATAATAATGCGAAAAGCAAAGCGAAGAAAGAAAAAGGCGGACCTTAAAAAGCATGAAAAATAAAAAACAAACCAAAAAAAATTTCAAAATGATAATTTAAGTAAAAGCAAACGTGAATTCCCCAAGAACTGCTTCCGGCAGTTGTACAACTGATGCAATAACCAAAGAATTCACACCAATACAATTGGCGCCAAAGGGCAGGATCATTTCAGAACCGCTCTTTTCAAACGAATTGAAATATGTTTTTCGAAAATTTCATAACAATTTGGAAAATTAGAACCAGAAGATTTTATAGACATTAAAAAGTTTTTTTCTTCTTTTTATTTATTTACTTATTTCTTTTTAATATTTATTTCAATTACATTTCTTTTATGTTCTATTTCTTTCAATTTCTTTTCTCATTTTTTTTTCTTTTAACTCTTCTTCCTATTTTTTCTTTCAATTCCTCCTCTTTCTCCTTTATTTCTTTCAACTTCTCTCCCACCATTATTTCTTTAAGCTTCTCTCCCTTCTTTTTTCTTTCAACTCCCCTCTCTCCCTTTTAACGCCTTTCTCTCTCTCTCTCTCTTTCTCTCTCTCTCTGCCCTATTCTGTAAGTTCTTCCTTTTTTCTTTAACTTCTCTTCTTTTTTTTACTTTTAACTGCTCTTTTCCTTTTTTTTGTCAACTTCTCTACACCACTTTTCTTTCAATCCCTCTTTCTCCTTTTTTATTTCCCCTTCTGTTTCCCCTCTCTCTCTATTTTAAAAATGTGTAATTTTTATTAGTTTTACTTCACCTTTCTCCACACCATTTATATCTGTTTCACTCGACGTCTCTATTCATTTTCCTCTTTCCCTTTACTTCTTCTTTTTCTTCTTATTTTCCTCCCTCTCCTTTAATTTATTCTCTTCCTTTCCTCTTTCGAGCTTCTTTCCCGTATTTATCATTCTTTCATTTCTTCCTTTTCAATTTGTTACATTTTTCATTAGTTTCTAATTTTTCTGTTTTTTTGTGCCTTTCTTTTATTTTTCTATTTCATCTAACATGCTATCATTCGCTGTTATCTTCTACACTTTTCCCTTACTTCATTTGCATTTCCTCCACCTTTTACTCACATCATTTGCATTTCCACCACCTTTCCCTCACATCATTTGCATTTCCTCCACCTTTCCCTTACATCATTTGCATTTCCTCCACCTTTCCCTTACTTCATTTGCATTTCCTTCACCTTTCCCTTACACCATTTGCATTTCCTCCATCTTTCCCTTACATCATTTGCATTTCCTCCATCTTTCCCTTACATCATTTTCATTTCCTCTACCTTTCCCTCACATCATCTGCATTTCCTCCAATTTTTCCTGACTTTATTTGCATTTCTTCAACTTTTTTCTCATTTCCTTTGCATTTCGCCAATTTTTCTCACATTTCATTTGCAGTCCTTACATTTTTTCTCATTTCATTTGCATTTCTTAAATTTATTTTTCATGCCATTTGCATTCCCCTCTTTCTCATTTCATTTGCATTTCCTTCACCTTTCCCTTGTGTCACTTGCCTTTTCTCAACCTTTATCTCATTTCTCTGAATATTATCAAACCTTCTCTCATTTCATTTGCATTTCTTCCACCTTTATCTCGTGTTCCTTGCTTTCCTTAATATTTTCCTCGTGCTTTATTGCATTTCCTTAACCTTTTTATCATTTCCTTATATTTCTTGTATCTTTTTTCATTCAATACATTTTTGACTACTTTTCCAGTTCAGTATTTTATTCTTTCTTTCCTCATAAGTTATTTTTATTTGTACCATTGTCTTTCTCCTCATTCTGTCTGTCACTCTCATCTTTTCATCTCAATTCTCTTTAACAATCATATCTTATTATAATTCATTTAATGTCAGTTTGACCAATTATGGTTCTGCCATTTCGTATCTGAGTTCAACCAAATTTTTAGAATGTGTTAAGATCATTCTGCAGATAATTTTAAACTCTACTTGATCAAGATTATATCTACTAACATGTAAACTCTCTTAATTTTAAAATACTCTTGAAATGTACAACATGGAGCATTATTTGCAAGGGAGATAATTGCACATTCTTTTTGGGTTTGTTTTTATTCAACGGCATATCAATGCTTTTTTGGTTATTTAGTGCTGAATCCATTAATTAATAATCCAATAATGCTTCAAGTCCTTTATATCTCCAAATATTTATTCATGGAGTTTGGTTTGGTTGTTTTGTTTTATGGCATATCAATCCTTTTCAAGTTATTAAGTGACAAATCTAGTAATTCAGTTTTTGTTTTGGACTTTGCAGAATATGACTGAGGTTTGTAAAGGAAAGGGGGGGGGGAAAACCCAGTAAAATCAATGCTTAGTGCATTTTAGGTAAGGAAGCCAATATCTTCGGACAACCCGTTTCTTTAGAATGATTTAGTGCTACCAGATCATTGTTAAAAGAGACATAGATTTAATCGTGACAGTTAACTTTCACAGACAAAAACACTCGACTAGCTACAACCACTATAAACGATTTCCCATACTTTCTATTTGTGCCTAACTCTAAATGCAGATTCAATGAACAAAGCTTCTTTCCCAGAACTGCTAGCATGTGGAACACTGTTCCGCTGTTCTGCTTCCCTGTTGAGTGCAACATGGTATCCTTCAAATCCAATGAAAAACAGGTTCTTGTTGAGCCGTCCCCATAAATAATCAAATTATACCCAATTTACATCATTAACAATTACTACACTACTACTTTACATTCATTAATCCTTATACTCGAGTGGCCTTCGGGCCTTGATACGTAAAAAAATAATGGAAATATTGTATTTTATCGATTTTATTTCATTTCTAAATATTATATTCATTATTGCTTTACATTAAGTTTTGAGAGATGTAACTAAATTTCAAGCTAACATTCACCTTTAGATATTTCACTCAGAAAAACATGAGGTGTGTAATTCGGACTACTATTCCTATCTTGGTTCTCATTTTCACGTTTCGGCCGATGTAACCTTTCTGGTGCATTCTGAGAAAACTTTTAGTGAAACTCAGAAACCTGTATGGAATGTTGAACTGAATTCTTTATTCAATCTATGAAGGTAGATTGTTCTTATTCTGTCAGCTATACTTAGGTAGAAGTGTTCATTTAATGATATATATAGTTATTGCTTGTAGTCCGACTATGGACCACTTGGGAATTTTGTTTTCCTTAGAAATTTCCTCCTTGAAGATGGAAACCGGCAGAGCCTGCCCAGGGGTAATGCCACACAAAGAGAAGATAGTATTATATATTAGATCCATAGCTGCGTCTGCTTTTCGTAAAGTTGGTCCTTTCTATTGCTCTAAACAGTTTCTCACATCTGGGACTATTTTCTATCGCTACAAATCTACTATCAGGCTATGCATGGAGTATTGTTGTCATATTTAGACTGATGAATCTATCCTATTTGAAGGTTCTTGGTAAGGTGCAGTAACGTATGTGTAATTTGATTGACCCCCCACCCCTTTTTACTCTCTGCAACCTTTCTCTTAAAGATGTTGCTACTTTCAACCTTATTCTATAAATATTATTATTCATTTATTATTCAGAATTGTCAATCTATTCCCTGCGTTTTTATTATTACAGCTCGTTTAACACAGTGCTCGTAATCTCCGTATATCAGCCTTTTTGATACATCATTGTAATACAGTTTCCTATTCAAGTATCTCTTTCCAAAAACTACAGGCTTATGGAACTTTCTTCTTACTGACTGTTTTCCTCCTACGTATAACCTTGGTCTTTTCAAGACTAAGGTCAATAAGCATCTCCTGTACATCAAGTGATTTCACGCCTTGTCTGAAGCGATGTCTAAAAAAATATAAACAAGGCTTAAATCTTTTATCTCTCCCCATGCACACAAATGCCACTTAGAAAAGATTGTTAACCAAAGCCTTTAACCGTTATGGTATGTCCTCCTAGTCTGAATAATCCTAATGATAAAAATGATCAATTTTCATCTAAAATGTTCCGGAATATAATATGAGGTTTTATGTTTGCTACAATGGATACTGTTACGAACTATGGAATCAAATGTGCTATTTAAATGTTATTTATTAAATTATGTGTTAATATTCTTGAGAAAATTACGAACCATATTTCTTGCCAAACTATGGGTAACATACTAATATTAAGTTGACTTTACACAAATGATTTAAAATAGGCACTGCTTATTGGTATTAAATAGCTAGAAGACACTTAATCAAAGCAAACAATAACTCAATTCGGTATGAATTACAAAATACTGCATACCACTTCAATTTTTGCATCTCCCTCTTTTCGTCTCCCAAGCTGAGAAATAAATAAGATTTTAAATGATCATATATTTTCACTCAGTTTTATTTAATTTATTGTGTAACAAAAATGTGAAATAATTATTTGAATTAAAAAAATAGCAATAAAATAGATACGTATATAATATAAATGAAAAACGGCTCTTTAAAAGGCGAATCTAATATTGATAAAAAAGGTGCAAATTGTATTTCCTGCCAAACTATAGGTAATATATTTATTTGTGTTCAATTAATTGTATACAACGAATGGTTTAAAATAAGTACTGCTGATTCGTACTAAATAACTAAGATACAAACTCAGCAAAATAAAAAGTATTTCCGTATAAACTAGTGAATACTGCATACTATTAAACATCTGTGGACGTTGTTTGTTGTGATGTATGTTTATTTGCTTGTTACCGTGCACATTTTATACCTGAGTGTAAATGATGGCGGGAGGAAGTGTGCATGAAGTAAATACAGGGAAAATAAGTAGTGGGTGTGAAAGACGAAAATAATTAAAAGTGAGATGTAAAAGAAGAGAGTGCAAGAAATGTGAGAGTAAAAGGAGGAGAAAGAAGAATAGAAAGAGGGGATGAACTAGAGAACGGGGGAAGGGAGAAGCGAGGAGAGAGAAAAGAAGAGAGAAGAGGAGAGAATAGAGGAGAGAGAAGAGGAGAGAATAGAGGAGAGAGAAGAGGAGAGAATAGAGGAGAGAGAAGAGGAGAGAAAAAAGAAGAGAGAAGAGGAGAGAAAAAAAAAAGAGAGAAGGGAAGAGAAAAAAAAAGAGAGAAGGGAAGAGAAAAAGAAGAAAGAGAAGAGAAAAAAGAAGAGAGAAGGGAAGAGAAAAAAGAAGAGAGAAGAGGAGAGAGAAAAGAAAAGGGAAGAGAAGAGAGAAAAGAAGAGAGGAGAGGAGAGAGAAAAGAAGAGAAAAGAAGAGAGAAGAGGAGAGAGAATAGAGGAAGGAGAGTGGAGGACAGAGAATAGAGGAAGGAGAGTTGAGGAGAGAGAATAGAGGAAGGAGAGTGGAGGAGAGAGTAGAGGAAGGAAAGAAGAGGAAGGAGAGAAGAGGAAGGAGAGAAGAGGAAGGAGAGAAGAGGAAGGAGAGAAGAGGAAGGAGAGAAGAGGAGAGAGTAGAGGAAGGAGAGAAGAGGAGAGAGTAGAGGAAGGAGAGAAGAGGAGAGAGTAGAGGAAGGAGAGAAGAGGAGAGAGTAGAGGAAGGAGAGAAGAGGAGAGAGTAGAGGAAGGAGAGAAAAGGAGAGAGTAGAGGAAGGAGAGAAGAGGAGAGAGTAGAGGAAGGAGAGAAGAGGAGAGAGTAGAGGAAGGAGAGAAGAGGAGAGAGTAGAGGAAGGGTAAGAGGAGAGAGTAGAGGAAGGGTAAGAGGAGAGAGTAGAGGAAGGGTAAGAGGAGAGAGTAGAGGAAGGGTAAGAGGAGAGAGTAGAGGAAGGGTAAGAGGAGAGAGTAGAGGAAGGAGAGAAGAGGAGAGAGTAGAGGAAGGAGAGAAGAGGAGAGAGTAGAGGAAGGAGAGAAGAGGAGAGAGTAGAGGAAGGAGAGAAGAGGAGAGAGTAGAGGAAGGAGAGAAGAGAGTAGAGGAAGGAGAGAAGAGAGTAGAGGAAGGAGAGAAGAGAGTAGAGGAAGGAGAGAAGAGAGTAGAGGAAGGAGAGAAGAGAGTAGAGGAAGGAGAGGAGAGAGTAGAGGAAGGAGAGGAGAGAGAAAAGGTTGGAGAGAGAGAAGAATAAGATAAGAGAAAAGGCAAGAGAGTGTAGAGAGAGAAGAAATAAATGAGGGAGGAAAGAAGAGAAGAGAGAGAAAGAGAAAAGAAAACAGGAGGAGATAGAAAGAGAAGAGGAAAGAAAAAGAAGAGAAGGGAAGAGAGAATAGAAAGAAGATCAGAGAAAAAAAGAAGATAATGAAAGAGAAGAGAGAATAGGAGACATAAGAGAAAAAGAGAAAAAAAGAGAGTAAGAGAGAGAGAAAGGATAAGGAGAAAGACGAGAGATAAGGGGAAAGAGACAGGGGAGAGGATAGAAAGAAGAGAGAGAGAGGAGAGGAGAAAAAGAAGAGAGAGAGAGGAGAGGAAGAAGAGAGAGAAGAGGAGAGGAAGAAGAGAGAGAAGAGGAGAGGAAGAAGAGAGAGAGACAGAGGAGATAGAAGGAAGAAGAAAGAGAGAGAAGATGGGAGGAAGTAGAGAGAGAGGAGAGGGGAGAAATAAGAGAGGGAGACGAGAGGGGAGGAAGAAGAGAGAGAAGAGGAGAGGAAGAAGAGAGAGAGAGGAGAGGATAGGAAGAAGAGAGAGAGAGAGGAGAGGATAGCAATAAAGAAATAGAGAGAGAAGAGGACAGGAAGAAGAGAGAGAGAGGAGAGAGTAGGAAGAAGAGAGAGAGGAGAGGAGATGAAGAAGAGAGAGAGAGGAGAGGATAGGAAAAAGACAGAGAGAGGAGAGGATAGGAAGAAGAGTGAGAGGAGAGGAGAGGAATAAGAGATATAGAGGAGAGCATAGGAAGAAGAGATAGATGGAGAGAGAGGAGATGATAGGAAGAAGAGAGAGAGAGGAGATGATAGGAAGAAGAGAGAGAGAGGAGAGGATAGGAAGAAGAGAGAGAGAGGAGAGGATAGGAAGAAGAGAGAGAGAGGAGAGGATAGGAAGAAGAGAGAGAGAGAGGATAGGAAGAAGAGAGAGAGAGAGGATAGGAAGAAGAGAGAGAGAGAGGAGAGGAAGAAGAGAGAGAGAGAGGAGAGGAAGAAGAGAGAGAGAGAGGAGAGGAAGAAGAGAGAGAGAGAGGAGAGGATAGGAAGAAGAGAGAGAGGAGAGGTTAGGAAGAAGAGAGAGGAGAGGATAGGAAGAAGAGAGAGGAGAGGATAGGAAGAAGAGAGAGGAGAGGATAGGAAGAAGAGAGAAAGGAGAGGATAGGAAAAAGAGAGAGAGAGAGGTAAGGATAGGAAGAAAGGAGAGAGAGAGGAGAGGAAGAAGAGAGAAAGAGGAGAGGAGAGGAAGAAGAGAGAGAGAGAAGAGGAGAGGAAGAAGAGAGACAGAGGAGAGGAGAGGAAGAAGAGAGAGAGGAGAGGAAGAAGAGAGAGAAAGGAGAGGAGAGGAAGAAGAGAGAGAGGAGAGGAGAGGAAGAAGAGAGAGAGAGGAGAGGAGAGGAAGAAGAGAGAGAGAGGAGAGGAGAGGCAGAGAGAGAGAGAGAGAGAGGAGAGGAAGAAGAGAGAGAGAGGAGTGGATAGGAAGAAGAAAGAGAGAGAGGAGTGGATAGGAAGAAGAAAGAGAGAGAGGAGTGGATAGGAAGAAGAAAGAGAGAGAGGAGAGGATAGGAAGAAGAGAGAGAGAGAGGATAGGAAGAAGAGAGAGAGAGAGGATAGGAAGAAGAGAGAGAGAGAGGATAGGAAGAAGAGAGAGAGAGAGAGGATAGGAAGAAGAGAGAGAGAGAGAGAGGATATGAAGAAGAGAGAGAGAGGAGATGATAGGAAGAAGAGAGAGAGAGAGGATAGGAAGAAGAGAGAGAGAGAGGATAGGAAGAAGAGAGAGAGAGAGGATAGGAAGAAGAGAGAGATAGACAGGAGAGGATAGGAAGAAGGGAGAGAGATAGAGAGGAGAGGATAGGGAGAAGAGAGAGAGATGAGTGGATAGGAAGAAGAGAGAGAGAGAGGAGTGGATAGGAAGGAGAGAAAAGGGATGAGATGACATGAAGGAGAGAGAAGGGACGAGATGATAGGAAGGGGAGAAAAGGGATGAGATGATAGGAAGGAGAGAGAAGGGACGAGATGATAGGAAGGAGAGAGAAGGGACGAGATGATAGGAAGGAGCGAGAAGGGGCGAGATGATAGGAAGGAGCGAGAAGGGATCAGATAATAGGAAGGAGAGAGAAGGGACGAGATGATAGGAAGGAGAGAGAAGGGACGAGATGATATGAAGGAGGGAGAAGGGGCGAGATTATAGGAAGGAGAGAGAAGGGATGAGATGACATTAAGGAGAGAGAAGGGATGAGATGATAGGAAGGAGAGAGAAGGGACCAGATGATATGAAGGAGAGAGAAGGGACGAGATGATATGAAGGAGAGAGAAGGGACGAGATGATAGGAAGGAGAGAGAAGTGACGAGATTATAGGAAGGAGAGAGAAGGGACGAGATGACATGAAGGAGAGAGAAGGGACGAGATGACATGAAGGAGAGAGAAGGGACGAGATGACATGAAGGAGAGAGAAGTGACGAGATGACATGAAGGAGAGAGAAGGGACGAGATGACATGAAGGAGAGAGAAGGGACGAGATGACATGAAGGAGAGAGAAGGGATGAGATTATAGGAAGGAGAGAGAAGGGATGAGATTATAGGAAGGAGAGAGAAGGGATGAGATTATAGGAAGGAGAGAGAAGGGACGAGATTATAGGAAGGAGATAGAAGGGACGAGATTATAGGAAGGAGAGAGAAGGGACGAGATTATAGGAAGGAGAGAGAAGGGACGAGATTATAGGAAGGAGAGAGAAGGGATGAGATTATAGGAAGGAGAGAGAAGGGATGAGATTATAGGAAGGAGAGAGAAGGGATGAGATTATAGGAAGGAGAGAGAAGGGACGAGATTATAGGAAGGAGAGAGAAGGGACGAGATTATAGGAAGGAGAGAGAAGGGATGAGATGATAGAAAGGAGAGAGAAGGGACGAGATTATAGGAAGGAGAGAGAAGGGACGAGATTATAGGAAGGAGAGAGAAGGGATGAGATTATAGGAAGGAGAGAGAAGGGATGAGATTATAGGAAGGAGAGAGAAGGGACGAGATTATAGGAAGGAGAGAGAAGGGACGAGATTATAGGAAGGAGAGAGAAGGGATGAGATGATAGAAAGGAGAGAGAAGGGACGAGATTATAGGAAGGAGAGAGAAGGGACGAGATGATAGAAAGGAGAGAGAAGGGACGAGATTATAGGAAGGAGAGAGAAGGGATGAGATTATAGGAAGGAGAGAGAAGGGATGAGATTATAGGAAGGAGAGAGAAGGGATGAGATTATAGGAAGGAGAGAGAAGGGACGAGATTATAGGAAGGAGAGAGAAGGGACGAGATTATAGGAAGGAGAGAGAAGGGACGAGATGATAGAAAGGAGAGAGAAGGGACGAGATTATAGGAAGGAGAGAGAAGGGACGAGATTATAGGAAGGAGAGAGAAGGGACGAGATGACATGAAGGAGAGAGAAGGGACGAGATGACATGAAGGAGAGAGAAGGGACGAGATGACATGAAGGAGAGAGAAGGGACGAGATGATAGGAAGGAGAGAGAAGGGATGAGATTATAGGAAGCAGAGAAAAGGGACGAGATGACATGAAGGAGAGAGAAGGGATGAGATGATAGGAAGGAGAGAGAAGGGACGAGATTATAGGAAGGAGAGAGAAGGGACGAGATGACATGAAGGAGAGAGAAGGGATGAGATGACAGGAAGGAGAGAGAAGAGACGAGATGATAGGAAGGGGAGAGAAGGGACGAGATGATAGGAAGGGGAGAGAAGGGATGATATGATAGGAAGGAGAGAGAAGGGATGAGATGATATGAAGGAGAGAGAAGGGACGAGATGATAGGAAGGAGAGATAAGGGTTGAGATGATAGGAAGGAGAGAGAAGGGATGATATGATAGGAAGGAGAGATAAGGGTTGAGATGATATGAAGGAGAGAGAAGGGACGAGATGATATGAAGGAGAGAGAAGGGACGAGATTATAGGAAGGGGAGAGAAGGGACGAGATTATAGGAAGGGGAGAGAAGGGATTAGATGATAGGAAGGGGAGAGAAGGGATGAGATGACAGGAAGGAGAGAGAAGAGACGAGATGATAGGAAGGGGAGAGAAGGGACGAGATGATAGGAAGGGGAGAGAAGGGATGATATGATAGGAAGGAGAGAGAAGGGTTGAGATGATATGAAGGAGAGAGAAGGGACGAGATTATCGGAAGGAGAGAGGATGGATGAGATGGTAGGAAGGAGAGAGAATGGACGAGATGATATGAAGGAGAGAGAAGGGACGAGATGATATGAAGGACAGAGAAGGGATGAGATGATATGAAGGACAGAGAAGGGATGAGATGATATGAAAGACAGAGAAGGGATGAGATGATATGAAGGACAGAGAAGGGATGAGATGATATGAAGGACAGAGAAGGGATGAGATGATATGAAGGACAGAGAAGGGATGAGATGATATGAAGGACAGAGAAGGGATGAGATGATATGAAGGACAGAGAAGGGATGAGATGATATGAAGGACAGAGAAGGGATGAGATGATATGAAGGACAGAGAAGGGATGAGATGATATGAAGGACAGAGAAGGGATGAGATGATATGAAGGACAGAGAAGGGATGAGATGATATGAAGGACAGAGAAGGGATGAGATGATAGGAAGGAGAGAGAAGGGATGAGATGATAGGAAGGAGAGAGAAGGGATGAGATGATAGGAAGGAGAGAGAAGGGACGAGATTATAGGAAGGGGAGAGAAGGGACGAGATTATAGGAAGGGGAGAGAAGGGATTAGATGATAGGAAGGGGAGAGAAGGGATGATATGATAGGAAGGAGAGAGAAGGGATGAGATGATATGAAGGAGAGAGAAGGGACGAGATGATATGAAGGAGAGAGAAGGGACGAGATGATAGGAAGGGGAGAGAAGGGATGAGATGATAGGAAGGGAAGAGAAGGGATGAGATGATAGGAAGGGGAGAGAAGGGATTAAATGGTAGGAAGGAGAGAGAAGGGACGAGATGATAGGAAGGAGAGAGAAGGGACGAGATGATATGAAGGAGAGAGAAGGGACGAGATGATAGGAAGGGGAGAGAAGGGATGAGATGATAGGAAGGGAAGAGAAGGGATGAGATGATAGGAAGGGAAGAGAAGGGACGAGATGATATGAAGGGGAGAGAAGGGATGAGATGATAGGAAGGGGAGAGAAGGGATGAGACGATAGGAAAGGGAGAGAAGGGATGAGATGATAGGAAGGGGAGAGAAGGGATTAAATGGTAGGAAGGAGAGAGAAGGGACGAGATGATAGGAAGGAGAGAGAAGGGATGAGATGATAGAAAGGAGAGAGAAGGGACGAGATTATAGGAAGGAGAGAGAAGGGACGAGATTATAGGAAGGGAAGAGAAGGGACGAGATGATAGGAAGGAGAGGGAAGAGACGAGATAGGAAGGAGAGGGAAGGGATGATAGGAAGGAGAGAGAAGGGACGAGATGATATGAAGGACAGAGACGAGATGATAGGAAGGGAAGAGAAGGGACGAGATTATAGGAAGGGAAGAGAAGGGACGAGATGATAGGAAGGGAAGAGAAGGGACGAGATGATAGGAAGGAGAGGGAAGGGACGAGATGATAGGAAGGAGAGAGAAGGTACGAGATGATAGGAAGTAGAGAGAAGTGATGAGATGATAGGAAGGAGAGAGAAGGGATGAGATGATAGGAAGGAGAGAGGAGAGGAGAAAGTAGAGACGAGAGGAAGGAGACAGAATAGAGGAGAGTTCAAAACCCTTCATCGATGTTTGGACAGCCTCTATTTACACTACTGGGTAAAGCGTGATATTGAATCCCATATTATTTTAAAGAAAAAAAGAGTTTTTAATGTGTTTACTTGATGAGCGTTAGTGGCCGTCAAAGACACAGAATATGAGTAAGAGACTATTAGTCCCATGTGACATTTTGCTAATTTCCAACTATGCCTGTTAATGCATTCTTCACTCGTTTTTCTTTTTCTATATATCCAGTAGAAAAAGTGAGGACGTGTGTTTGTTAGTATTTTTTTTTTTACACAGTGATCACCACTTATCAAAGCCCGGAAGCCATTCAGGGATAAGGGTTATTGCAAGTACATTACGTTAGTGTGGATATTTGATGAAGTGTTTACTTAAGGGGGCGGTTCATTAGGAATTTGTTAACGTTGGACTTGAACACATCCAAGTTGTAGTCCGGTTGGAAGCAGGCCGACAGAACAGAGTTCCACAGGCGTGCAGTTCTAAGAAAGATGTTTTGTTCATGGAATCCGGGTTTTGATTCAGGCACAGATAAAGAGTGGGGGAAACTTTTGACAGTGGATTCAGCTAGACGGTGTTTTTCGTAAAAGATTGGCGAGGGGGGACCAGAGATTGGAGTTCAGACGAGCACCTGCCATGGAAATAATGATAAAACAAGGATAGGCTCGCAACGTCTCTTCTGTGGGAGAGAGGTTGCAGGGTAGAGAAAAGGGCATCCCCCACTAAGCCACGAAATCTATTTTGTACGCTGTCAAGGTAGGATAGGCTGTTTTTAGCAGCTTCTGCCCAGATATGGCAACAGTATTCCATCCTTGGACGTACTTGACTTTTATATAGATAGAGAATTGCATCAGTAGTGAGATATCTTCTGGAGCGGTAGAAGGATCCCACCATCTTTCCAGCGACCTTGGCAACAGACTTGATGTACGTGTTCCATTTCAGATCAGGAGTAAAGGTCAAATCTAGAAGCTTGTCAAAACACGGGGCCTCACCCAGACGAGAGCCATCCATCACAATTGATGCCAGCTGGGGATCAGAGCGTTGATGATGTAAGGATAGGAGTTTTGTTTTGGATGCATTAAAGGTAACCAGCCACATCTTCCCCCACTGAACCACGCGCTCGAGATCAGAGGAGAGATAATCAGAGAGAACTTTGTCATTTACAGCCTTTGATGTGTTGCCGTAGATGGTCGTGTAATCAGAATAGATGTCAACGAATGATTTAAGTATGTGTTTAGGGAGGTCATTGATGTAGATCAGGAAGAGAGTTGGGCCCAGGATTGACCCCTGAGGGACTCCAGCATTTATATTGCAGGCCTCCTATTTTTGTCCATCTACCACTACTCTTATGAGCCTATCGGAGAGAAATGATTTAATGATTGGGAAAAGATTTTCAGTTATACCGTAGCTGGAAATCTTGTGAAGTAGACCCTTATGCCATAACTTGTCGAAGGCCTTTGATATGTCAAGAGCAATTGCCCTAGAAGTGTAAGAGCACTTCTCAACTTATATACTCAACGAATTTTTGAGCAACACTTGAAATTTGGTATATAGGATATACAGACATGTGGACAAATTTTTAATCAGTTTTCCTCCTGAAAAAAGGCCTACTAAGGGGTCAAAATTGAATAAATTGCTACTTGAGGGTCAGCGGATTTTATTGTCAACTGTTTCACGATTGCTTATGCGCGGTCATGAAACATGACAACTTCCTTACGTTAAGAATAAATATGTTTGACACCAAATTTTTAAGATCGTATGAAGCTGGTCTTATAATTATCGTATTTGACTCACTGTCTTTTGGTTTTGGTATCGATCTCAGCTCACTTCGGCAAGAAGTGAACTGCTACGTAATACTCGCACGCACAGGTTTCAGTTTGTTTCCGTTTATTTTTTTCACTTTTTAATGAATTTAACGTTACGTTTAATACCTAAGGTATTTCTGTTTATAATAATAAATATCTGCATTAATTAAAATATAATATTTGTGCGTATTTTACGACCGGGCAACGCCGGGCGGCCTGCTAGTGTTCTATATTCTGTACTAATATCGGCTGAAACATTGTGCGAGTAAAATTCAAGATGAGAGCCGTAGTCCGAATAATCCAGCTACTACGAATTATCAATCATCATCTCAAAAATTCCGAAACATAATGTCAATTGGAAAGTTTTCAATTTGGCTTTTTTTTATAAATAAAAGTTTCGCTTCAAGCATTTAGTGTAGTCTGGCAAGCCTGGGAGAAAATGAAAACGTGTAAGTAATAAAATAGGGGAGGAAAATGGTAAAAGTGAAAAGGAATCTTTATAAAATAAGAGAAAATATTTTGACAAAAAAAGGTGTAAAAAAAAAAAGAAAAAAAAACAGTAGAAATCTGAGGGAGCAAAATAAATAAAACAATAAAAAGAAAAACAAAGTGTTAAGAAAATCGAATGTAATAAACCCGTTTCTCGTGATGGTTCCCTCAGGGGTCATGGATCATTGAGGGGCAGACAGGGCATATCAGCCAACCTCAAAGTAAGTGGGAGATACTGATGCTTCTCTAGATATTCGGCAGTTGAAGGTCGACTTTCAAAAGGAAAATAGAATTCTCATTCTTTTGCATTTCGTCTCAGATCTTTGGCATCGGTTCAAAAGATATTCATCAGAGATGCAAAAGTTGAAGAGGGGTGTAGGAATGGAGATGAAGAAGGAGGGAGGGGAGGAGGATAAAATCAATCTACTCGTAAGACTTTTTTTGTTGTAAATTTTGATAGCGGTGATGTTTGTTTTTAATACAAATCAGAAACATAAAAATATTTTTTTTTTTTATTAAATTTGTGTTTGTTTTGTAAATAAATAATATAAAAGTGGAATATTTTAAACGTGAAGAATAAATAAAGGAACATAACGATAAAGCAAAAAAAAAAAAAAGAAAAAGTTGAAGAACGAAAAATGATTTTAAAAAATAATTACAGAAGAATAAAAACCAGAATTAAAATAAAAATAAATTAAAATGAAAATAATGGCAACAAAATTGCACAAAAATAAATAAATAAATAAAAACAATAATTCATATTTGAAAGATTTGGGCATTCAATCTGTGCCTTTAGCAATAAAAATGCAATTTCTAACTTACCCTTGATTAACCCCCCAAAAGTAAAGTGATTGGAACGAACGCTAAAATTCCAATGGCTTTAATTGCTACCCTTTTCATTCTCCACTTCGTTTGGATTCATCCTCTTTGTAGTTTCCAAGAGCAAGTAAGTTTTCACAGGAACGTGTAAACTCAAAGTGTTTTCAATTAATGAAAATCGTTTCAAACGTCAGAAGTAACAAGTCTGTATCAAATTGATAAGCTGATATTAACTTAGACACTCTTATAAACGAGGAAATAAGATTAAAGTTAGATATTTTTTCAGCTACTCTATGTCGGGGTGGGGGGAAATAGCAATGTCTCATATACTAGCTTGCTTCATCTCGCGCACACATTCTTACGGGCGAACAAAAACGAATTGCTACTCACAGATAATCACACGCACTAGCAAGCACAAGGTAAACCAACATACCAATAGTGATACGCTGTCAAATGCCCACATGCGTATATTACTTACAGACATATCCACACTATGAACATACTGACCTACACATTTATCAGCCTAGTGCCTACTAAACTAACTTTCTTTACCAAATACGAATTCGTATAAATGAAAACTTGCTTATTGAAAATTACTTTTATATTCTTATAAAATTGTTTTGTAATAACATTTCGTTTTCTCTCAATTCTTAATTTACAAAATTATGCGTATGTTTTAGCAATCATATATTAACTAGTGACCCTTCTACTTTCTCAATATTTTGTTTATTCTTATGTTATTTGCATGCCTTACGCATATATATATATATATATATATATATATATATATATATATATATATATATAAATATATATTAATATTTTTCTGTTGTTATAGCATACGTTTTGTACACAAATTATATTAATTGCCGATATAGTTATTGGCAAAACTGAGAGACACCAACATCGTCTAATATGGCTCTGCCAAATCCAAGAACCATGCGATAAACCAATGAAATGCTACTTCTTTATTTTTTACCAAGTTTAAGCAAAAGGAAAGAAGAAAAAAGAAAAAGAAGAAACAAAGTAGGAAAGAAGAAACAAGAAAAAAGGAAAGAAAAAAGACTAAAGAAAAATGAATAAATAAAAAGAACACGTAGAATAAAAAAAGCAAGAAAAAGAAAGAATAAGAAAAGAAAAGAGAAACGACAAAAAGAAAATACAAAACAGAATGAAACAAATTTAAAAAAAAAAGAAAAGGAACAAAGGAAAACAAAACAAAATATAGCTTTGTGTCGTTGTTAGTTTCATGGTTTATATGCGAAAACTAAGATTTCTTGAATATTGTTAAAATGATTAAATATCTTTTGTTAGACATTTTACCCATTAAAAACAAGCAAAAGTCATAACCCATCGACTTAGATTAAATTCTTTACGCCAAACTGATGTTTGAATATGGTTAAATTTGTGCTTAGTTTTCCATTAAATACTATTGCTAATTAATCCCTACTCGAATGGATACGATAATATGAAGTTCGGGGTTTGTTTTACTGTACACATAGATTCGAAAAAGTTGTCACAAAACAAATATAGAACAAATAAATGTTATCAAAGGCAAGATAAGTTACTTTTCTACCTAACTGGATATGTTTTTAGTGTTTATATTTAATGTAACATGTTTATTCAGCTCGAAAAACATACAGTGTTTACCGACGTATTGGAAAATTCAAAATGGCGTCCGACTCTCTCTCGGAGACAGTAAGTTTGAGAAAAGGAGTTATGAATAAAAAAAACAGACAAAATACTGTTAAAAACCCGCCGATTATATGCCAGCGTATGTCACGGTAACATATATTGAGCGAGTTTTTAACAGCATTTTGTCTGATTTTTATTTATAACTAATTCTCCCAAACTTACCGCCTCAAAGACAGAGTCGGCCGCAATTTTTAATTTTCCAATACATCGGTAAAGACTGTATGTTTTTCGAGCTGAATAAACATGTTACATTAAATATAAACACTAAAAACATATCCAGTTAGGTAGAAAAGTAACTTATCTTGCCTTTGATAACATTTATTTGTTCTATATTTGTTTCGTGACAACTTTTTCGAATCTATATGTACAGTAAAACAACCCCGAAGTTCGCTGCATCTTATCGCAAATGTCCATACCAAATTTCAGGGAGATCATTCTCAGAAACTACTGCAACAAAATGAGACATACAAACAGACGGAATATCAAAGAGAAATATAATATGGTTGATATGAAGCAGGTACATTCGAATGCAAACAATTTTCTTTGGAAATCATTTTCATTATTTGAGGCGAAACTTTTAAAAGCCAAAGAACCTTCCTAATGCCAACCTAGTGAGGTGATGAAGATTAGTACTTTTATCGAAACATCATCTCGAAGTGATTGCCAATGCTAAAAAGTGCTTCATCTGTACCTTTATTCTGTTTTTTAAATGTCTTTTTCAATAATAAAAAAGGTAGAGTTAGTCACTTTGCGTCTGCTTTGCCAGCCACCACAGAGTCCAACTTCTATTGGGAGTATACCAAGGGGGAATTCCGATCGCCTTGATTAAGATAGGGATACACAACTAGTATACTTGCGGTAAGCATAGTTTTGAGTCGTTCTCAGTTCCGGAATTACGATTCAAAAACTAATATTTAGTTTTTTTTCCGTCTTTCATGAATAGGGAGTTAACTTGGTTCATTTTACCATTTGAGAATATTGGTAAGAGTCCTTCATGTAATATTGAAACATGTTTAGCAGAATTGATGTTCCCTTCGCACTTCACCAGTCTGAGCGACCATCACTCCAAATTGCACTCCATACTGTAACCAAGAAGTGCTCATGTTTCAGCATTAGCTACAGTCATTTTAAGTCAAACTCTTGCTAAGGGAGCCTCTATATTCATACTCTTCCATTGTCGATAAATAATGCAGATCGTGACTTATCAGAGAAAATGATATTGGTCCAAAAGCTTGGGTTTGGTTGGCAAAGTTTCTTTCACATCCACTGTCTCTTTTCATTGTTGCTCCTGTATTGATGACTAATAATTCCCAGCAAGAGCATCAACAGAATATAATAGGAATAGTTTAATGTTTTGATTATTATGGTCTAAACACAATGCATTTTTAGTATCTCTGTGCTAAATTTCCTTAAAGCATCACACAGATGAGACTGGACTCACCCTCTTGCATTCTATTGATACGAATAAAGATTTTCAAAATCACAGTCTTTCGTTTTCTAGACAAAATGTTAAATCGGCACAAATTTTAAAAAAATTGTGAAATCCTTCATATTTAATTCGTTTCCCGATTTTGAACGTTCAATTCAGTTATTCAATGAACTTTTAAAAATAGTTGCTTTATTTTCTTACAAGCGGAATTTTTTTCTTGGAGTTTCCTGGGAGGATTAATGAAACTAAAAATCGGAATGCCCAAAAGTACTCTAAAAGCTAAAAAGCTAAGTGATTAACTATCGCCAGGAGCGACTCCCTTTTCATTAACTTCATTAACAGACAAGTGTAGAAGAGGACATTATTTCCAGGATAACACCATCCATCCTTGATAGTCAACATATAATGTTGAGTGTTTCGCAAGCGGGCATCAAGTACTACTTTTTAAGATTTTGGTATAACCCTACTGAGAATTGAACCCCGATCCTCTGGCCCATTAGAAAACTCTCCTACCATTATGCCAAATGGGCTCTAAGTGAATTGGCCAGAAAAGATTTTAAAAATTCCTTCACCCCAAAATGCTACATGCAGCAATATACTGTATTATCATCGCCTCTGTTCAGTCCTGATAGATAATTGATACACCTTGTAAAGTTAGGTGTGTGTGTAATTGTGAGGCAGGGGTTGCGCAATCTCTAACCACGCCTCTCCTGAATCGGCATTGCTCGAGTCAAATGGCAGGACGACTGGAAACAATGCCTAGATATGCAGAGAAAACAGAGAGCACATACAGCATCTGGAATTCCAAAATAGTCACCCATTTTTTTAATGATTAGGTTCGACTTCATTGATCTAACGGGAACTGGGGTCAATGAACGGGGTTATGCCGTGTTATAGTAAAATGAAAATAATTACTGAACTGGGAAATAACGAGTAGTTAAATAATGTGATGTCCTTTTGCAGAGTAATAGGTAAATCAGTTTACTTTCCCTGGTAGTGCGCTAAATTGTAAAACCTTATAAATATTAAGATAAAACAAATTAACACAGAAACTATTATTCTTGCTGAATATGTATGTTTATTTTAATACAAAACTGTTAGCAAAGTTGAAGAAAGAAACTTCATCTTTCTTTCTAATGTACTTGACGATCAGAAATTGTCAAGCTGGTCTCCTTTACCGTGGGACAGAAAAATCCGGAAAAACAAGAACATTTGAAAGTACATTTTTATTTTGCCCGTTTTGTCAGCCTTCATTCTTTTTTTACCCATACTTCCAGCATCTTTCATAATTTTCAAGTGCCATTTTTGGCATCTTCCCAAAATAGGTTAACGCTCGTTTTTCTGTGGGGTTTTATTTTGCACCTTGCATTTCTGTCTTTTGATTCTTTTTTCTTTCGCTTTGCATCTCCGTTTTTGGTCGTTATGTCTTTTATAGATCAAACGCCCCCAATTTTGAAATCTTTTAGCAACGCGAAAATTTTACCATTTTTTGTTTGTCTCGTTTCGTTGGCTTTCAAAAGAAACAAAAAAGGAATGAAATATTTTAAATAGTGCTTTAGAGCAGGTGGCTGTCAGCTGATATATACCATGATGATTCACATAAGCAGATATTAATCGACATTAACACACACACACATATATATATATATATATATATATATATATATATATATATATACACTAGTTATGGGACAATTTTAATATTTTCCCCGATTCTGATACAATTACAGATTTTGATTCTTTATAAGTCTCTAAATAGTTTACTATAAAATTGCCATTTTCCCCGATTACCGGAAAAGCACCTGTTAAATGTACATATATTTTCTCAAATTAAAAAAACACACTTGTGTGTGTGTAGGGGGGGGCGATTAGTTTTGTTGGTAGTTTAAAACCAATAAATATTTATTATTACTATTAGTACACGTTTTTTCGATTCCAATACCTCCAAAAATCCGATTTTTCCGATTTCGATTAGTAGTCCCAACACTAATATATATAACAAATGAATGACAAAAATTTCAAAAGGTCGACTATCTTACAATTTATTCCTTTAAGTCCGTCAACACATACAATTCTTAACAGCACCTGTTTCATTGGGGAAAATCAGTCATTTGATTATTATATCAATCAAGAAATTTGTTCTGCTCTTAACTACTCAGAGGAAAAAGCACCTATCAATTCATTAATTGGTATAATAATTAAATGAATGATATTGCGCTACGAAACAGGTGCTGCCAAAAATTATGCATGTCAAAATACTTACAGGAATAATTGTAAGATATCCCAAATTTCAGATGTTCACTGTGGAGCGTTATCATTTACTTGTTATATGCTCTGTAATTACATCGAGTTTCATAAATTAAAGGATTCGTATAAATAAAATGTTAAATATAATTGGAAAACCATTTACACAGAACTATATATACATATATATATATATATATATATATATATATATAAATATATAGTAATAATTAAGGCGACACGATTACTACCGGTCAGGAGATTCGAACCCGGCCATGAAGCCATCCCCGACTCCATCACCAAGGAACAATCCTTTCGGCCAATCTCAACCGCGAGAAATATCGTTGAAATTTTAATATTTATTTTTAAATGTTGTAACATCCGGCCATGGTGATCTAATGGTTATAACATCATGATATGCGAGTTTCTATTTCAACTTTAAAGTGCTTAACAACTGACATAATCATTACAATAATATTTTTTAATGTCTACAAACACTAATGTTTCATCCTTTCGGGAATCATCATTGCAGGGTGTTATATACACACACACACATTATATAAACCTATCAAAATCAGGAATTATTAACAGAAGCGGAACTTTCAATATAAGTACCGCTTCTGTTAAAAATTCCTGATTTCGATAGATTTGCTGATTCCATTTTTTATCTTTAAATATACAGAGTATTTGTTTTTATTTTAGAAATACCGAAAAAAAAACTAATGTTATATATGCATATACTTTCACAAACGTAAGATATAGAATTGTAGGAAGGGATTATCTATAGAGTTTAGTTTCACTGGTAGATTAAAATTAAAACATTTTTATCATTTGATTACTAGTACCAGAAAATGAAAATTAAGTTATATTTTATTTTTCTTTAATTTTAAAATTACGACTATATATATTGGGCACAATATAATAATCAATACGTTATTGGCACCATACAAAAATCCAAAATCTGCATGAATTAAAATATTATATTTAAGCGTATTTTACAACTGAGCCACGCCGTAAGGAGCATAATTATAAATTGGGTACAATATAATAATCAATAGAGCACTGACTATAATAATAAATGCTAAATCTACATGAATTGAAATATTATATTTAAGTGTATTTTACAACCAGGTAACGTTAAGCAGCTTGCTAATATATATATATATATATATATATATATATATATATATATATATATATATATATATATATATTGGTTTGATAAAAATTTAATATGGCGTAATGGAAAAATAAAAAAGGTATTTGCAGCTTCTTTTCCAATTTTCGGATTTTAATTATATCAAATCACATTTCAATTCCTTTTGACGGATTGATTGTTGCTATTTCTTCTGATGAGTTAAGGGGATAATAGATTCACTGATTGATATAATAATTAAGTGATTGATTTTGCGCTACGAAACAGATACTGTCAAGTATTGTATAAGTAAATTGAATTAAAGGAATACATTATAAGATGGTAAATATCATTAATTTTGGAATATAACTTGTTGTCATTAATTATATATATATATATATATATATATATATATATATTAGTGGCCTGTCAACATCACAGCCAAGACAACAAAAGCAGCAAGCCTGAAACTTAATATCTAGGGTATTCGAACCCATGCGTAACTTTATATTTGGGTTTTAGTCGGGGAAAATCGGTGCAAAAGTGTGGAAATGTAAAAATGGAATTAGCCAGGTGAAGGTCGAACGACGGCATTACGAATATACCTGCATAACATAATAGCTATTGGTTTATGTTTTAATTTTTAGCCTTGCAGCGAACATGTCTTCATAGCGCAAACATTAATGTGAAAGGAAAAAGTAAATAGTAGGCTAAACATTTTTGTTTCGATTTTCGGTGGTGGCATACGAGTCATATTTTTTTTAACCTTTTAAATCATTACTATATATTGGATCCTATATAATATGATAACAAATAGGAACTTTGTATTAAGCAAAATATCATATTTAAGCGTATTTTATGATCGGGCAATATTGGGCGGCCTGCTAGTATATATCTCATTCCAGGTTAATATTTTCCAGAGGTAAACCAACCAATGACGGTTTCATGAGGATAATACAAGAGTACTCAATACAAAAGTAGGGCAAGATATACTTTTTATTTGTTTTACATAAGCATTAGTATATCGCTACACATTCATGAGCATGTTTCAGCCAGTCAGTTATAAGTAACTAGAGACCTCTTCAGGCGATATTGCTTATACAAATGGTACAGACGAAACTTTTGTATATGCAATATCGCCTGAAGAGGTCTATTTTCTTGTAACTGACTGACCAAAACATGCTCAAGAATGTGTAGCGACATATGAATGCCCATGTAAAACAAATTATATATATATATATATATTTGACATATTAACAGGCATATGTACATAGTACGATGATGCGTGAAAGTTAAACCTGGGTAGTGAGGGCTGAGGACATGTGTTGCATGGAGAAAATATGAAAATGATACAATGGATATATACTGGGTTTTAAAGTTTGAAATAGCATATTTTCGACTGTCATGTTTAAGTTTGAAATAACAGGGTTTTTTTTTGTCTGTTATGCTTAAGTTTGAAATAGCATTTTTGGTCTGTATTGCTTAAGTTTAAATTAGGGTTTTTTTTTTGGTCTGACATGCTTAAGTTTTAAGCAGCATGTTTTCGACTATCATGCTTAAGTTTGAAATAGCATTTTTGGTATGTCATGCTTAAGTTTAAATTAGCGTTCTTTTGGTCTGTCATGCTTGAATTTTAAATAGAATTTTTTGGACTATCATGCTTAAGTTTGAAATAGCATTTTTGATCTCTCATGCTTAAGTTTGAATTAGCGTTTTTTTTTTTGGTCTGTCATGCTGAAATTTTAGGCACGTAATATGCAAAGAAGGACTTGCAAAAACCATTTGCAAGGAACAGTCCAGGTGAAAAGAAGATGAGGCAGATAAAAGAGGAAGTTGACCGAAAACACCCTTGATTGGACAGAAAAAAACAAAAACTTTGAAGTTACCCAGACATTCGCCCACAAATTCATCAAGTGGACCCAACTGGTCTATTGTTCAACCACGATGCAGCCCCCACCCCCTGATTTTCGTAGGTTATAGGACCAAGTACTCTATCCAGGGATGTTAGAGGGCATTTCGCTCTATGCGATTATCAAAGATTTCCTTTTAGTTATGACAGTATTGTTAGCGAATTGTGCCAGACAACTCCCATGGACATAATCTTGAAACATAAGTTTCTTTGTCAACCTCGATATCTATGCATCACGCCGCTGAGATTTCTTTGTTTTACTTTACTTTGACTTATTTAAACTAATCTAATCTTTCCCGACAGCTCTTCCTGTTTCGTTTATTTCCCAAAACGTTGTGTCACTTCAATCTGTACTTAGTTCGAGTTTTGTCCAGGCTAATGTAATCGAACCAATCATTATGTAACAACAACAAAAAATCTGATAACATGTTTAATCCAGTTTCTTTACTTTTTTTTTTTAGAATCTTTTGATGATTGTTAAGATCTTCCAAACTCATTTGGAATCTTTCGTAAAAGAAATCGACCATTGTTCTTGGTTTCAATTTTAAAATATCAGTCAGACTGAATGGGTGTATAATAAAGAATATATATTTTTATCTAGTTTCTCTACATGAAATGCAAACGCACAGATTAATAAACAAACTAATTATTAGTAAGTGAATTAACTAAGGAAAACACTTTGAAAATTCCAACAGACAACGTGCCCGGATGTTTATGCACGATAAATCACCTGGGAATCTTATTGTAGAAGACGAAGACGAGTTCATATTAAATACTGGCAAACGATTCCTTTTGAAGTGCGTTATTGTTTCTCTCGAATGTCTCGCAATCTCTTCTGTTTTTCGGCTCTTCAGCCTTTTTTCTTTTCGATTTGCCTCTTGTTTCTTCCGAATACAAAAGCCATTTTGGTGGATTCTTGCCGACAGCTCTGTAAGGAAGACAGCAGCGGAAACGGTAGCACCATGTCTGATTGCTTTCAATAAAAACGTGGGGCAGCGGCATACGTGCCTGTTCGTGCATAATAAGCACCGATATGCACAAAAGTGAACACGGAAGGATTCTTTGTAAGACAAACAGAATAGAAGCGAAGAAACTGGGCCCCGAGGAAAAGACGGATAAAAATACATGCCGTCTGCAAGGAAATGTAATTCCTGAAAATGGCAACTATAACAATATTAAATAAAGAATTTTCTATTACTTAGGACGGAGATATTGGAAACCTAATTATTCGCTTTCATACTAAACTACTATTCTTAGGAAATTTACTAATTGGGGCTAATAAGTTTCGTGGAGGATAACTTTAAATGATTTCTTATTTGCATTAGTTCTAGAAAAAGAGCATGATGGGTTGGACATAGAATCTGAAGTGCAAAAGTCTGTTCAAATTAATATAAGAAAACTAATAAAATATTTTACAATATTGGAACCGGGTTATAACCATTTTTTTTTTTTTTTTTTGGTTTTCTCATGATTTATCACAAAAAATATTCTTCCTATGGAACGTATTTTTTCCGAATAAAATGATTATTGCTACACAAAATCCAAAATAATCTATTATATAAAGAGAAATTGTCTGTCCATGTTTGTATATCCAGCTTAAAGTGCAAAATTACTAACCAAAGTTATATATATATTTGATCGGCACTGCCCCGGATGTATAATATCTAAATTTTGAAAAAAACAAAAAAAAAAAACTCTAAAAGAGATAGCTATATGGTAAATTAATTTTTTTCCACATAATAAAACCTATTAATAGAGAAAAATGGTCTGTGTAGAGGACAAAGAGAGTGTTGGGGAAAGAGGCGAAGACAAAATGGAGGAGAGGGAAAGAGGGAAATATAGAGATATGGATAGAAAAAGAGGGAGAGAGATAGGGTTTTTTTTTTTGTAACGCTGGATAGTCCTGCTAGTATTGAACATTATTGGCTACATATGTGCGTACATATTTCCGTCGTAGTTTCTTCAAAAATACCAAGTCATCGAGCCGGATCTTACAATGAAACCAGATTTGAAATAATTATTTCATACAAAATCTTTTCTGCTATTTTAAAAGGAATGTAAAATGAAATTTAGACAAAAAGAAAAGAGAGGATAATAAAAAGTAAGAAAGAGGAAATAGAACACAAGACGGGTGGGATAGCCGAAGTGGAAAGGGGTTACCTCTTAGTAAACACGCAAGGCCTAATACATTTTTGCGTCGTGGCATAATAGTAAAAAGAAGAAAATCAAGTAGAGGTTGGTTTGAGGAACAAGTGTATTTAACATCACAGGTGCAAAGGTAAGAAACGGGTATAACTGGCTCACACGCAGCTAGTAAGTGGTAATACTGTTTCTTCTTCCATCGGTGTAGGTAGTACTGGCAATATATATAATGAGAACTGGTGTAATTTTCCTTGTGTTAGAAAGGCCGGTGTAACACATTTTTATATAAATTTCTACCAAATTTATTTTATCTTTCTTACCCTTTTTTTTACCTTATCGTATCTATACAGACAATGTGATTTTCGAATCGATCTAAACTCAGGATCTTCGCCATTAATGTCTTATTGTTGATTTCGAACTACTCACAAGTATATACATATATATACGATTATTTACTATACTAATTATTAAATACCTACAGACACTAGTGTTTCATCCTTTTGGGAATCATCAGTGCAGGATGTCACGATTAACACCAGTTGATAGATTCGAACACGGAAACAGAAGCCATCTCTGGCTTCATTAGCAAGGACCTAATCCGTTCGGCTAACGTTAACCGTGAGAAATACTGTTGAAATTTAAGCATTTATTTTTTTAATACTTTTTTAACGTCTGTCAGGGTGATCTAATCATTATATGATGATCTGCGCATAAGAGCTAAATTGACCGACTTTTTATTTCAACTGAAAGTGCTCAACAATAAGAAACGAGTTTCTTAAAGGGGCTGACATAATTATTTACTATAATAATTATTAAATACCTACAGAAGCTAGTGTTTTATGCTTTCGGGAATCATCAGTGTAGAGTTTCACGATTAACACCAGTCAATAGATTCGAACCCGGCAACAGAAGCCATACAGGGTGTCCAAAAAGTAATTGAAAGGTTTGGAACTTTAATAGATTATTTTTGATGACATCTTTCTGTAATTTGAACACAATCTGACTAAGACAGTGTGAAATTTTTTAAAACATTCAAAATATAAAAAATCTTTATTATAAAAATAATTTCTTTTAAATGTTGCTTGTTTTCAGCTTCGCATATTTGTGCCCTTTCCAAAGCATTATTCGTGAGAGACTGCAGAATCCCTGGACTGCGATTTACTTCCCTTATTTCGGTCCTGATATTTTCCTTCCATTCTTGCAGGGTTTAGGGTTTGTTAATAGACTATTTCTTTAAGATATCCCCACAAGAAAACAAAGTTGAGGGCTAGTCAAGTCTGGGGAACGTGGTGGCCATTTTATATTGCCATAGCGATAATGTTGTCGTCAAATCGACTCATGATTTTGGTAAAACAATTTTACAACTTGTTTACGATGTTCAATAGTATACGCGTCTATAATTAATCTGCTAAATATTATCTGTAAAATATCTGAAATAGAGAAAAAACTCATTAATGGAAAAATGACAAAGATTTTCAATCCTTCAGTGACTTTTTGGACAGCCCGCATGAGCACATTCCAAGGACTTTACGTACCCTCACCTTGTCTTGTAATCTCTCAAATATATATATATATATATATATATATATATATATATATATATATATATTAGTCATCCACATGAGTACTGTTTCGCTCTATCACAGCTCACCAGTGTGGTTAGACTAGCACCTAGCCAGGGATGGAATCTACAACCACCTGCTTTCCTACAGACTAAAGCATAACTATCTTAAAAATCAAATATCAATTAATATCAATTCATCTTATTTTAAATCTTCTCAATTTCTATATCATTCTTCATTATTAATATGAGAATTCATAAATCCTTATCCTTGAGTGACTTTCGGCCTTGATAACCTGTGGCATGTCAGACTTGTTCACCAAGTTTTATTAATGAAACACCAACGATCTTTATTTTATTGCTGTTCGAGTATATGCTTTAAATGTGCACCCCCCCCCATTCGTCAATGCTAAGCACTAGCTAATGGGCGTTAAGCAGTTTGGAGCAATCTTGAACTGATGCATAGATTCTGCGAGTGATGAGAAACAGTTTTCATAGGATGGAGTAACAAAAAGTCCAAGTAGACATATACACTATTTGCTTGTTTGGCCTGCGATACATTCTAGGTGGAAGCACAATTTAAATGCTAACTGTGAAAAAATTTTTCCCTCATAACTAGGATGTTCAGGTAGAGAGCGACACGCATTCGAAAAATATAAATATCCGTAGAAACATATTTCATCGTTACAAGATTAATCAGTGTGGCTGACGCTTAGAGAAATTAGAAATCAGGACTCCAGAGTCTATAGCATAAAGCAGTTAAAATAAACAAATAAATAAAACAACAATAATAAAAATGCTGAAACCCTTATTAATAGCAGGAATTGACTCAGTAGTAGATTTTTAGACTCCAGATACTGGGGTTCTGGTTTCGTCTTGCTAGGTTCAGTCATGCTGATGAGTCATATGATTTACAAGGAAACATGTGTCCGTGGATATATATATATATATATATATATATATATATATATATATATATATATATATATACTAGCATGGGTGACCGGCGTTGCCCGGGTGTGTTGAGGTGTATGCTGAGCAAAACAAAACAAAACAAAAAGGTCAATATTTTTAATTTTGACCGCTATACTGACCCCATAAAATTTATTGTTTAGGGCTCAAATAAAGTTATTAAGTTAGATCCATGTCCAAGGAATCTATATCTAAAATTTCCCGTGTTTAGACCCAAAATTGAAGGAGGAGTTTGGTAGAGTTCTCAAAGGTCTAATTGTTGAACTTTGACCCCTTAATCGCCAAATTTCTGTCTGAAAACCAGTCACATCGATTTTCCCAAATCTCAGTACCCTGTATATCAAATTTCGAATCTGTAGGCTAAAAATTGAGAGAGTTATTGCGTAGGGAAATGTACACAGACACCTGCACTTATATATATATATATATATAGCTAAAGAGTAAAACAATATTTTATTCATGTTGAATTCACCTATTCGTAACAACAATCATCATCGTCGTCATGAACGTTGAGGATTTGTGCCGTTATGGACGCATGTTCATTTTAAAAGCTGTACTAGCGACGAAGCGAACGTCTATCTATTTTATATGCTGTGTATTTTGGATTGTTTTACTTTTTTACTCATGTTGAGTTCACCTATTTGTCCCAACCATCATCATCGTTGTCATAAACGTTGAAGATCTGCACCGTTATGGACGGCGTAGCGAATGACTGTCTCTACTACGTGCTGTTTGTATTGGATTGTTTTCCTTTTTTATTCATGTTAAATTCACTTATTCGTAACAACCATCATCATCATTATCATGAACGCTCCTTCATGTATATTCTACATGTACGTGTATGTGTACGTGTATGTGCATATATATGTACATGCGTGTATGTATACATGTATGTGTGTATGTGCATGTTGTCATGTCTGTTTGTGTGCGTTCTTGTGTATGTATGTTTGCATGCGTCTGTGTGTATGCTTCTATGTGTACGTGTTTATTTCCATATGTGTGTGGGGTGAAGAGGGCTCCCAAAAGCCTTGGTGGAGGCAACCCTTTTGGGTGAAGCAAATCTCTGATTTAAAAAAAAAAGCTATAAAGCGGGAGACCAGTACCCGCATTATACTGGTCTGCAGTTTGACTTGTTGGTGGCTATCTTGCTCTTGCTTGTTGTTGGATCTCAACATTTTGAACCGAGACAGAGACTTAGCTGCCGTACAAAGCTAAAACTTTGTAAGATCATCTTTGTATAGATACTTCCTCAGGCATTTGCCCATAAAAAATAGTCCAGTAGCGATGGAAAAATTGTCATGCGTATAGGCCTGAAATGCTGGAAACATGTAATAATTGATCTGCCCTCATTCTATATATGTATGATGGTATGTATATGTGTATTTATATATGTACTAGTGCATATATGTGTATGTATATCTATGTATATATGTATGTGTATATATATATATATGTATACATTTTTTGTGTATATATGTTTATGTGTATTTGTATGTATATACGCATATGTATTTGTGTGTATGTATATGTATATATGCATATATATGTATGCGTATGAGTACATATATATGTATGTGTATATATATGTAGGTAAATTTATGTGTATGTATGTATATGTGCATACATGTGTACGTATATGTATGTGAATATGTATGCATATGTGTGTATGTATTTGTATATGTGTGTATATATGCATATGTATGTATGTATTCTTATATGTGTGTATATATGCATATGTATATGTATGTATATGTTTGAATGTATGTATGTGTGTTATGTATGTATGTATGTATGGATGGATTTATGCATGCGCGTATGTTTATAGATATGTATATATGCATGCGTGTATGTGTATATATATATATATATATATATATATATATATATATATATATATATGTATGTATGTATGTATGTATGCCAATGACCGTCTTCAATGTCATGTCTGCTTGAGCGAATTAATTCGCTGGCAGGACTGAGGGAGTGGCACTCGTCAGACAAGACGTTGCAATCATCATCATGATCATATATATAGCTAGCTGTAGATAACCGTTTCATCGTTTACGACTCGTCAATATGAATAGAGATAACAAGTGTCTATGCCAATATTCGAAACACTAACGGCCGGTTACATCTAAATGTAATCAACAGCCAACTTATAAGAGGTTATCATCAATGAACACCACCTTCAATAAATACCGGTTATTGCTACGGAGTTGGGCTGGACTTGCTATAACAACTGTCGACAACTGAGCAGCAGCATAGTCACGAAATATATTCGTATATATCGAGATCGTCAGATATGTCAGAAAAGAGGATTCATTCATTAATTTTACCATTATGTGAAATGGGCCTCACTGGCATTGACAAAAATTTTAACTATGAGGGGATGTTCCAGAAGTAATGCCTCCTTTTTTTTCTTCCGCCTGAGTGGATAAGAAGGAATTACAGATTGCATTTTTATGATAGATGAACTTATGTATTTATGACCTCTTGGTTTCATCATTGTTGCAAATATTAATTGGAAATCAACCCGTTATATACGTGCATCAGAAGCAGAATTGCGTCATTGAATATCTCGGAAAAGTGCATCACGAATGGTGATAATAAATTCTCGAGCACATCAGCAGGTCGCTTGTTTTAATAGTACCGCTCCTTTCGTAACTCTTTAACGTTTTGAGTTAACATAATAGGCAGCTTTACATTTGGAACGATTCTCGTATTTCCATTCACTTTTGCTTTACGTAAATCTTTATTCAGATGGCTTCATCTCACAGTGGGTTTCAAGAAAAAAATTTTTTAAAAACACTTTGCATAAAAGTGTTTTATAGTTAGCTTTAAAAACTTAAAAGGATTTGCTAAAAATTGTTTTAAATTACAAAGAAAAACAGAACGCCAAAATAAAATAGCAACATGAATTGCAAAGCATACAATAGGTGGGTTGTTCGTCGTTGACGACGAACAACCTAGGTTGGTCCAACGGATATGGGCTGACGCCTTACGACTTAGTCTTCCGGTGTCGATCGAGATTGGAATAGTCTATTAGTAGGTAACATGGGTTAGTTCTGTCACAACAGAATTTCAAAGGACATACATGGGATGATGTTCCCTGATTGGTTAGCATGTTGTTGAATTTCTGCTCAACCATCTGTGAAAGTGAAAGATATGCATTTATTATAAGATTATATATATATATATATATATATATATATATATATATATATATATAGTAATTGTATATACCCGGCGTTGCTTGGTCGAAATATATTGCCGGGCGAAGGGTTTTATCACATACTATTTAATATACACCGATATATTCAAAAAGTTACCATAACACACAACGACATAAAACACATCCATCTTGGTTTATGAAAATCAAACACAAAGTAACTCTCATAGCTTAAAGGAGGAATAACTTTCATAACTAAAATAAGTTTATTTCCGGTTTTAAACGCAATTGTTGTCAGCTATTAATAATTTAAAATAAATTTAAATATAAATTTAACTAAAAGTAGATTTAACAAATCAACTTTGAATAATTAAAAGAACAATTAAAACAATTCCATTACAAAAAAAAAAACAATTATTGATATCGATCTAATTATTAAAATAAATTTTCTCTAATATACAAATGAAGATCTCTTTAGAATAAATAGTGTATATAAAAATCCTGCTGGGGTAAAAATGTATAAAAGTGTGTTGTCAGTATGAAAATTAATTTGCGAAACAGAGATCCTATTTATTAAAAAAGGGGGGGATAGAAGTTGGTAACATACTACGAACATTAAATTAGCATATCTATATACTAATAATTTAATTCCCGTCGCATGTTATTATTTTCTACACCCCTTCTTAATAGGATCTCCCGATCGAATAATTTATAATCTGGAAACCGTGACATACGTGCATACGTACGTTAAAGGTACTACGGTATTAATATATAGACTAGCAGAACCTGTGGAAATTCGATGGTAGTAAAAATGTTTTAAACACATAAATAAAATGAATAAAAATTAAAATAAAACAACGACGAATTTAAAACAGTTTTTAGCAATGTTTTTTTTTTCATTTTTTAAAGCTAAAAAGAGTTGATGTAAAAAAATGTTAATTTATATTTTTTCAATGAAAATTCAACTCAACGTATTTTTGTTTTTATTTCTGAATATGTTTTTTAATATAAATTATAAAGGAACACATGTCAGTTCATTTGCGCATTTTAATTTCGAAAAGAAACTATAATTACAAAAAACAACTTAGTCTCCCCTCAACATTGCTTGTTTTTAATTATAAAAAAATAGCCAGTTGAATGTACTCGCAAATATTGAATAAAAATACATAAAAAAATACTGCATACAGCAATTTAACAGACAAGAATGATTATACGAAAAGTAAAATTAACTTAAAAAGAAAAACGGAAACGCGCGGTCGTATATAATGACGTTTAAATGAAAACATGCTACCTAAATCCACACACACTCTCTATATCTATCTATCTATCCATCTATCCTCTCTCTATCACTCTTGATCTCTTTCTGTATTTTTGAAAATGTACACTTTGCGGATATTTTCTAATCTCCAACCGTAAACAGGCAGTCATATTTTTGGACAAGAAATGGTTTTAATGATTTTCAACTGATAAAGAACGAATATAAAGAGAATTTTTTTCTCTCATTAATTAATGTTTGCGATGATTGTTGTTGTTTTTTTTTTTTTTGTGACACCGGATTACGGACAAGTAAATTATTATTATTATTATTATTATTATTGTTTATTATTAATAATAACTATTATTAAATGAGGAATAATTTAGCGCTAGAATTAGAGTTTCTTTATTAGATAAACACGACATCGGGTCAAATTTCGTGGCCATTTGTTTTTTTTTTTGTTGTTGTTTTGCTTTGGCTTTTCACATACAGTAAACACTTTCCGGGCCCGCTTTTCTCATGTATAGATTCATAATAATAACTGGATTTTTAATAGAAAAGAATTCCTCATTAAGTGATATATAATAAAAAAACATAAAACTACTTTTAATGTCTAAACAGATTTTTTCCCGCGTTCTATGACCGCAATGTTTATAGATTGCCGGAGGTTGATAGATCACAGGTGAACCAACTTCTCAGCAGTCTTGTTATCATTCACAGCACAAAGCAAGCGTAAAATAGAAGATGCCGTTTCTTTTGTCTTGAACTTTTCTTTTAGTTTCAACACTCATTACAGACCGATGCAGTTCTCATACCCCCCCCACTAACATTTTCTATTAATTCTGGTTTCTTTTATTTTCCGCTGAATATGTTTTGGTAACATTGCGCTTGCAGAGGTGCTGTTGTGAACAGCAAAACAATCGCTGGTGATGTCTAAAGAATGTTTCACTAATTCTTGCCTGTCAAACTGAAAACAGGCAGACTGATCGAAAATGTATACAAACATACTTTTATCTTTCAAACAGAACCGCACAAAAAATGATATACAATTAAGAACAAACATTGCCGTGAAGATGTACACTTACCAAAAAATATTTTGACATATTTTATATATTAAATATATTTTTTTTTTTTCTCGTCCATAAATGTTTATCTACCAAGTTGATCTTAAATATTGTATAATCAATCCATTATATTATCATTTTCAGTCCCCCACCCCTAATTTCTGGCTCCCATCTTATCTCGCAATTATAACGTCACCAACTAACTTCGGAAGAAACCCCCCCCCCATTCGATTTTGTTTTATATCATAAGTTGCTTAAAACGTGATTAGTTAAAGTTCAGAATAAAATCACGCTTTCTCTTAACGGTTAATTTAAAAAAAAAATCTTCTGAACGCTATTAAAAGTTAAATTCTTCACTAGTTTGGAGACGGAATGCGTTGTTGTGATAAGTGATTTTTCTCTATTAATTCGCACTTTTTATTTTAAGATTCAAATATTAATAACTACATTTTATTTCAGTATTTAATTTATGTATTTCTGTTGTATTAAATGCTAGCTTTAATTTTTTTTTTTTTTTTTTTCTCGTCCATAAATGTTTATCTACCAAGTTGATCTTAAATATTGTATAATCAATCCATTATATTATCATTTTCAGTCCCCCACCCCTAATTTCTGGCTCCCATCTTATCTCGCAATTATAACGTCACCAACTAACTTCGGAAGAAACCCCCCCCCCCATTCGATTTTGTTTTATATCATAAGTTGCTTAAAACGTGATTAGTTAAAGTTCAGAATAAAATCACGCTTTCTCTTAACGGTTAATTTAAAAAAAAAATCTTCTGAACGCTATTAAAAGTTAAATTCTTCACTAGTTTGGAGACGGAATGCGTTGTTGTGATAAGTGATTTTTCTCTATTAATTCGCACTTTTTATTTTAAGATTCAAATATTAATAACTACATTTTATTTCAGTATTTAATTTATGTATTTCTGTTGTATTAAATGCTAGCTTTAATTTTTTTTTTTTTTTTTTTTTTCTCGTCCATAAATGTTTATCTACCAAGTTGATCTTAAATATTGTATAATCAATCCATTATATTATCATTTTCAGTCCCCCACCCCTAATTTCTGGCTCCCATCTTATCTCGCAATTATAACGTCACCAACTAACTTCGGAAGAAACCCCCCCCCCATTCGATTTTGTTTTATATCATAAGTTGCTTAAAACGTGATTAGTTAAAGTTCAGAATAAAATCACGCTTTCTCTTAACGGTTAATTTAAAAAAAAAATCTTCTGAACGCTATTAAAAGTTAAATTCTTCACTAGTTTGGAGACGGAATGCGTTGTTGTGATAAGTGATTTTTCTCTATTAATTCGCACTTTTTATTTTAAGATTCAAATATTAATAACTACATTTTATTTCAGTATTTAATTTATGTATTTCTGTTGTATTAAATGCTAGCTTTAATTTTTTTTTTTTTTTTTTTTTTTTTTTTTCTCGTCCATAAATGTTTATCTACCAAGTTGATCTTAAATATTGTATAATCAATCCATTATATTATCATTTTCAGTCCCCCACCCCTAATTTCTGGCTCCCATCTTATCTCGCAATTATAACGTCACCAACTAACTTCGGAAGAAACCCCCCCCATTCGATTTTGTTTTATATCATAAGTTTCTTAAAACGTGATTAGTTAAAGTTCAGAATAAAATCACGCTTTCTCTTAACGGTTAATTTAAAAAAAAAAATCTTCTGAACGCTATTAAAAGTTAAATTCTTCACTAGTTTGGAGACGGAATGCGTTGTTGTGATAAGTGATTTTTCTCTATTAATTCGCACTTTTTATTTTAAGATTCAAATATTAATAACTACATTTTATTTCAGTATTTAATTTATGTATTTCTGTTGTATTAAATGCTAGCTTTAATTTTTTTTTTTTTTTTTTTTTTTTTTTCTCGTCCATAAATGTTTATCTACCAAGTTGATCTTAAATATTGTATAATCAATCCATTATATTATCATTTTCAGTCCCCCACCCCTAATTTCTGGCTCCCATCTTATCTCGCAATTATAACGTCACCAACTAACTTCGGAAGAAACCCCCCCCCATTCGATTTTGTTTTATATCATAAGTTGCTTAAAACGTGATTAGTTAAAGTTCAGAATAAAATCACGCTTTCTCTTAACGGTTAATTTAAAAAAAAAAATCTTCTGAACGCTATTAAAAGTTAAATTCTTCACTAGTTTGGAGACGGAATGCGTTGTTGTGATAAGTGATTTTTCTCTATTAATTCGCACTTTTTATTTTAAGATTCAAATATTAATAACTACATTTTATTTCAGTATTTAATTTATGTATTTCTGTTGTATTAAATGCTAGCTTTAATTTTTTTTTTTTTTTTTTTTTTTTTTTTTTCTCTCGTCCATAAATGTTTATCTACCAAGTTGATCTTAAATATTGTATAATCAATCCATTATATTATCATTTTCAGTCCCCCACCCCTAATTTCTGGCTCCCATCTTATCTCGCAATTATAACGTCACCAACTAACTTCGGAAGAAACCCCCCCCCCATTCGATTTTGTTTTATATCATAAGTTGCTTAAAACGTGATTAGTTAAAGTTCAGAATAAAATCACGCTTTCTCTTAACGGTTAATTTAAAAAAAAAATCTTCTGAACGCTATTAAAAGTTAAATTCTTCACTAGTTTGGAGACGGAATGCGTTGTTGTGATAAGTGATTTTTCTCTATTAATTCGCACTTTTTATTTTAAGATTCAAATATTAATAACTACATTTTATTTCAGTATTTAATTTATGTATTTCTGTTGTATTAAATGCTAGCTTTAATTTTTTTTTTTTTTTCTCGTCCATAAATGTTTATCTACCAAGTTGATCTTAAATATTGTATAATCAATCCATTATATTATCATTTTCAGTCCCCCACCCCTAATTTCTGGCTCCCATCTTATCTCGCAATTATAACGTCACCAACTAACTTCGGAAGAAACCCCCCCCATTCGATTTTGTTTTATATCATAAGTTGCTTAAAACGTGATTAGTTAAAGTTCAGAATAAAATCACGCTTTCTCTTAACGGTTAATTTAAAAAAAAAATCTTCTGAACGCTATTAAAAGTTAAATTCTTCACTAGTTTGGAGACGGAATGCGTTGTTGTGATAAGTGATTTTTCTCTATTAATTCGCACTTTTTATTTTAAGATTCAAATATTAATAACTACATTTTATTTCAGTATTTAATTTATGTATTTCTGTTGTATTAAATGCTAGCTTTAATTTTTTTTTTTTTTTTTTTTTTTTTTTTTCTCGTCCATAAATGTTTATCTACCAAGTTGATCTTAAATATTGTATAATCAATCCATTATATTATCATTTTCAGTCCCCCACCCCTAATTTCTGGCTCCCATCTTATCTCGCAATTATAACGTCACCAACTAACTTCGGAAGAAACCCCCCCCCCCCATTCGATTTTGTTTTATATCATAAGTTGCTTAAAACGTGATTAGTTAAAGTTCAGAATAAAATCACGCTTTCTCTTAACGGTTAATTTAAAAAAAAAATCTTCTGAACGCTATTAAAAGTTAAATTCTTCACTAGTTTGGAGACGGAATGCGTTGTTGTGATAAGTGATTTTTCTCTATTAATTCGCACTTTTTATTTTAAGATTCAAATATTAATAACTACATTTTATTTCAGTATTTAATTTATGTATTTCTGTTGTATTAAATGCTAGCTTTAATTTATTTTTTTTTTTTTTTTTTTTTCTCGTCCATAAATGTTTATCTACCAAGTTGATCTTAAATATTGTATAATCAATCCATTATATTATCATTTTCAGTCCCCCACCCCTAATTTCTGGCTCCCATCTTATCTCGCAATTATAACGTCACCAACTAACTTCGGAAGAACCCCCCCCCCATTCGATTTTGTTTTATATCATAAGTTGCTTAAAACGTGATTAGTTAAAGTTCAGAATAAAATCACGCTTTCTCTTAACGGTTAATTTAAAAAAAAAATCTTCTGAACGCTATTAAAAGTTAAATTCTTCACTAGTTTGGAGACGGAATGCGTTGTTGTGATAAGTGATTTTTCTCTATTAATTCGCACTTTTTATTTTAAGATTCAAATATTAATAACTACATTTTATTTCAGTATTTAATTTATGTATTTCTGTTGTATTAAATGCTAGCTTTAATTTTTTTTTTTTTTTTTTTTTTTTCTCGTCCATAAATGTTTATCTACCAAGTTGATCTTAAATATTGTATAATCAATCCATTATATTATCATTTTCAGTCCCCCACCCCTAATTTCTGGCTCCCATCTTATCTCGCAATTATAACGTCACCAACTAACTTCGGAAGAAACCCCCCCCATTCGATTTTGTTTTATATCATAAGTTTCTTAAAACGTGATTAGTTAAAGTTCAGAATAAAATCACGCTTTCTCTTAACGGTTAATTTAAAAAAAAAAATCTTCTGAACGCTATTAAAAGTTAAATTCTTCACTAGTTTGGAGACGGAATGCGTTGTTGTGATAAGTGATTTTTCTCTATTAATTCGCACTTTTTATTTTAAGATTCAAATATTAATAACTACATTTTATTTCAGTATTTAATTTATGTATTTCTGTTGTATTAAATGCTAGCTTTAATTTTTTTTTTTTTTTTTTTTTTTTTTCTCGTCCATAAATGTTTATCTACCAAGTTGATCTTAAATATTGTATAATCAATCCATTATATTATCATTTTCAGTCCCCCACCCCTAATTTCTGGCTCCCATCTTATCTCGCAATTATAACGTCACCAACTAACTTCGGAAGAAACCCCCCCCATTCGATTTTGTTTTATGTCATAAGTTTCTTAAAACGTGATTAGTTAAAGTTCAGAATAAAATCACGCTTTCTCTTAACGGTTAATTTAAAAAAAAAAATCTTCTGAACGCTATTAAAAGTTAAATTCTTCACTAGTTTGGAGACGGAATGCGTTGTTGTGATAAGTGATTTTTCTCTATTAATTCGCACTTTTTATTTTAAGATTCAAATATTAATAACTACATTTTATTTCAGTATTTAATTTATGTATTTCTGTTGTATTAAATGCTAGCTTTAATTTTTTTTTTTTTTTTTTTTTTTTCTCGTCCATAAATGTTTATCTACCAAGTTGATCTTAAATATTGTATAATCAATCCATTATATTATCATTTTCAGTCCCCCACCCCTAATTTCTGGCTCCCATCTTATCTCGCAATTATAACGTCACCAACTAACTTCGGAAGAAACCCCCCCCATTCGATTTTGTTTTATATCATAAGTTTCTTAAAACGTGATTAGTTAAAGTTCAGAATAAAATCACGCTTTCTCTTAACGGTTAATTTAAAAAAAAAAATCTTCTGAACGCTATTAAAAGTTAAATTCTTCACTAGTTTGGAGACGGAATGCGTTGTTGTGATAAGTGATTTTTCTCTATTAATTCGCACTTTTTATTTTAAGATTCAAATATTAATAACTACATTTTATTTCAGTATTTAATTTATGTATTTCTGTTGTATTAAATGCTAGCTTTAATTTTTTTTTTTTTTTTTTTTTTTTTTTCTCGTCCATAAATGTTTATCTACCAAGTTGATCTTAAATATTGTATAATCAATCCATTATATTATCATTTTCAGTCCCCCACCCCTAATTTCTGGCTCCCATCTTATCTCGCAATTATAACGTCACCAACTAACTTCGGAAGAAACCCCCCCCATTCGATTTTGTTTTATGTCATAAGTTTCTTAAAACGTGATTAGTTAAAGTTCAGAATAAAATCACGCTTTCTCTTAACGGTTAATTTAAAAAAAAAAATCTTCTGAACGCTATTAAAAGTTAAATTCTTCACTAGTTTGGAGACGGAATGCGTTGTTGTGATAAGTGATTTTTCTCTATTAATTCGCACTTTTTATTTTAAGATTCAAATATTAATAACTACATTTTATTTCAGTATTTAATTTATGTATTTCTGTTGTATTAAATGCTAGCTTTAATTTTTTTTTTTTTTTTTTTTTTTTTTTTTTTTTCTCGTCCATAAATGTTTATTTATCTACCGAGTTGATTGCAAAAATAGATTACCTAATTGTACTCATTTTTAGTTCGTGGGAGGGGAATCTATCACCATACTTTCCCTTAAACAGGTCCGTTGGACTTTTATTAAGTACAATACTTAATAGTTATTTTTTATTTTATTTTTTTTTTTTTTTTTTTTTTTTTTTTTTTTTTAATGGAGAGTAGAAAACGCATTGTGGATGCGTTATCGGCAGCTCCTGTTACTCTCGCTTCTTCTTATTTGTCCCTCAGTCCTCATTTTTAAATGAGTGATTTTTCTGACAAAGGGAGAAGAAAAAGCTGTTTTCTAGGTTGGCAGTATTTTTCGCGAACAGTTGGCAGAGTTGGTGGAAATTTTCTGTTTCTATGTCTATCCTTGTAGCCATGTCACTAGTAAGGGTGCTGGAGGTAAACGTTTTGTCTGGGCTGACGTTATCCGCCTGATAGTCAGGGACCCGAACCTTGGATTAACCACTAAGGAGGCTGTCCTATCAGCAGGTGCAAAGTACTGGGGCTGCTGTATTGCCATTTGGTGAATGGAATCTGGACCATGCAGTAGCTTCTGGTGGGGCCTCTCGATGCCATACTAGTGGGTAATTGTTACGGCTTTACCTTATCATGTGGTACAAAAAAAAAAAAAAAAAATTCTTCGTTTCTTTTTCTCTCTTAGTTTCCCCTCTCTGTCCTGCTCTAAGTAAATCTGTCGACCTAGTCCACAAATTCCAAAATTTCATCATGACAAGTTTCAAAAAAAAATACTCGATTAAACCCGGTTCTCCAACTTCCAACGTAGACCCCTACTACCATGTCTCCTTCTCCAACATCAGGGGTCTACGTTCTAACCTTCCAGAGGTTGAAACCCAATTACAGGAGACTAAACCAGACCTTTTATTTTTAAGTGAAACTGGCATTGGACAGGCTATTTCCCTTGATGAGTTTGCAATTACAGGATACTCTAACTTAACTTCTAAATCTGACCCCCAAGATCGCCATGGGCATGGAATATGTGCCTATATTAAAGATAGCTTTCCATGTGGGAGGGACATCTCCAGGGAAGATCCTAACTTACCTTATATGTGCTTCCGGGTTGCTTTAGCTCACACTACTGCATTTATATTTACTCTCTATCGCCCCCACAACAGCGGAGTTACTATCTTTCAAAGCATATCTGAGAAAATTGACCAAGTCCTTTCTACTTATCCTTCAGCTAACATTCATGTATGTGGAGACTTCAATGTTCACAACGTCGAATGGTTGACCCACTCAAACAAGACCGATGATGAGGGGAGGTTCTGTCATGATTTCTCCATTGCCTATGACCTCACTCAGATTGTTCAAGAACCTACCCGTGTACCCGATAATGACGGCCAGTATGCGAGCCTACTAGACCTTTTTCTCACAACTTGCCCTGAACTATGTTCAGTTTCTGTTCTGTCGCCTCTTGGATCTTCCGACCACTCTGTTGTATCAATTAAGATAAAAATGAAATGTAATAAGTCCCCAGACGTACCTCTTCATCGTACAGTATATCGATACACTAAGGCTGACTGGGATAGCTTCCGTACATTTATATCTGATCTACCTCTGCATTCCATGTTTAAAAAGGATGTGTCCTCTATAGTATTAGACCTAACTGAATGGTTAATTGTAGGTATTGACCATTTCATACCCTCTAAAAAGTTTCAGCAAAAACCTAACAGCCAGCCATGGTTCTCTCCAGAATGTGCTGCTGCCATTGCGCACAGAAATCACTTTTTCCACTGCTTCAAACGTAATAGATGTATGGAAACTAAAGCCGTTTTCAGGACTGCCAGCAACCATTGTAAGAAAGTAATAAGGAACGCAAGAGAGTTGTATGCTCAATCTGTTAAGTCCAAAGTAGCTGAGCAGCGGCTTGGTTCCCACCAGTTTTGGCAAATAGCAAACAGAATCCTGAACAGAAGCGTGTGCTCCATCCCAACTATTATCAATGGATCTGAGGTAATCTCGTCAGCATCAGACAAAGCCAAACTCTTTGTCAAGAACTTTGCAGCTAATTCTACCCTTTGCGACCAAGACCGCCAACCCCCAATATTTCCTCTTGTATCAGAAAACACGCTATGTGATATACGTATATCTGTACGTGATGTTGCCAAGCTAATCAAAAACCTTGATTCCAGTAAAGCAACTGGCCCTGATGGTATTCCAATTATAGTACTCAAAAAACTTCAACCTGAACTAGCGCCCATACTTACAAAACTGTTTAAACGTTGTCTTAAGGAGAATAGTTTCCCATCTCCCTGGAAAATCTCATCAGTATGCCCTGTATTTAAGAATTCAGGTGATCGCTCATCCCCCTCTCAGTACAGGCCAATAAGTCTCCTGTGCGTCATGAGTAAGTTGCTAGAATCTGTATTAAATACAGAAGTAATCAAACATCTCAACAAAAATAACCTTCTTAGTGACACTCAATATGGTTTCCGTTCTGCTAGATCTACAGCAGATGTCCTTACAGTTATATCGCATAGGATTAGCAAATCTCTCGACGGTGGCAATCTTTCTAGGGCAATTGCTCTTGACATATCTAAAGCCTTTGATAGGGTATGGCATAAAGGTTTACTTCATAAGATCGCTAGCTATGGTATAGCTGGAAAAGTCTTCTCAATTATTAAATCATTTCTTTCTGATAGATTCATAAGAGTAGTAGTTGAGGGGCAAAAATCAGAAGCTCACAATATTAATGCCGGTGTCCCTCAGGGATCCATCCTGGGCCCAACTCTTTTCCTGATCTACATTAATGATCTTCCAAATCATATCCTTACATCATTTGTAGACATTTATGCTGACGACACTACCATTTATGGTACCACATCTAAGACAGTAAGCGAGCAAGTTCTCTCCAATTCTCTCTCCTCTGATCTTGAGCACGTAGTACAATGGGGAAAGGAGTGGCTGGTTACTTTTAATGCATCTAAAACCAAGCTTCTCTCTTTACATCATCAACATTCTAATCCACATTTGTCATCAATTGAAATGAATGGCTCTCGTCTTCAGGAGGCCTCAAGTTTTGACAAGCTTCTGGGCTTGACCATTACTCCTGATCTTAAATGGAACACGTATATCAAATCTGTTGCCAAGGCCGCTGGAAAAATGGTGGGATCTTTCTATCGATCCAGTAGATATCTCACTGCTGATGCTATTCTCTATCTATATAAGAGCCAGGTACGTCCAAGGATGGAATACTGTTGCCACATCTGGGCAGGAGCTGCTAGAAAGAACTTGTCCTGCCTTGATAGAGTTCAAAATAGACTTCGTAGCCTCGTAGGAGATGTCCTTTTCTCCTCCTTGCAACCTCTATCTCACAGAAGAGATGTTGCGAGTTTGTCTCTGATGTATCGTTATTTTCATGGAAAGTGTTCAACTGAGCTTCAATCTATGGTCCCCCCTCGCCAAACTTTCACAAGAAACACTCGTCTAGCTGTAAACACTATCAATAATTTCCCCCACTCTTTATCTGTGCCTAAACCTAAACGTAGATTCCATGAACAAAGCTTCTTTCTTAGAACTGCACGCCTGTGGAATTGTCTTCCGTTTTCCTGCTTTCCGGCTGACTACAATATGGTTTTGTTCAAGTCTAAAGTAAATAAGTTCTTGATGAGCCGTTCCATATAAGTTATTAAATTTACCAAATTTTCATTACTAATGATTACTATATTGACCAACTTCTACTGTACACTCTTTAACCCTTATCCTTGAGTGGCCTCTGGGCCTTGATAATGTGGTGATGCCTTTGTAAAAAAAAAAAAAAAAAAAAAAAATATATATATATATATACATGTGTGTGTGTGTGTGTGTACTAGCGGACTCATGTCCCGGCCTTGCTAGGGAAATTAGACGACGAACTCTGTGATTTCCAAACCCATTCTAAAACTATATTATTAGTACCACCCATAATGATGATGATGATAGTACAAAATAACAGTAATATATATCTCGATGCCTCCATTCAATGATTCCCTGTGTAAGAATAGCTGTATGTGTAATTGTTGTACGAGAATTGCGCAATCCACGAGCATCCTTCTCCTGAATCGGCACTGCTTGTGTCCAGTAGCAAGAAGGAGTTAAATGTGACCGGAGATAAGCGGACACCGCAAAAAACACCTGGCATTTCCAAATGGTCACCAATTTTACTACTGACAAGCCACAAGTTTGCTTAACTTTGGTGATCTAACGCTATCATATATATATATATATATATATATATATATATATATATATATATATAGTAATTTATAAAATATGTATAGCGATTAAGCTACACTGAATATTCTGCGTTTCATCCACTGTAGAATTCGTCAGGCTTATTTCGTATATTAAATTTGTGTGAGTAAATGAAGTATATATATATATATATATATAACCCTGCACTAGTTTATATTGTAACTGTGTGTTAAGCAAAGAGGCATAAAGTATTATGTTTTAAATATTTGGTATGATTCAATCAAGGATTGAGCTCTGATCTCTCAGTTTAGTAGCGAACACTAAACACTAAAATAGGGTCGGTTTGCGTAGGTAATATCATTAAAAAAAAGCATATTTACCCACAGGGGCTGAAAATTAACAAAGAAAAGAACATACGTATAAGGTTTGAACTTGTGCACCTGAAAGACGAAACCACTTAACGTGGATGCGGTATTAAGTTGTTTGACTAATAAGCCACACCCCTACGGAAAGCTTATTTGACCTCTGACCTTTTTGAAGTGCGTATTATCGGACGCGAGAATCCTTATGATAAACTTGAAAAGCTGAATTTTTACAAATAACTCATCTTCCAACCTCTGTAAGGAGTCTTTGTTTACGTTTTTACTATTACTATTTACTATTTACGCCGATTAGTGAATATAGTGCACTTGTTATATAGTTAACACTGCAATTAATTTCTCACCGTATATTGTGTATCACACTGCTTTTTGTCTTCACAGTCCAGTTTGCGGTCACCATAATAACCGTTTTATCGTATTATTACATACGTAAATGCGAGTGTCAACAGGAAGGCAGCCTGATACATTGTACACGGTATAATCATGTTGGCATCATTAGATCACCAAAGTTACACGATATAAAGTCTGGCTGTAACGTTGTCATTACATTTTAATACGAATCCGACGTCGTATATGAAAGTCTCGCGAAGAAACAAAGGGAAAAATTCAACTTGAGATATTTTTTCAGTTGAAAAAAAAAAAAAAAAAAAAAAAAAAAGGGCATTTATTGCCGATTGTTTCCACAACAAACCATCTAACACGTATTTTCCAAGCCAAGGGCAATATGGTCGCATTCCTGCTTTTCTCGTCGGGTTCAATTAAAAAATTTTTATTCTGCAGCTATAATCAGCTGTTATGCCTGTAATTCCTTTCACTGTATACTGTCGTCCGATAGTCTTATTAAAAGTTCGGAGGATAAACGAGTCTTGCATCTTGTTTAAAAGTTCTTGTCGTGCCACCGCGTGATTAAAAGCTCTCATCGTGCCGCCGCGTGATTAAACGCTCTCATCGTGCCGCCGCGTGATTAAACGCTCCCATCGTGCCGCTGCGTGATTAAAAGCTCTCATCGTGCCGCCACATGGTTAAAATTTTCTGTTGTGCAGACATGTGCTTGAAAGTCTTTGTCCGCCACGTGCACCTCTTTCTTTGTTTTCCTTTCTCTTCCTCTGATCTGGCTGTGACATCACGTTCGTTCCTCGGCATGGTCATTTGCATACATGTCAGTGGCTTCGTTACATGACCAGTAATAGATCAGCGACCATTTGGGACAACTAGCTGCTGTGTGTATTAGGTATGTGGGTATGGACTGAATAGCTTTGTTTTGCACAGCTCCACGTCACTCTTTGCCCAGGTGTAGTTCCTTTTTAGCCATTCTCTGATATTCCAATGGGTTACCATATAGTAAGTAGATGGGTTTCCTCAGCAATGGTGAAGAGAACCCATATAGGAGAAGGAAACTGATGAAAATACAAACCGAATAGAAAGCGTCTATTAGTCTTCTAAGTCAATCTTCTAGCGATGGTGGCACAATTCAATTCAATTTTGCAATATAATAAAACTAGAATGCTTCAGAATGAGTGGCAAAACTTTGCACAGGAAAGGATGAGTAGCCCAGCAGCTGTCACAAGTCATCTTGAATTGATGTGTGGTCACATTCATTATTTCACTTAGAAAGCGCCTCCTCTTTCGGTTCAATCAAAATCAGTGGTAAAATAATTTCTTGTAGTATCTGCATAGAATTCCTAATAATGCATACGTGAATGATAGTTTCTCAGGTTTGTTATAATGTCCATCGAAGAAACTGTAGGCCAAAATGAGAACAGCGTGTTATTATCGGTATTCAGGAAAGAAAAAGCTTTCACAGGGCAGATCCATAGACCCTGCACCATTCGAGTAGCCAGTCTGTGAACTCTTTCCGCATGCTAGATATCACGTATTCGATATAGAAGATATATCTGGACTCCATAATCTTACAGGTGTCTGACAAGGGAGAAATATTTCAATACAACAAAACATCTTCTAATTTATCATAAGTCAGCATGGAAGTAGTAAGGAGGCTCATGTCAGTGCAACATTAGGAAAATAAGATAGTGCAATGCGGATAACGTTAACATGACCGTCAGCAAATAAAACACTGAATTTAAGTTACTATTTTATCAGATTATTGTGTTCTTTGCTTTTGTTAACAAATAATTTGGCGGTCATTATGAAACAACATGCAATGTTATACTTGTTGTATGACTTTGTAATCTCTGTTTAATGGAAGCAAAATCTGCTGGCATGTTCTCTTATATGTAATTTTACTCAACACAAAAAATACAGTAAAAAGATAATGATAAATTATAAAGTAAACAAAATATCTTTGATCGCGTTTGAAACTAAGTTTGGATCAACAAACGGCAAGAAACATAGGAAATACCGAAATAAATAAAAAATTAAGCCCCGAGAATATTGGAAATTTTATCTTTAAGCAACGTTTATTCCTTGCTATAATATTCATAGCGAATTGAAAGAGTTTTATGGTCTTTTTCAGCATTTAAAAATACGAGTGTGATTCCAACATGGTATCAAGTTATATACGAAAATCATCGTGTATAAAGTGGATGCTTTGACGGCCCTCCTGTATGCAAGAGAAACATGGACACTATGTGGTGTTTTATCGTAAAGAGCAAATAGTAAACATAACAGCAGGTAGCAGCAGTAAACGCAGGAACTGTTAGTAACGAAATGTTGAAGAAAAAATAAACTCAGCCCTTTTAAAAAGGAAAAGGAACGTGTGCAAAATCACGTGCCGTAGAAACTTTTACTTTAACGGAAATATAACACTCTATAAACACAAACTAAAACTTCTTGAGGGCTTTCACCAACGCTGCCTGAGATAGAGACATCATAACTTCATATTAAATGGTAGTCTTATGTCTTAGAATCAGAAGTATTAGAAAAAGCAGAGCTATCAAGCATTCGATCAATGGTCATGAGAAGTTGTCTCCGATGAGTTAGTCACATTGTGTGTGTGTGTGTGTGTGTGTGTGTGTGTGTGTGTGTGTGTGTGTGTGTGTGTGTGTGTGTGTGACAGTTGTCTTCCAAGGCAATTATTTTATGGTAAAATATGGGAACGAAAGAGAAGTGCATCAAGACCGAAAAAAGATTTCAGGACACAATAAAATATTATTTAAAACAAGCCGGACTATCTGTGAACCAATTGGGAAAATGGCTTTAAATAGAAGTAAATGGTGGAACCGATTCACGAAAGCATAGAATACTTTGTGAATAGCCGCTTGGTTCGCAAAGGCGGACAGGGTCCAACAAAGTCACTACACTAACGGCAACATATGCGAAAAAGTGTGCCTATCTCTTACTGGCTTCAAAGGTCGTTTGCATAAATGTGCAAAACCTATCTTGCACCCCAATGATATCGCTGCAAACAAAACTGATCAGGTATGCCAAAATCTGTCGCAGCTTGGTTGGGGTGAAGAGTCATCTACGAACACATAATTTAAGAGGAGAGTAAGGGAGGGAGTGGAGAGGATATAAAATAAAAGAGGTTGTCGTATCTGAAACCGAGAGAACAGCCATTATGTGTTCGTGTGTGTATATATGTATGCATATATATATATATATATATATATATATATATATATATATATATGCGTTCGTATTTGTATATATATGCGTTCGTATTTGTGTGTGTATATATATATATATGTGTGTGTGTGTGTTCGTGAGTATATATGCATATATATATGCGTTTTTGTGCATATGTACATATATGTGCGTTTAGATGCTTATATATATATGTCTATATGTGTGTATATATAAGTTTGTGTGTATGTGTATTATGAGTTTGTGTGTATGTACATAGATAAGTTTGTGTGTATGTGTATAGATAAGTGTGTGTATATATTTATATATGTTTTTGTGCATATAGCTATATGTTTGTGTGCGTATAGCTATATGTTTGTGTGCGTATAGCTATATGTTTGTGTGCGTATAGCTATATGTTTGTGTGCGTATAGCTATATGTTTGTGTCCGTATAGCTATATGTTTGTGTCCGTATAGCTATATGTTTGTGTCCGTATAGCTATATGTTTGTGTCCGTATATCTATATATATTTTTGTGTGCTTGTCATTCTAATCTATACACACACACATACACACATAAAAATTCAAGAATGCTTACATATAGAAAAACAATATTTATTAAATTGTTTGAAACTTTCTTTTGTTTTTCCTTGTTTTCCATAAAATTATCAGGATAGAATAATTGTGTTTATAGTCAGACATTTTGACAAATTCAAATTGACTTATAAAGTGAAATAAAAGTAGTTTAACAATGGATCACTTGTGATCAATGAACAGGCGAATTGTAATCTGTCTGGAGTAAACAAACAATATCGATCCAAACATTGAAAAGATCCAGACAATCCATCTCACCAGAGAAACTGGAATAATTTACTTGTAGCAATAAAAAAAAAACAAAAAACAAAAAAACAAAAAGGGATCATTAAGTAGGCAAGACAGTTTTTTTCTGGACATACACTGTGAAGGTCAAAGGTTGTGAAAAAGACAAAAATAAATAAAAGAACAAAAGCTAAAAGAATCTAGCAGATAAGATTTATGAAGACTAGTTTCTAGAATGCCTTTACAACTGTGTAAGGGGTTTCGTCCGTCTGTCCACAGACTTCAGTTTGAAACTAGACACGTTTATTTTAGATGCGTCCGAGTAACAATATAAAAGACCGTCTGTCAGTCACACTTAAGATTCAAGTAGAGTTTTCACAACGACAAATACGTACTGAATGGATGTATGCCCTGTGCCAATTACTACGTGTATACCAGTCCGGATGTACAATTCCGCCCAATTTTAATGTTTTTCTCTCTCCCAGTGTGGGATGATGTGAGACAAGGGCCGAAAGTGGGATTTTAAAAGCCAGTGCTCTATCGTAAGACCACTCTGGCCTGCAAAAAATGCCTCTCTATCTATTTCTTTCCCTTGAGTCATTCATGAATTCATTGTTGCTCATTATTTGATATTGCCCAGTAAGTAATTAAAATGGACCTCTTAGATGTGCACAAGATCTTTCTGATTTTCTTTCTTGTGACGTTGAGCATGTGATGCAATGCAGAAAAGGGTGGTTGGTTAATTTTAATGCATCCAAAACCAAGCTTCTGTCTTCTCACTACCAATGCTCTGATTCATACTTGGCCCCAATTAAAATAAATGGCTCGCATTTTTAAGAAGTATATTGCTTTGGCAAGCTTCAAGGACCCACATTCACTCCTGATCTGAAATGGATGACATCAAATCCATTGCCAAAATCACCAGAAAAAAATGGTTGGATCATTCCATCACTCCAGAAAGTATCTCGCTTCTAACTCGATGCTCTACCTATGTAAAAGCCAAATGCATCCTAAAATCGGATACTATTGCCACATCTGGAGAGGGGCTGTTCAGAACACCTTTTCTTACCTTACAGAGCAAAAAACTGACTTCGAAATCTTGTGGAGGATGACCTCTTCTTCTCCATATTACCTCTTTCTCAAAGAAGAGACTTAGCAAATCTATCTGTACTCTCTCATGATTTTTATGACAGATGCTCGACTGAGCTTCAATTTATCCCTCCCATCTAAAACATTGGTGGCAAACACTCGCCTAGCTACAGCAATTGCCAACAATTACCCTTACTTCCTATTTGTACCTAAAACTAATTCTACGAGCAAACCTTTTCCCCTAGAATTACTCCTCTTTGGAATTCAATGCCACGGGACTGCTTCCCAGCTAAAGATAACACTGTCGTTTTCAAGTCCAACGTAACCCCTTATCCTCGAATGGTCTTTGAGCCTTGATAATTGGTGACGTTCTTGTAAAAATAAAAAGGACTAGAGATATACCTCACTCAACAATGAACAAGCTATCTCAACAATGGCCTATACTCTGTTTTGGTGCCGAGGGAAAATACGATTCCTCATATGAACCCGTTTTATAGCTGCATCAAGGAGATCTTATTTAGGTTTCAAATACTGTTTGTTCACTATTTGGTCAGAGTTTTTTTGTAGGATGGAATATCCTTATATCAGTTTGTCATGACAAACTCTTACACAGAGTAACCAGACACACTCGAGAATAGTATCAAGTAGGTAATCTAATTAAACCACTGACATGTATGAAAATGACCAAACAGTGGCACGAGCATGATGTTACAGTAAGAGGAAAAAGAACAAAAACAAACGGAGATAAGCACATAGGGGAGAGAGAGAGACTTAAGCACGTGTCGACACGACAGAGTGTTTTTAACCATGTGGTGGCACGATAGGAACTTTTAAATAAGATGCAAGTCTCATTTTATTCAAACTTTAACGAGATTTTCACACAACCATATACAGCAGAACACATTACAGACATAACAACTGGTTATAGCTGCAGACTGAGACTGAAGGGAAAAGAAGGAATGCGGACATATTGTAGCTCGCTTGAAAAATATGTGTTAAGTGGCTTGGGGTGGAAACGACCGGTAATAAATGCCTTTCCTTTCAACTAAAAAAAATTTTGCGTTGCATTTCTTTCCTTTGTTTCTTTGTGACTAGGTCGGGTTTTCACAGTCAAATGTTAAAATGATTAAAAAGTAACCTGGTAAGTTCTGCTAAGAATCCATCGCTTTATTTCACGTTTTGGACTGTACAAAACATTCTTAGTAATGAAGTAATACGGACGTTTAAACATTCATTGTTCTTTAAAAATATTTATAATTATTAAGAGAACCTTATAAAATATTGGAAATGAGAAATATATTTGATCAAAAATATGTTTTGATGAAGCTGATATTTTTCTATATAGTGAAAAAATTAGTTTTTTTGGACAGAAAAACCAATAAAACGGAGTGCCTATTTTTAATATTTTATGAAAATTTTGATGAGTATTTTTAGCATTTTATGAAAATACCGTTCATTTTAAATATAAAACAAATTAATAAATACTAATAAATACTGGGGAAGTAATATTGTGCTACATAGTTCAATAAAAATAACAAAATAGCATTGTAAGAGAATCTGTAATTCACTCAGTTCAACACCTCTTTTCTTACTCTGTTTCTTTCTTTTATTTAATATTTCACGGACACTTTTTTTCAGTGAAGAACCGTTGCACATCAAAATTAGTAAAAGTACCTTTCTCAAACCATTACAACAATAATCATATATTATCATTAGGATATTCGAAAACGAGGTTACATCAAAGTGTGGTCAATTGGATATTCTTGTCCAGAGTTACCAGATTAGCCTTTTTAAAGACAAATTTCGTGAATTTGGCCTTTCTTGAAGCAGTTTGGTCTTCAAACATTGTATTTGTCTTTTTTTTTTTTAGCATAACGTCGAACTAAAGAAAGAACAAGCAGAATCTTATGTAGATAAAAGAAAATATTTATAGATAGCTGAAAATTTTATTAACGTTGCTTATATGGAATTTAGGAGTGGGAGCAACAGTTTCTTGGGCGATCGCGGTATACCTAGTTATAAATGTACTACATATTAAGGACTAGGTAAATGGTGATTAAGTCAGCTAGTATAAAGTTTGATATATGCATATTGGGTACATATGTTAAGATGAGTCAAATCTGCAAAACAGAATGGTTCCCACGGTTGAACCAAGAATAGGTGACGTGTGAAGTTAAAAAAAAAATGAGAAGCCAGATTAATTAGAAAAAAAAAACATAAAAAAAACAAACAAAAAAAAACAAAAAAAAACAAAAAAAAAACAGAATCAATGGCGTCATATTTTTGGAGCTGAGACAAGAACATTCAGTTTTGAAACGTTTACAAAGTTTCATATATACTTTTATTTCTTAAATTCGCTTTAAATATTATTTTAAATCCATATACATATATATAGTGAGACAGATTGCTGAAAGAATCTTTCACATACTAGGTATCGCTACGTGAAAGATTCTTATGGAATATTGAGATAACCTCCCCCACTAATAGTATTATAGAACAGAAGACGGATTGATTTGCCGTCAAACAGGTGAACCAAAACATAAAAATCCTGAAAATAATAAAACAATAAACCAAAATGTCGGAACACTTTTGTTAACAACAAAGATAATTTCTACATGGCTGGCTGTAGATACTCTTTCGAAAACGGAATGCATGTAAGTGGTTGCTGTTAGATGAGAGTTGTTGGGCCAGTTGTAGTAATTGTGAATCTGCTATGAGCTGGGAGGTGGCGACTCTAATGAAGAACAACCAGCAGCAGACATTGTCTACGTCTGTCTCTTGTAAGTGGTGAAAGATGAAAAGGATGCGGGGGGGATTCTGCTGTACTTCAACAAGAGCTCAACATTCTATATTACATTCGAGACAAGTAAGTAAGGCCGTTTTTATTACTTACCTTGTACATAATATGGGTATTTGTAAATGTACCAATGGGCAAAAAAAGATACTGCAAAGAAACAAGTTGAAAGATAGGTAATATACAAGCTGAGATAGACAATAGATACATAATGAATAATGTGTGTGCGTGTGTGCGTACGCGCATGTGTGTGTGTGTGCGTACGCGCATGTGTGTGTGTGTGCGCGCACGTGTGTGATTTATTGTATAGATGGACAGAATTGGATACTGAGCAGAAAGAGATAAGAAACAAATCTATGTAATAATAGAAATATATCTATATAATTAGAAAACTCAAATGATCTTGTAACGATGTATGTAACCCACTTTCCGGTTTACGACATCTGGCTGCGCATGCGTGCATGAACTGCGCACTGAAATATTAAAGTTATTATTTCGAAATTATTATTTAACATGGGAAGAGTGGGGTTTAAAATAACTTAGACGTAATACAGAAATGAACGATGTAAAAAAAAAAAAAAAAAAAAAAAAAAAAAGCAGATATATCAAAATTTGAATTTAACTATAATAAGTATTATGGTATCTGTTCAGTGTACATTTACCTATAAGTATGGCCAACCTCTTATAATTCGGTAACTGTAATTTTTTTTTTCAAAAATAAACAATTATAAACAGTACGACTCATAGAAATCTGTCCATATTCTTTTTCATTTTAATATACTTTCATAGAAATGTTTCTGTTATGTCAAAAAAACTATTTTCTTTATGTCACAAGTGTCACGCTCATACATGAATTCCATCGCTAATATAACATACCGACCCAACAGGTCACGGGTAGTCTAGTATCTTTATTAAGTTGGTAAGTTTATACATTTGTGTGTACAGTACTCACTTCTAAACTAATGAACTGATCATTATGAATGTTGGAAAAGTTGCTAGGCGTAAGATGTTCAAAGGTGAGCAATATGTAGTTATATTTAAGAGGTTCCTTCAGTCTTTGACAGACTATGGATATCCACTGTAACGGTGCCTAGATGTGAAATTTTTGTGGCAGGAACTGCGCAATCTCCAACCACGCCTCTCCTGAGTTGACATTGTTAAATACCAGTGGCAAGTGAAGTGTATGTACAGGACATCTGGAAACAAATGTCGAGATAAGTGGAGAGCACATACAGTGCCAAATGGTCACCCATCTGGTACTAACCAGGCTCAATGTTGCTTAAGTTTGGTGATTTGATGAGAAACAGTGTGTCCACACCGTTATGCCGTACATAAAGTGTTATGAAAACTGGTACAAAGAAGGTGAAAGTCCTTCATGAAAAATCAATAAATTTTTGTTTAATAAATATACCTCAAATTTTCATTTCCTTGGAATATTTGAAAGGCTTTTTAGGATTGTGTAATAAGGGCACAACCTCTCGTTTGAAAATTCAAATATATCACATTTCCATTGGATTTGATTCGTAGTCATAAGGTAGGAATTAACAAAATATTTGCTAAATTACAATTTCTTAAGACGTTTCCTAGAATCCAAATCATGTAATCGGTTTTTATCAAAATTATAATAAGAATTCTAGACATATATACTTCCGTACGTAGAGGAAGAAGCATGCAGTAGCTTCTGGTGGGGCCACTCGATGCCATATTAGTGGGTAATTGTTATAGCTTTACCTTATCATGTGCTACAAAAAAAAATACATTTCTTTTCTTATTCTGTCTTACTTTCCCTCTCTGCCCTGCTCTAACGAAGACTATCGACCTAGTCCACAAACCCAAAACCTCACCATGAAAGGTTTCCAGAAAAAACACTCGATTAAACCCATACCTCCAACTTCCAACGTAGACCCCTACTACCTTGTCTCCTTCTCACGGGTCCACATTCCAACCTTCCAGAGGTTCAAACTATTACAGGAGACTAAGCGAAACTGGCATTGGACCAACTATTTCCCTAGATGAGTTTGTAATTAAAGGATACCCTAACTTAAATTCTAAATCTGACCCCCAAGATCGCCATGGGCATGAAGTATATGCTTACATTAAAGATGGATTTCCTTGTGATAGGGGCATCTCCAGAGAAGATCCTAACTTACCCTATATGTGCTTCCGGGTTGCACTTGCTCACACTACTCCGTTTATATTTGAAATATCGCTCCCATAACAGTAAAGTTACTATCTTTAAAAGCATATCTGAGAAAATTCACCACATCCTGTTTGGGTATCCTTCAGCAAACATTCGCGTCTGTGGAGACTTGTTCACAATGTGGAATGGTTAATCCACTCAAACAAGACCAATGACGAGGGGAGGTTATGTCACGATTTCCTCATTGCTTATGACCTCACCCAGATTGTTTATGAACCCATCCATGTGCCCGACTCTGATGACCATTACACAAGTTTCCTAGACCTTTTCCTCATAACTTGTGCTGAGCTATGTTCATCCTCTGTTCTGTCTCTACTGGGATCTTCTGACCACTCTGTTGTATCAGTTAACATAAAAAAGAAATACAATAGGTCCTCAGACGTACCTCTCCATCGTACAATATATCGATACTCTATGACTGACTGGGATAGCTTCTGTACATTTATATCAGATCTACCTCTGCATTCCATGTTTAAAAAGGATGTGTCCTCTATAGTATAAGACCTGATGGAATGATTAATTGTAGGTATAGACTGTTTCATACCCTTGAGAAAGTTCAAGCAAAAACCTAACAGCCAACCATGGTTCTCCCCAGAATGTGCTGTTGCCATTGTGCACAGAAATCACTTTTTCCATAGCTACCAACGTAATAGAGGTACTGAGACTAAAGCCGCTTTCAGGACCGCCAGAAACCACTATAAAAGAGCAATAAAACATGCAATAAAGTTATATGCTCAGTCCGTTAAATTCAAAGTAGCTGAGCAGCGGCTTGTTTCCCATCAGTTTTGGCAAATAGAAAACAGGATCTTGAACAGAAGCGTGTGTTCTATCCCAACCATTACCAATGGACCTGAGGTAATCTCGTCAGCATCAGACAAAGCCAACCTATTTGCCAAGAACTTTGCAGCTAATTCTACTTTATGCGACCAAGGCCATCAACCCCACCGTATTTCCTCCTATCACAGACAACACACTATGCAACATGCAAATATCTGTGCATGATGTCGCTAAGCTAACCAAAAACCTTGATCCCAGTAAAGCAACTGGCCCCGACGGCATTCCAATTATAGTGTTGAAAAAGCTTCAACCAAAACTTACTCCAATACTCACAAAACTGTTTAAGCGTTGTCTTAAGGAGAATTGCTTCCCAACACCCTGGAAAACCTTATCAGTATTCCCTTTATTTAATTCAGGTGATAGATCATCTTCCTTTCAATACAGACCAATAAGCCTCCTGTGCATCATGAGTAAGTCAGTAGAGTCAATATTAAATAAGAAAGTAGTCAACCACTTCAGCAGATATAACCTCCTTAGTGACATGCAATATGGTTTCCATTCTGCTAGATCTACAGCAGATGTAGTTTTATATCATAGGATTAGTGAATCTCTTGACAAAGGGTTTCTCTCTAGGGCAATTGCTCTTTACATATCAAAGGCCTTCAATAGCATATGGCGTAAAGCCGTACTTCACAAGATTTCCAGGTAGGGTATAGCTGGAAATGTCTTTTCAATTATAAAATACTTTCTATCTGATAGGCTCATAAGAGTAGCGGTCGATGAGCAGAAATCAGAAGCTCACAGTATTAATGCTGGAGTCCCACAGGGGTGCATCTTGGGCCCAACTCTCTTCCTGTTGTACATCAATGATCTCCCAAAACACATATTTAGATCATTCGTTAACATCCATGCTGATGACACTACCATCTATGACAACACATCAAAGGCCGTAAATGACCAAGTTCTCTCTGATTCTCTCTCATCGGATCTTGAGTGCATGGTACAATGGGGGAAGAGGTGGCTAGTAACTTTTAATGCATCTAAAACCAAGCTCCTATCTTTACATCATCACTGCTCCGATCCCCATCTTGCATCAATTGAAATGGAGGGCTCTCGTCTTGAAGACGCTCCATGTTTTGACAAGCTTCTGGGCTTGATTTGAAATGGAACATGTACATCAAATCTGTTGCCAAGGTCGCTGAAAAAATGGTGGGATCTTTCTACCGCTCCAGTAGATATCTCACTGCTGATGCAATTATCTATCTATATAAAAGCCAAGTACGCGCAAGGATGGAATATTGTTGCCACATCTGGGCAGGAGCTGCTAGAAGCAGCTTATCCTGCCTTGACAGAGTACAAAATAGACTTTGTAGCTTAGTGGGGGATTCCCTTTTCCTTTCCCTGCAACCTCTTTCTCACAGAAGGAACGTTGCGAGCATGTCTCTGTTTTTTCATTATTTCCACGGAAAGTGCTCGTCTGAGCTCAAATCTCTGGTTCCCCTCGCCAATCTTTCTCGAAAACACCCGTCTAGCTGAAACTACTGTCAATAACTTTTCCCACTGTTTATCTGTGCCTAAATTAAAACGTAGATTCCATGAACAATGCTTTTTTCTTAGAACTGCACGCCTATGGAACTCTCTTCCGTCTGCCTGTTTCCCAGCTGACTACAATTAGTTGTCTTCAAGTCCAACATAAACAAATTCTTGATGAACCGCCCCCTGATTAATCCAATCTATCAAATTTCCGTTAATAACTACTACTACTACGATATTATCCCATTGATTACTGTACACTCAATAACCCTTATCCTCAAGTGGCCTCAGGGCCTTGATAAGTAGTGACTCCTATGTAAAAAAAGCAGAAGACGACAGTGAGAAATATATATCTAGCTGTCGTCCTTAGCTTCCTCTAACGATTGAAAAAAAAGAAAAATATATATAAACCCTTTCATAAACCTAATGAAAAGCTCATATACACAAAAGTTCATTCCATTCACCCACAATGTTAAAAATATGGGAGCTTATGTTAGCAAAAGAATATCAAGACTTTCTTCGAATGATGAAGTGTTTGAATATGCAGCATCATATTATAACGATGCACTTAATCAAACGGAATTTAGAGAGAACCTAAAATTCCAACAGACTCATAATCAACAAGAAAATTTAAAAAAAAATAGGAGGCGGAATATAATTTGGTTCTTACCTCCATGCTCACTAAATACTAAAACTAGAGTAGAATATTTTTCCTTAGACTTCTAGATAAACATCCCTCTCCCCCAAAAAGAAAAAAGGTACACAAAATGTTTAATAGGAACACTGTAAAAGTAAGCTACTCGACAGAACCATCGATTATGTCCATCATCTATAGAGAAACAAAGAAGATAATTAATGCAGACTGCTACTGCAGAGCCAAAAATAAATGCCCATTGCATGGCAACTGTAAAGTTAAATCTATTGTATACGAAGCTACAATAGTTGATCAATGTACAAACATACCTAAAAAATATATCGGAATGACGCAAGGTTCAATCAAGCAAAGATATTATGCATAGAGTAAAAACAAGGATTAAGACAGTTGTAGCAACCCGCATGTTAGAGCTTAAGTAAAAGGGGCCACTTTTTACCATTAAATGGAGAAAAATTGAACACAAACTATTATACTCTCCAGAATTTAAACAATGCTCACTTTGCAATGCAGAGAAATACGTAACCCAGGAATACGCTGCTTAAATATGCGGAGCGAATCCTTAAAAAGTTGTATACAGAGCAGGAGAGCACTCCTTATACACTGAGACGATAAAAAAAGGCAAAACTTAATTTCAAAATATTTATTATAATTTGTATTTGATATACTTTTATTATTATATTTCTCATTATTATATTTCTTCTTATTATCATTTTTAGGTTTTTAATTTTCATGCATAAAATTTATTTATATTTTTAATTTTATTTTTATTTTATACTTTAATTTTAAATTATTAGATTGAAAAAAAAAAAGGATTATAATTGTAAGAGTTTAATATAGTATACGAATCCCTTAAGCTAGATAAGCATCACACCAGAAACAAGAATACATTGAAATGTTTAAATTTTAAATATAATTTTAATATAGGTTAAATAGAAATTTAAGTTGATATTCGGATTGGTTCTTAAATTTGAAATGAAAATCGGAAAGTTTTAATTTTAAATTAATATAAAGGTTTGTTTTTAAAAATGAATTAAAATTTATATAGTGTAGGTTTCTACGGACTATTTTAAAGAAATTCATATCTTACCCATATTATTGGGTGAAGCAATATAAACATGGTAAGCGATTAAATAAAATAAAATGAAATGACAGCTCAAGCAAAAGTTACGTTTAAACCAGGACCAAACTCAAAGAAAACCAACCTGCCTCCTTCCTTGAGGCTTGCATTTACTATTATCCGCGGGCTTAGAACTAACTTAGATGATGTTGAGTCATTTCTCCTTGTAAACACCCCGGATATCTTAGCATTAAGTGAAACTAACCTTCACTCCTCCATTCCCTCTAACCACTTTAACATGCCTGGTTATCTCCCACTCTACCGTAAGGACTCGGACAGACATATGCATGGACTTGGAGTCTATATTCGAAACACCCTCCCCCTAACTAGAGAAATAAAACTAGAATCAGAGGGCCTGGCCTTTATGTGCTTCAGACTAAATATGCAACACAATATTAGCTACTTGTATTTTCTCTACCGCTCTCCCTCAAACCAAGACTGTACCCTAATAAACAAAGTCTCAGACAGCGTAGATATAGCACTCTCCCTCGATACTAGCGCACAAATACATGTATTTGATGACTTCAATGTCCACCACAGTAACTGGCTAGGATTCTCAAATCACACAGACGTAGCTGTAGCGCAACACATAGCTTCTTTATATCTCATTCCCTATCTCAGTTGGTTACATTTCCGACACGTTTCCCAGACCAGCACTATCAACATGCCTCACTTCTAGATCTCTTTCTGACAACGGTTCCCAATGACTGTACAACAAATGCCCACAGCCCACTCGGGAATGCAGATCATGCTGTGATAATGGTAGAAATCAGCCTAAATTCTCGCCCTAAAACTGAAGACCCACTACTCAAAATAACGAGGTATTACAAAAAGGCTGATTGGGAAGCCATCAGGGAGCTCATCAGAGATGCCCCATGGCAAAATATCTTTACTCTTCCAGCGGAACAGTGTGCAAATGAGATCACTGAATGGTTCAAAACTGCTATTGAAGCACATGTTCCCACACGGAAATACTATAGCAAGCCCCACTCTCCCCAATGGTTTACTTCTGCTTGTGCAGCTGCCATTTGTCAAAGGCAGCGTGCGTTCCGCAGATTCAACCGACATAAGTCCAGCTCAAATAAACAGAAGTTTATAGAAGCTAGAAATAATTGTAAGAGAGTGATAGACACAGCTAAGACAGATTACTCTGAAACCACCAGAAAGCGCATCGAAGCACAGAAATTAGGAACCCGGGATTTTTGGAAAATCTACAACAGCGTAGTTAATAATGGACAGTCAATTATTCCCCCACTAACAAACAATCATGAGGTTGCTTGCACGGCAACTGACAAGGCTAATCTGCTTGCCAGTCGGTTTGCCTCAAACTCCACACTGAACTCGGTACACCACTCACTCCCTGATTTTCCTCTGCGAACAGACGCCACACTTGACGATTTGAAAATCACCCCTTCTCAGGTACATGCTATTATAAAAAACCTAGACACCTCAAAAGCATGTGGACCAGATCTCATCCCGGCTGTGCTATTAAAAGAATGCTCTGCCGAGGTTGCTCCAGTTCTGTCCAAACTTTACAATAAATGCCTTAACGAATCTTGTTTTCCCGACTGCTGGAAAACCGCCACTGTGGTACCAGTCTTCAAGAATTCTGGTGAAAGAACTGACCCACTAAATTATCGCCCCATTAGCCTCCTCCCGCTTTTCGCCAAAATATTTGAGTCCTTAGTTAATCAATCCCTAGTCCAGCACCTAACAGCTGCTAAACTCCTGACTGACAAACAATATGGATTCAGGCAAGCCCGTTCAACAGCAGATATCTTAACTGTAGTTTCTGAACGTATATACCGTTCATTGGATAAAACAGGGGAGGGTAGAGCGGTGGCCCTTGATATATCTAAGGCTTTTGACAGGGTATGGCACGATGGTCTTCTAAGGAAAATTAGATCATATGGAATCACTGGAAGAATTCATAATGTAATTAAATCCTTTTTAAGTAATAGAAAAATCAAAGTTGTCCTCGACGGACATATATCCAAACAATATGACATAAATGCGGGAGTACCTCAGGGGTCTATCCTTGGACCTCTATTATTCCTGATATTAATAAACGACCTCCCTGATAATATTGTTTCGGAGATGGGTATATTTGCCGATGACACCACTCTCGATAACAGATATGAGGGGAAAACAAATGAACACATATCCAAGAAAATGGCAGAAACACTAGAGGATGACCTCCAATCCGTAGTGGAATGGGGAGAAAAATGGTTGGTCACATTCAATGCTGCTAAGACTAAGCCTGTTTCCTTCAATAACTACAAGAAACCTTCTCTACCACCAATAGCAATGGCCCAGAACACATTGCCTGAAAGTACTTCTTTTAAACTCCTCGGCCTAACGTTTACAGGGAATATGAACTGGAATAGATACATTGAGAGCATTGCCAAGGCTGCTGCAAGGAAGGTTGGCTCCCTCTACCGTGCTAGAAAACTACTTACGCCTGCCAGTATCCTGTACCTCTATAAGGCAACCATTCGCCCATGTATGGAGTACTGTTGTCACATCTGGGCTGGTGCATCTGCTGCTTGTCTCTCGCTCCTGGACAGGGATCAAAAAAGAGTCGCCAACCTGATAGGTCCTGAACTGTCATCTAGGCTTCAACCTCTGTCCCATCGACGAGATGTTGCATCCCTCTGCCTGTTCTACAAATACTTTAATTATGAATGCTCTGACGAACTGCAAACACTTGTACCTCCCCGACATAACTACCCCCGACAAACCCGACAAGCTACTAAGTCTCATCCCTTTACAGTAGAGATCCCTAGGTGCAAGAAAGCCTTTTACTCCAATAGTTTCTTCCCCAGAACTGCGGGTCTTTGGAACTCCCTTCCTGGATTCTGCTTTCCCAACTGCAATGATATGCAGAAGTTCAAGTGTAATGTTAACAAACATCTTTCTACTCTTCTCCCTTCATAATGACCCCGCTAATTAATTCCCTAATAGTAGCCCCCTGCTTCAAAGTGGCACTGTGCCTTGTTTGGGGTGAAAATTGAATAATAAAAAAAATATATACATATAATAAATGGAATAACGTTAAATATAAATATATAATAAAATAAAAATTATAAATTTTGAAATAACTTTCAAATATTTCAAGATCATCTCCCTTAGACTGGTTAATTTAGAAAAGGTTTTGATTGGGACCAAGAAGAGTTTGTAATTGATAGAATAAAATAACATAAAGGGCGCAATAAACAGTTCAAATATACCAAACGGAAGAATTCCTCTTTTTCTTTTTCTCTTTTATTTTCCTTTGTTTTTTTAAACATTAAACTGACATTTTTTAAAAACTTTCTAATTATTTGAATTTTCGTTTGTTCAGGTAAACGAGATTTGCACGAGATCTTGTAATATATCTACATGATTTCTATTCCGGTTATAAAACAGATGAGTATCGCCTGAAGAGAGCTTGGTACGGATATCTAGAACGGTCCCATCTTATCAGGTTTGAAAACCACGACACTAATGACTTATCTAAACTTTCTGTAAATAAAACTATAAATAATACGCTCTTACTTTGGGAATTTTTCTTTATAATAAGCACTCTGTTGGAATCCTTTTCTCCCCAAATAATATATATATATATATATATATATATATACTTACTAGCAAAAGTACCCGTCCTGGACTGGGTTAAAAAACAGCCTATAGAAAATGGACTCTGATTCATGAAAGTATGATAGGTTATGAAAAGAAAGGGTTGTAAAGAAATAGCTTCAAATTCGGGGGTATAAAATCAAAGCAAAATATGATGAAAGTAAAAATAAAATAGATTAACCCCATAATTTATTATACCATACCTGTTCACACTGAAACACTTATCCCAATATTCTGTGGATCTATATTAAAAAACCTTGTAAAACTCTGTGACATATTTTTATTCTATGGAGGTCAGGCGCGAACGAACACCCCATAATTTTATTTTACCATATTTCTTCAAACTGAAACATAATTATCAAAGTATACTTACGCAGATAGATATGAAAAGTCTTTATTTAAGTTTGTGCCTATTTCCATTCTATGGACGCTAGGCGCGAATGCAGACCCTATAATTTTATTATACCATCCCTATTTAAGTTAAAACATACTTATCAAAGTATTCTTATGTACATCTATATCAAAACCACTTGTAAACGTTTTTTTTTTAATTTTTTAATTTTTTTTATTTCCATACTTTGTGGACCAGGCGCGAACGCAGACCCCACAATTTTAATGAACCACTGTTCTGTAGGATCAAACATACCCATTCTTGTGTCTCGATACATCTTCTATCATTATATGTAATCAGTTTTTTTTTAAATAGTCAACCATATAGGAGTCTATTCGTGATCAGACACACAAACATTCAACTTTATATATATATATATATATATATATATATATATATATATATATGCAGCAGTTTATCCGATGAAATAAAATAGACGTTTTTGTCTATTAATTCTGTTTTCGCTTCTTTCCAATTTCTGAATAACAGTCTTTGCTTCTGGCAGAAACTGACTGATGTAATCGCCATATTCTCCTATGTCCGAGTACTTTCCAATACTTCTGGATTCATCGTTGAGGATGAATTAATCTAACTGGTTTTGAACAAATTTCACGTGAAATCACCTTTTTCTTCACCATATTCCCTCTGCTTCACTTTTTGTTATCAAGATCTTTGACTTACTTGCAGTTTCATCAAATACTTTTGTATGCAAAATCTAATCCCGCATTTTGCTAATTCCCACCCTCTCATGAGAAGGAAAGTATTTCTTCGAAACTCCGCGGATTAAGGACTATCCACTTATTAAGTGTTTCCTTTTCAGATTAAATATGTTTTTAACTCCTTTTCAAAGTGTTTTTAACATGTTTTATTAACTATTTGCTTTTATATATATATATATATGTTCAAACCCAGTTAATCTATCACTGACGATAAATCAAAAAGGATCAAAATGTACTCGTACTTAAGAGAAATATGGTAATTACATCAGCCAGTTCCTGCCAAAAATGAAGACAGTTATTCGGAAATTGGAAAGGATCAAAAGCGGAGGATCCGAAGCGCCTGGTCGCGACATGAATTTGACCATACCTTTAACTTGTAACTATCTTCCACCGTTGCAAGAGCGTGGGCGAAGAAACTCGTGTGTTGCCAAGCGGCACAAATGGAACTTGACCAGAGCCGGTAGAACCCAAGGAAAGACAAGGTCAATACGTTTGTACCGACTCTGGCTGCAGGAGATGGCCGTTGGCTCATAAGAAGCTCATCCGACCTTTGATAGGTCTTGTTTTTGATCCTGCTGGGTGTCCCCACACCCTCTTCACCCAGGTTACGACCCGACCATGAGGCAGCTAGCACTGAGTTACATGGTACCAGTAGAAGTCTAAGAAAGCAGAATTAATAGAAAAAAATCTATTTTATTTAATGAGATAGTGCTAATGCAGACAGTGATCCACACTATTTTTTAAATCGTATTTCCAAGTTTAATTAAAGTTTTGATATGTTTTTTATTCAATTGTAAGGTCTAAGTACAGAATAGGTACAAAATACTCTCCCCATGTTAAGAGTGGCTTTTTAAATAATGACGTTATTATTTCAGCACGGATCTCTCTCTGCATGAGTACCAATGAGATATATATATAATTATTTCCACGGGCAAACAATGTCGTAGCACACAGGAGCTATGACAGCCAACGAACTAAAAGTCCTAGACTCAAGTTTCGCCTTCATTTGGGCTCATCAGTTAAACATATCCGAACTCGGGATTCGAAATCTGAGCCTGTTGCATGCAAGGCGAGCACTCAAGAGCATGCAAGAGGCTCGGGTTTCAAATCCTGAGTTTGGATATGTCTAACTGAGGAACCCACATGAGGGCGAAACTCGAGTCTTGGAATTTATCGAAGTCTGTTATCTTTCTGTCTGCACGGAATTCGAATGAAACCCTTTATTTAATCCACGGATATCGCATACTCTCATTCAGTCAGTCATGAGTGGATAAAAATCTCAACTAAATAGTATATTATCTTTTATATTATTGGTCCGTAAATACCAATGACATAAAAGATAAAGTACTGTTGAATAACCGCTAAAGTACAAAGTACTAGGTAAAATTCAGTTCTAAGTGAAACTCTTCTTTTGAAGGTTCAGTCCTCAGTGCAGGTGATACTAAGAATACAATTGCAAATTACTTTAAACTTGGCCAAGATCAAAGTGTAGTATCTGTTCTTCAGATGCTGCCCTTCCATTTCTTGTTCTCTTTCGGTGGAAGAGAAATCCTTGACGACTGAGACCATTTTTATTTTTGTACCTTTTCTCCACGTTAAAAAACGACCCTGGTGTCTAACTCTGTTCCGTGAGGAGGCATTGTAAATAGGTACTTTAAACTTCTATTTGATCAGTGAAGACAAAGAAATTCCTTGGAGATTTTAGAGTTCAACAGAAAGATTTCTCAGTCCAATAAGATATATTGGAAGAAATCGGAGTTAAATCGGCTGAAACGTTGTGAAAATAATACTTAAGATAAAAATAGTAGTCCAACTAATACAATTTATACAAGTGTATTACTTAGTTCATGTCATCTGTTTTACTCAAGCCTTTTGCCAAACGTGGTTACGATTCCTAATCAGAAAAAATATCAGCTAAAAACAAATTAAAATGAACAATGGTAATACATAGTAGAATTAGTATTGGTAGCAGCCATATTCTTTTTAGTATTGGCAGTTAGTTGACTACAAGAGACCACGGGCAAGAAAGTTCTACCATTCTGGTCTTTGAGGAGTTCATAGAGATAGAACTTTGGATGAGGAATATCGAGGCAGGCACGTCCGTTCTGCGAGGGGGAAAAATCAGACAGAACAAAAAAAATCATAACAGACATGCAACTTTGTTATAAAGACGAGGAAATAATAAGGTTTTCTTTCACTCTTTTGTTTTGCCATTTTTGTTCTCATAGTTGAGAACTTTACTCTGATCTCAGCTACAAAAATGGTTCTTTTGTTGTTTTGTTTTGCCTGTTGGTTAACATAAAACTGGAAAAAGACGATGGTGTAGTTGTGATTGCTTGCAGACTGGGCGTGTCATACTCAGTCGCTGTGGAAGATTTTGTATCACTTTCAAGAGAGGATGTTAGCAACCTTCACGTGGTCACTGAATATTAATTTCTAATACTAAATGTTAATGTCTGAACTATTGTATTTTATTCTAAAATGCACAATAATAAGGCTTTAAAACAAATAGGCATAAGTATATATATATATATATATATATATATATATATATATATATATATATATATATAGGGTCTTTGGCCTTTTTTTCTCCGTTCTACAGCATGTATTTTAGATGGCTTCCATTTAGCTTTTATTTTGGGGGGGGGGCACTATGTAAATTCAGGTTTGAGATATTCAAAAGTAGGGACTAATGAAGACAACGAGGTTGTTAGATAGTGCTCGATAACAAGAGCAAAATATTTTTTATTATTTTTTCGAGGGTAAACAGTTACCTTTGGTTGCTACAAACAGCTATCTGTTTCAGTCAATGAGACTTCATCAGGCAACCCCTGAACCATTCGACACTATAGAAAAAGAAAAGACATTTTATCATTCTCTTTTAGAAAGCTCGCAACTTTTATTTATTTTATTTTATTTTTTTGAAGAGCTCAGTCTTTTCTTTTTTCTATAGCGTCGAATGGTTCAGGGTTGCCTGACGAAGTCTCATTGACTGAAACAGATGACTGTTTGTAGCAACCATATGTAACTGTTTACTCTCGAAAAAATAATATATATATATATATATATATATATATATATATATATATATACTTAGTTATATTTTTTGGGAAAAAAGTATTCCAGCAGAGTTCTCTATTTTAAGGAAAATAGGAGCGTATTATATATTTTTTTTATTTTCAGAATGTTTAGATGAGATGAGTCATCGGTACCGTCGGTTTCAAACCTGATAATAGGGGACCGTTTTTGATACCCATATCAAGTTCTCTTTAGCCGATACTCATTAAAAAAAAACATACCCATATATATGTAAATAAAGTTCAAATTTGCTTAATCATAATGTATTTTTAAGAAATAAAAAATGAAAAAGCCAGCTGACCGGTTTCATTCCTCACAACCACATTGTCCTAAAAGGTTTTTTTTTTGCTTGCAAAGAGAAGGTCTAAAAAGCCTTAATATATATGGTTTCAAGGATTTTCATATGAAATTGTAACTTGGTGAGAACGGGAAAAAAAAGTCCACACTAAACCTGGAAATATAAACACGGCTATTTATCAGATGTGGCCGAATCATTCATTTGATGTAATTAAATGACTGGCCTCTAGTAAGACCAGAGGTTTATTGTCACCTGACGAGGTCTTTTAAGAATGAAACAGTAAATTTATTGTAATGACTTATGGTAATTTTTTTTACTCAAATTGAATAAATAAACTGATATATATATATATATATATATATATATATATATATATATATATATATATATATATATATATATATATGTATATATTCCAGGTAAAAACTGCCCAAAAGTCAAAAGTATTGCAATTTAATTATGTTGTTGATAGTGCTCAATGAAGATAGATAAGAATAGTTGGATAAATTAAGAAAAGTGACTGATGGCAACAAAAAAAATTTACATTGTCTACTGTTTTAAATTTTTATTCTGTTTCCAAAAATGTTTCTTTTATGCTAGCGGGACCTGTGGAAATTCCACAGAGCCCTGATTCAATATGTAATATATTGATGTTGGCATTCTGTAAATATTCAGCGTAAATTGAGACACTCTGATATTATTGTAGCTATTTTGTAAAAACTACAAAAGTATTTATCCAAGCTAGCAGGGACGCCTGACGTAACTAGGTCGTAAAATATGCTTAAATATATTTTAATTCTCGCAAATTTCGTATATATTATTATTATTATTATTATAGAGTTAATGTTCTATCGATTTTTATCTCTATATATTATAAAACTCAAATGACCTTGTAACGGGTGTTGTAACCCAACATACGGTTCACGACTTCCGGTTGCGCATGCGTACATAAATATAAACCCATAACAGCGTAAACAAATAAGCACAAATCGCTACTTTTGCAGAATTTGTCCTGCATACTAAAATATTAACGTTATTTCGAAATTATTATTTAACATGAGAAGGGTGGTGATGTTTTGCAACTATTTTGTATAACACCTATACTGTCGCTTTTTTATTACAAATAAATCAACTTTGACCCATTGACAACCATAATAGCATTTTACAATGGCGATTTATCCACCGGCTTCCTTTTTTTAATTTATTCTCCATTTTTTAATGCACCTTTCTTAAAAACATTCATACATTTTCTTCTACACTACCAACATAAATAGATAACCCCGAAAATATGTTTTTTGATTTGTGTTACAAATAAATAATCAATGCGACAATAAAACGTATTGTTTTACTGTGTACGTTTTCAGTGTCCCAATTTTTTTTTTTGTGTTTCAATTATCCAGATAAACAATTGTTAATACTTTCTGGGTTTTTTTTTTATATCGTAAACACACGGTACACACGTCTTGGAGATGTTTAAGTTTTTAATGATAGCGCAGACATGACAAGGGGTTATTTTCACATCATTAAGTGTGGCTTCAGTCTGCATAAGGAAATTTGGAAGAGAGTTGTTTTTTGCTCTAAGGTGGAGTTGGAAGCGAATCGCCAGACAAGTAGTTCCACCTTCTCGGTTGCCATGTATGCGACATTCTGGTTTTTAGATAGTAAAGGAATTACTGATTGCCCTTTATTCACTACACTAGTATAATTTTTCCAGAAATCACGAGTTCTTATTTTTCACGATTCTATGCATTCCCTGGTTATTTCAGCATGCCTTTGGTCCTGGATATGATCTAAAACTATATCCGATGGTGAGGCCCCACCTTGTGAGCCTTGGGGAGTGTGGAGCCACCCTTTTATTGCCATTGCTCCCATATCCACTCTGACCCGGAGTGGTAGTACCTGTTAGGATCCCAACTATGGGTTGAATAGAATCCAGCTTAAAAAAACAAATATACTCCATTAAAAATCGTTCCTCAAAATAACTAGATTCGGCATTAAATAATCTGAAAAAAGATTAATATGCCGTAAAACAAAAACAACCAACCAACCAATCAGCATGCCTTCTTTTGGTTGTGGCTAATTCTCTCTTACAATGATTTCTAGCATGTAATTTTTTGCCTTTTGATGTACAAACCGGTGGAATGCATGCTGTCTTTGTGCAATAGCACTAGCACAATCTGTAGTGAACCATGGGAGCGAGTAGGGCTTGCTTTAATACTTCTATGTGGGGACATGTGCTTCAATGCCCCTTTTGCACCGTTCAGTTGACTTATTTGCACACTGTTTAGCAGGAAGAGAGAATATGTTGATCCATGCGACATTTCTGATGTGTTCTCTGATAGCTTCCTAGTCAGCCCTTTCATAGCACATTGTCGTTTTGAGCAATGGCTCCTCACCTTGGGATTGAGATTGGGATTGGGATTGGGATTTAAGTGTAGTTTGCATTTGCAAGTGGACTGTGGGCATTAGTCACACAATCTTCGGATACTGTGGTAAGGAATAGGTTTAGAAGTGAAGCCTATTAGTGTTCAGGATCTGGGAGACGGATCGGGAACATGACTGTCTGTATGAGGAAATGGGCTATAGACTAGTTGCATCTGTGCAACCTGAGAAACCAAGCCAATTTTTATGGTGAATATTAAAGTCACCAAACATATGTATTTGAGCGTTACTATCTAAGGAGAGTACTGCACCTATACTATCAGAGACATGATCGATTAGGGTACAATCCTGACTTGAGGGAGAACAATAGAGAAAATATAAGTAACTAGCAGCAACGAAAGTCTAGTCAAAAGAGCATAAAAGCCTTATCATCTGATTCAAAAAGTTGCTCTTTAGTTAAGGGGACGGTATCATAAATATAGACTCCAAGCCCCTGCATATATCTATCCGAGTCCTTACAGCAGAGATGGAAGTATCCTGTCATGTTAAAGTAGTTAGAGTAGTTTATTAATATTTTGGTTAGAATATTAAGCGTCCTTTTTAAGAGAAGATTTATTTGATAACTAATATTTTCAAATTCTCTTTTCTTCTAATATGACATATAATGCAGTGGATGATTTTATTGAAATCCAATTACAACATAAAAACGTTAGGAAACGAGAATTTGACGTCATAATTCGTGAAGATATATAACTAAGTCCTATTTACTATATAAAAAATATTGACCTGCGAAATGGCAATTTGCATCTGATTACATAGTTTAACCTTAAAGTTTCTTATTATGCAAATATCTATATGAAATCTAAATTATATATATATATATATATATATATATATATATACCCACACATAAATAGAGAATGTTCATTAGCACATTAGATCTTATATTACCAAAGTCAAGCAATGATGAGCCTGATTAGATGGGTGTCCATTTCAGAAAACCAGGCACTGTATGTAAAAACCGCAAAAACCTGACGTTGTTATCTCTGGTCAGGATATACATGCGACTGGGGACCGCTTGTAAATTTGATATTCTCTATAAACTCCCTCCATTAGAGGAAGCCATGTCAATGCGTTTAGGGTGAATGCTGTCTTGGTACTTCATCGTACTTAATGCAGAAAGTTTAAATAGCAAACAACCACATATTATCTGAACAATTTCACTTATTCAATTAATACTTAAGTAGTCATGAAATTGCAAACACGTGACAATGTAAGGATGGACTAAAGACTCATCAGCATCTCAGCTTTTCCTACTTGAAAATCTTTGTCAAACACGAGAAACTTATACAGAAAACTATCATACGATACAGAACTTCCATCTGACCATACTGATGCAAGCAATAACCCAATGCAATATTATAAGCATTCAAAAATACATTAAAAAAACAGTAGACGCATGTGTGTGTGAATATTTAACCAATTAATTCTTAAACTATTGGTCATATAACACTGAAATTGACAGAAAATAGTAATAATACACCAAGGATGGTTATTAATGAGTAAAATCTTTGTTTGGATGGATGAATAACGCATACAGAAATATGTCGGTAAGTTTAAAAGCAAAATGTCTATTTCACTTGCCGACATATTTCTAGTACTTATGTGCATGCACAAATTCATAGCTTCAGATGGTTTAATTTAAAATCTTTCTCATCTATCTGTCGATAGCTCAAACGGTAGAGAACGCGGCTGGAGCACTAAATGTTTTCATTTCGATTCTAACTGATCGCCTCCAACTCGTTTTCTTTTAACTTTTGAAATTGGTACTATATATAAGGTACAATATAATATTCAATATAGAATTGGCTCAGTATTTATAAATATGAAAGCTGTATGGATTAAAATATATTAAAGCATATTTTATGACCGGGCAAGTCTACCCTCCTGCTAGTCTATTAATAAAAGGTGAAACTGCATAGCTGATTCCACCCATATATCTCTTAATTTGTTTGAGTTTTTGTCGATCCATTACACCTCTGCATTGTATTCCATTCTATAAATTACCTTTATATAAAAGGGAAAGGTGGTTTGCTTGTATTGCTCGTATATAAATATGGAGGAGTATAAGAAGGCTATAGCAATGCAAGGAACCGGGTGTTAAAAAGATGTGACATATGAACAAAACTGGAGAAAAGAATGATAGTCTTGTAGAATTTGTTTTTCATATCTTTGTATATCCAGTCATTTTTTCGGATCAATCAAATACAAATTATTAAAATTAACTTAATGTTCGAAATAACCGGGGGGGGGGGGGAGTTTTTAATATTTCGAGAATTAATTTCTTTTTCAAAAAGAAAGGGTTAAAAATGTCTTTAAAACAGAAAAATAGATTCTATTGTAAAACCTTCCCTGCATTCCTATAGCCTTCCTCTACTAGTCCATAGCTTTATATAAAACATTATTTAATCCATAATGTTTAAATGTTTATACAAAATATCGATAATATCTTAGACTTTTGCTTTTCTCAATTCAAAAATTCACTATCCAATTGTTTTGTGAATAAACTAGACATTATCTACAGAAGTGGTAAAATATGAAGTGTGGAATTAGGTAAAATTGTTTATAAATCATAGAATCCGTTTCAATAATCTATGGCTTTTAAAGATTTATGCTCATATCATTTGTTGGCATTACGTTTTTTTTTTTCGATTCTTGAAGGATTTTGAACAATGGCACTAAATCAGCAGAAAAATATCCCCAAAGGTTTTTCAACTTCATTTTTATTTATTTAACACTGAAAAGAAAACTCATTTTTAAAAAAATTTTCAACCATAAATCTTAAACTAAAGAATTAGATCACTTGTAAGACTGCAGAGAGGAAAATTCCATCAATCTCAATTTTGGTTTCCATTGGTTTTAACAGTAATTCGGATTGGAAAATAACCGCTTCACATATTCTTGAATTGTTTTCCTTTTCCGTTGGGGTCGCCTCTGGCTATTACCAATAAAGTAACCACTTTTCAAAGGGAGAAGGAAGCGCCCCGGATGGTGGACATCCTAGAATTGTACAGGACCAAAGAATACCTTAACCAACAGGAAACAAGCCATTTTAATATTTACTTAAGCCAGGGGTCGGCAACTAATGGCCCATAGGCCAAACATGGCACTTAGGTGAATTTTATTTGGCTGTCCATCTTAATCAGGATACGATATAAATAAAAATTTATAATATAATATAATAAAGAATATGTGTGTATTTTTTCTTTTTGTTGATATTCAAGTGCTATCTTAACTATATTATATTTAATATTTGTTTTATTTTTTTGTTTTTTTGGAAATGCACAGAAATTTTATTTACACATTTCAAAACATTGTTGTCGTCCATGACAATGTAGTCAAAAGTTGTTTGGCCTATCTTCTATAATCAGCATAGCTTTTTGGCCCCTACGCTTCAAATGGTTGCCTTCCTTGGCCTAAACTGTTGGCTTTGATGCCAAGAAAAATACCCTTGGCTTAAAACTTTTCCCCTTAGGCCGTATCTGTTATGAATAAGCTAAATATTCACTTAAAAACTACATACAAATATAAAAGAAACTGCTTTTTTCAAAATTCAGCGTGACTGACTTTCCTGTTTAACGAAGGGCGAAGAACGGTGTGTTTCATAGAACCTTAGAGACGTATGTGAAAAATATAAGTTACATTTTGAAGAATAGTATGACCTTTTAGTTGTTCTTAAAGCAAAATTGCAGAAAACAAGGATTCCTTAATGGTTTCGATTTGAAGAAATAGAAAAGGCGATTTTTGAGGTGGAATTCATTTTATTGTTTCGTGCGTCATCCAGATTAAGAAAGGTGAATTGAGGAAATTTAAAGTCATCTGAAGTATGCACGAAATTAATGGCTTTGCTACAGATCAACTGGCAGGTGCCCCTTTTTGCTTTTATACGTGTTTGCTTGAATGATGAAATGTGGTGGAAGTTAAAATAAGGGGGAATAAAAATTAAAAGCGAGTGAAAATGAAAAGGGAATGAAAATGAAAAGGATATAAAAATAAACACATTAAATACAAGTGTTCAAATGGAAGCACATATATATATATATATATATTAGTCAGAATGAAAGAGATAAGAAGAGGAATGAAGATGAGGACAGAAAGAGGAAAAAAGCAAGGTGTGAAAGAAAAAACGAGGTGAGAGAAAGAAGAGACGAGGGAAGAAAGAGGACGAGAACACAGAGAGAGAGAGAGAGAGAGAGAGAGAGAGAGTATAAGACAGAGAGAGAGAGAGTAAAGGACAAAGAGAGAGAGAGTAAAGGACAAAGAGAGAGAGAGTAAAGGACAAAGAGAGAGAGAGTAAAGGACAGAGAGAGAGAGAGAGTAAAGGACAGAGAGAGAGAGAGTAAAGGACAGAGAGAGAGAGAGAGTAAATGACCGAGAGAGAGAGAGTAAATGACCGAGAGAGAGAGTAAATGACCGAGAGAGAGAGAGTAAAGGACAGAGAGAGAGAGAGTAAAGGACACAGAGAGAGAGAGTAAAGGACACAGAGAGAGAGAGTAAAGGACACAGAGAGAGAGAGAGAGTAAAGGACAGAGAGAGAGAGAGAGAGAGTAAAGGACAGAGAGAGAGAGAGAGTAAAGGACAGAGAAAGAGAGAGAGTAAAGGACAGAGAGAGAGAGATAGAGAGAAAAAGGACAAATAGAGAAAAGGGACAGAGAGAGAAAAAGGACAGAGAAAGAAAAAGGACAGAGAGAGAGAAAGGACAGAGAGAGAGAAAGGACAGAGAGAGAGAAAGGACAGAGAGAGAGAAAAAAGGGTAGAGAGGGGGGATAACGGACAGCTGGGGAGGATAACGGACAGACAGGTGAAAAAGGACAGAGATAAAGAAAAGTTCACAGACAAAGTATAAAAGACTCACAGACAGTAAAAGGGACAGAAAAAGAGAGAGAAAGGGACAAAAGATCAGAGACAGGGGGGGGAAGAACAGACAGAGAGGTGGAAACAGAAACAGAGAGAAAGGGAAAAGAACGGAGAGAGAGAGAAAGGGAAAATAACAGAGCGAGAGAGAAGGGAAAAGAACAGAGCGAGAGAGAAGGGAAAAGAACAGAGCGAGAGAGAAGGGAAAAGAACAGAGAGAGAGAGAAGGGAAAAGAACAGAGAGAGAGAGAAGGGAAAAGAACAGAGAGAGAGAGAAGGGAAAAGGACGGAGAGAGAGAAGGGAAAATAACAGAGAGAGAGAGAGAGAGAGAAGGGAAACGAAGAGAGAGAGAGAGAAGGGAAACGAAGAGAGAGAGAGAGAAGGGAAAAGAAGAGAGAGAAGGGAAAAGAAGAGAGAGAAGGGAAAAGAAGAGAGAGAGAGATAGAAGGGAAAAGAACAGAGAGAGAGAGATAGAAGGGAAAAGAACAGAGAGAGAGAGATAGAAGGGAAAAGAACAGAGAGAGAGAGATAGAAGGGAAAAGAACAGAGAGAGAGAAAATGGAAAACAACAGAGAGAGAGAAAATGGAAAACAACAGAGAGAGAGAAAATGGAAAACAACAGAGAGAGAGTGAAGGGAAAAGAACAGAGAGAGAGTGAAGGGAAAAGAACAGAGAGAGAGAGAGTGAAGGGAAAAGAACAGAGAGAGAGAGAGTGAAGGGAAAAGAACAGAGAGAGAGAGAGTGAAGGGAAAAGAACAGAGAGAGAGAGTGAAGGGAAAAGAACAGAGAGAGAGAGAGAGAGTGAAGGGAAAAGAACAGAGAGAGAGAGTGAAGGGAAAAGAAAAGAGAGAGAGAGAAAATAGAAAAGAACAGAGAGAGAGAGAGAGAAGGGAAAAGAATAGAGAGAGAAGGGAAAAGAACAGTGAGAGAGAGATAGTAGGGAACAGAACAGAGAGAGAGAGAGATAGAAGGGAAAAGAACAGAGAGAGAGAAAATGGAAAAGAACAGAGAGAGAGTGAAGGGAAAAGAACAGAGAGAGAGTGAAGGGAAAAGAACAGAGAGAGAGTGAAGGGAAAAGAACAGAGAGAGAGAGAGTGAAGGGAAAAGAACAGAGAGAGAGTGAAGGGAAAAGAACAGAGAGAGAGAGTGAAGGGAAAAGAACAGAGAGAGAGAGTGAAGGGAAAAGAACAGAGAGAGAGAGTGAAGGGAAAAGAACAGAGAGAGAGAGTGAAGGGAAAAGAACAGAGAGAGAGAGTGAAGGGAAAAGAACAGAGAGAGAGAGTGAAGGGAAAAGAACAGACAGAGAGAGTGAAGGGAAAAGAACAGACAGAGAGATTGAAGGGAAAAGAACAGACAGAGAGATTGAAGGGAAAAGAACAGACAGAGAGAGTGAAGGGAAAAGAACAGACAGAGAGAGTGAAGGGAAAAGAACAGAGAGAGAGAGTGAAGGGAAAAGAACAGAGAGAGAGTGAAGGGAAAAGAACAGAGAGAGAGTGAAGGGAAAAGAACAGAGAGAGAGAGAGATAGAAGGGAAAAGAACAGAAAGAGAGATAGAAGGGAAAAGAACAGAGAGAGAACATGGAAAAGAACAGAGAGAGAGTGAAGGGAAAAGAACAGAGAGAGTGAAGGGAAAAGAACAGAGAGAGTGAAGGGAAAAGAACAGAGAGAGAGAAGGGAAAAGAACAGAGAGAGAGAGAGAAGGGAAAAGAACAGAGAGAGAGAGAGAAGGGAAAAGAACAGAGAGAGAAGGGAAAAGAAGACAGAGAGAGAAGGGAAAAGAACAGAGAGAAAAGGAAAAAGAACAGAGAGAAAAGGGAAAAGAACAGAGAGAAAGAGAAGGGAAAAGAACAGAGGGAGAGATAGAAGGGAAAAGAACAGAGAGAGAGATAGAAGGGAAAAGAACAGAGAGAGAGATAGAAGGGAAAAGAACAGAGAGAGAGATAGAAGGGAAAAGAACAGAGAGAGAGATAGAAGGGAAAAGAACAGAGAGAGAGAGAGAGATAGAAGGGAAAAGAACAGAGAGAGAGATGGAAGTGAAAAGAACAGAGAGAGAGATAGAAGGGAAAAGAACAGAGAGAGAGATAGAAGGGAAAAGAACAGAGAGAGAGATAGAAGGGAAAAGAACAGAGAGAGAGATAGAAGGGAAAAGAACAGAGAGAGAGAAAATGGAAAACAACAGAGAGATAGTGAAGGGAAAAGAACAGAGAGAGAGAGAGAGTGAAGGGAAAAGAACAGAGAGAGAGAGTGAAGGGAAAAGAACAGAGAGAGAGATAGAAGGGAAAAGAACAGAGAGAGAGATAGAAGGGAAAAGAACAGAGAGAGAGAAGGGAACGGAACAGAGAGAGAGAAGGGAACGGAACAGAGAGAGAGAAGGGAACGGAACAGAGAGAGAGAAGGGAACGGAACAGAGAGAGAGAAGGGAAAAGAACAGAGAGAGAGTGAAGGGAAAAGAACAGAGAGAGAGTGAAGGGAAAAGAACAGAGAGAGAGTGAAGGGAAAAGAACAGAGAGAGAGTGAAGGGAAAAGAACAGAGAGAGAGTGAAGGGAAAAGAACAGAGAGAGAGTGAAGGGAAAAGAACAGAGAGAGAGTGAAGGGAAAAGAACAGAGAGAGAGTGAAGGGAAAAGAACAGAGAGAGAGTGAAGGGAAAAGAACAGAGAGAGAGAGTGAAGGGAAAAGAACAGAGAGAGAGTGAAGGGAAAAGAACAGAGAGAGAGTGAAGGGAAAAGAACAGAGAGAGAGTGAAGGGAAAAGAACAGAGAGAGAGTGAATGGAAAAGAACAGAGAGAGGGTGAAGGGAAAAGAACAGAGAGAGAGAGTGAAGGGAAAAGAACAGAGAGAGAGAGTGAAGGGAAAAGAACAGAGAGAGAGAGTGAAGGGAAAAGAACAGAGAGAGAGAGTGAAGGGAAAAGAACAGAGAGAGAGAGTGAAGGGAAAAGAACAGAGAGAGAGAGTGAAGGGAAAAGAACAGAGAGAGAGTGAAGGGAAAAGAACAGAGAGAAAGACTGAAGGGAAAAGAACAGAGAGACAGAGTGAAGGGAAAAGAACAGAGAGAGAGAGTGAAGGGAAAAGAACAGAGAGAGTGAGAGTGAAGGGAAAAGAACAGAGAGAGAGAGAGAAGGGAAAATAACAGAGAGAGAGAGAGAAGGGAGAAGAACAGAGAGAGAGAGAGAGAAAAAGAACAGAGAGAGAGAGAGAAGGGAAAAGAACAGAGAGATAAGGGAAAATAACAGAGAGAGAGAAGGGAAAAGAACAGAGAGAGAGAAGGGAAAAGAACAGAGAGAGAGAAGGGAAAAGAACAGAGAGAGAGAGAAGGGAAAAGAACAGAGAGAGAGAAGGGAAAAGAACAGAGAGAGAGAAGGGAAAAGAACAGAGAGAGAGAAGGGAAAAGAACAGAGAGAGAGAAGGGAAAAGAACAGAGAGAGAGAGAAGGGAAAAGAACAGAGAGAGAGAAGGGAAAAGAACAGAGAGAGAGAAGGGAAAAGAACAGAGAGAGAGAAGGGAAAAGAACAGAGAGAGAGAAGGGAAAAGAACAGAGAGAGAGAGAAGGGAAAAGAACAGAGAGAGAGAAGGGAAAAGAACAGAGAGAGAGAAGGGAAAAGAACAGAGAGAGAGAAGGGAAAAGAACAGAGAGAGAGAAGGGAAAAGAACAGAGAGAGAGAAGGGAAAAGAACAGAGAGAGAGAAGGGAAAAGAACAGAGAGAGAGAAGGGAAAAGAACAGAGAGAGAGAAGGGAAAAGAACAGAGAGAGAGAAGGGGAAAGAACAGAGAGAGAGAAGGGAAAAGAACAGAGAGAGACAAGGGAAAAGGACAGAGAGAGCGAAGGGAAAAGAAAAGAGAGAGAGAAGGGAAAAGAAGAGAGAGAGAGAAGGGAAAAGAAGAGAGAGAGAGAAGGGAAAAGAAGAGAGAGAGAGAAGGGAAAAGAAGAGAGAGAGAGAAGGGAAAAGAACAGAGAGAGAGAAGGAAAAAGAACAGAGAGAGAGAAGGGAAAAGAACAGAGAGAGAGAAGGGAAAAGAACAGAGAGAGAGAAGGGAAAAGAACAGAGAGAGAGAGAAGGGAAAAGAACAGGGAGAGAGAGAAGGGAAAAGAACAGGGAGAGAGAGAAGGGAAAAGAACAGGGAGAGAGAGATAGAATGGAAAAAAAACAGAGAGAGAGAAGGGAAAAGAACAGAGAGAGAGAGAAGGGAAAAGAACAGGGAGAGAGAGAGATAGAAGGGAAAAGAACAGAGAGAGAAGGGAAAAGAACAGAGAGAGAGATAGAAAGGAAAAGAACAGAGAGAGAGAAAATGGAAAAGAACGGAGGGAGAGCGAAGGGAAAAGAACAGAGAGAGAGTGAAGGGAAAAGAACAGAGAGAGAGAGTGAAGGGAAAAGAACAGAGAGAGAGTGAAGGGAAAAGAACACAGAGAGAGTGAAGGGAAAAGAACAGAGAGAGAGTGAAGGGAAAAGAACAGAGAGAGAGTGAAGGGAACAGAACAGAGAGAGAGAGAAGGTAAAGAACAGAGAGAGAGAGAGAAGGTAAAGAACAGAGAGAGGGTGGGGAAAAGGACAGAGAGAGGTGGGGAAAAGGACAGAGAGAGGTGGGGAAAAGGACAGAGAGAGGTGGGGAAAAGGACAGAGAGAGAGAAGGTAAAGAACAGAGAGAGAGAGAGAAGGTAAAGAACAGAGAGAGAGAGAGAAGGTAAAGAACAGAGAGAGAGAGAGAAGGTAAAGAACAAAGAGAGAGAGAAGGTAAAGAACAAAGAGAGAGAGAGAGAGAAGGTAAAGAACAAAGAGAGAGAGAGAGAGAGAGAGAGAAGGTAAAGAACAGAGAGAGGGTGGGGAAAAGGACAGAGAGGGGTGGGGAAAAGAACAGAGAGAGGTGGGGAAAAAGAACAGAGAGAGGTGGGGAAAAAGAACAGAGAGAGGTGGGGAAAAAGAACAGAGAGAGGTGGGGAAAAAGAACAGAGAGAGGTGGGGAAAAAGAACAGAGAGAGGTGGGGAAAAAGAACAGAGAGAGGTGGGGAAAAAGAACAGAGAGAGGTGGGGAAAAAGAACAGAGAGAGGTGGGGAAAAAGAACAGAGAGAGGTGGGGAAAAAGAACAGAGAGAGGTGGGGAAAAAGAACAGAGAGAGGTGGGGAAAAAGAACAGAGAGAGGTGGGGAAAAAGAACAGAGAGAGGTGGGGAAAAAGAACAGAGAGAGGTGGGGAAAAAGAACAGAGAGAGGTGGGGAAAAAGAACAGAGAGAGGTGGGGAAAAAGAACAGAGAGAGGTGGGGAAAAAGAACAGAGAGAGGTGGGGAAAAAGAACAGAGAGAGGTGGGGAAAAAGAACAGAGAGAGGGGGAAAAGAACAGAGAGAGAGGGGGGAAAGAACAGAGAGAGAGGGGGAAAAGAACAGAGAGAGAGGGGGAAAAGAACAGAGAGAGAGGGGGAAAAGAACAGAGAGAGAGGGGGAAAAGAACAGAGAGAGAGAGGGGGAAAAGAACAGAGAGAGAGAGGGGGAAAAGAACAGAGAGAGAGGGGGAAAAGAACAGAGAGAGAGGGGGAAAAGAACAGAGAGAGAGGGGGAAAAGAACAGAGAGAGAGGGGGAAAAGAACAGAGAGAGAGGGGGAAAAGAACAGAGAGAGATGGGGAAAAGAACAGAGAGAGATGGGGAAAAGAACAGAGAGAAAGGGGGAAAAGAACAGAAAGAGGGGGGAAATAACAGAGAGAGGGGAAAAGAAAAGAGAGGGGGGAAAAGAACAGAGAGGGGGGAAAAGAACAGAGAGGGGGAAAGAACAGAGAGAGGGGGGAAAGAACAGAGAGAGGGGGGGAAAGAACAGAGAGAGGGGGAAAAAGAACAGAGAGAGGGGGGAAAAGAACAGAAAGAGGGGAGTAAAGGACACAAGAGAGGGGGAAAAGGACACAAGAGAGGGGGAAAAGGACACAAGAGAGGGGGAAAAGGACACAAGAGAGGGGGAAAAGGACACAAGAGAGGGGGAAAAGGACACAAGAGAGGGGGAAAAGGACACAAGAGAGGGGGAAAAGGACACAAGAGAGGGGGGAAAGGACACAAGAGAGGGGGGAAAAGGACACAAGAGAGGGGGGAAAAGGACACAAGAGAGGGGGGAAAAGGACACAAGAGAGGGGGAAAAGGACACAGGAGAAGGGGGAAAAGGACACAAGAGAGGGGGGAAAAGGACACAAGAGAGGAGGGAAAAGGACACAAGAGAGGAGGGAAAAGGACACAAGAGAGGAGGGAAAAGGACACAAGAGGGGTAGAAGGACAGAGACGGGAGGGGGAGAAAGACAGAGACGGGAGGGGGAGAAGGACAGAGACGGGAGGCGAGAAGGACAGAGACGGGAGGCGAGAAGGACAGAGACGGGAGGCGAGAAGGACAGAGACGGTGGGGGGGAGAAGGACAGAGACGGTGGGGGGTGAAGGACAGAGACGGTGGGGGGGAGAAGGACAGAGATGGGTGGGAGAAAGACGGAGGTGGGTGGGAGAAAGACGGAGGTGGGGGGGAGAAAGACGGAGGTGGGGGGGGAGAAAGACGGAGGTGGGGGGGGAGAAAGACGGAGGTGGGGGGAAGGACGGAGACAGGGGGAAGGACGGAGACAGGGGGGAAGGACGGAGACAGGGGGGAAGGACGGAGACAGGGGGGAAGGGCGGAGACAGGGGGGAAGGACGGAGACAGGGGGGAAGGACGGAGACAGGGGGAAAGGACGGAGACAGAGGGGAAAAGGACAGAGACAGGGGGGAAAAGGACAGAGACAGGGGGGAAAAGGACAGAGACAGGGGGGAAAAGGACAGAGACAGGGGGGAAAAGGACAGAGACAGGGGGGAAAAGGACAGAGAGAGAGAGAAAGAGAATTACAGAGAGAGAGGATCGAAGGATACACAAAGAGGAAAAAGAATAGAAAGATTAGAGCATAAAGGGAAAGAGAATATGAGAGAGAATGAGAGACGATAAAAGAGAGACAGTGGGAAAGACGAAGTGAGAGAAAGAAGTAAACAAAGAGAAAGTAAATAGAAGAAATCAAAAGAAAAAAGCATGAAACGTTTAAAATGTAGAAATAGTGGACAAAATTTGATCTGTAAAGGAAAAAATATTAACCTTGCAAATTAGAAAGAGTCAAACAAAAGGTCAAAGTTTACATTGAAGAAACGTAAGATTGAAAAAGATAAAACTTGATAGAAATAAAAGTGAAAAGTTTGCATGTAAAACAAGAAAGAATTTGGAGAAATAAAATTCTAAAATGGAGTTGAAAGAAACAGATCCATTCGACCTTCGTATTATTATTTCAAACTAAACCACGACAGAACTAAAGCAAAACGGTATTTCAAAGAGGTCAGCTCAACGGAAAATGCTAGTTCTTGCTGAATCATGACAGTCTGATAAAACCGACAGAGGATCTTATGATTATGTTTTTATGCATAAAAAATGCACTTATTTAATCTACACGTTTAATGATGCAACTACTATTTTAAAACAAAAACCATGCATGTTAGACCGAAATGAAGGAAAATAAGGCCACTTGAATTTCTGTCCCAATCCAGTGCCCCTTTTGGAGGAACTGATAAAAGTTAACTGTGAGTCTGACTCAATATCTCTCTCTATCTCTCTCTCTCTCATACACGAAAGATGTGACACAAGGTCGGGAAAGTGGCGTTTGAAAAGCCAGCACTCTAGAGTTAGATCACTCTGGCCTGCAAAGAATGCCTAGACAATCACATTGGCATTCCCCGGTAGATGATTAACTAACAACTTCTCAAAACTAGAAAAGACAAGACCTGGGAAGGTGGACCTCCTAGAACTCTACAGGAACATACATCAACCAACAGAGAACAAACCGTCTTAAGAATGACCTAGAGTTTATTATGCTTTGGGGTGAAAAGAAATACCCTGACTGGAACTGCCGTGTATCTGATACAGCCCTTATAGGGACAGACCAACAGACAGACAGAGCTTCTTATAGCGATATAAAGAGGCATAAGAAAGCAAGAAACGGAATTAAAAGAAAATGTTTACAAAATATATACAGAAAAAAAAAGAGAAAAATTCAAGTTGTTCATTTTTCAGTAAAAAGAATAATATGGCAATCTTATGGTCTAACAATGGTCATAGAATGTAAAAAGGTTTGAAATTGTTACAGAGAATTCTATACAAAATGGATTCTTCCAAGAAAATACTAAAATAGAAGTGCCGATGGGGGAAATTTAAATCCACAGACTTACTATTTTTCAAATCACTATGCCTAAGCATGAATATTATTCGCAGAGTCTCCGAGGAACAAAATCAGTGTTTATTAATAGCAAAATTCTTCAAATTTACATTTCTTTTAGTTATCTTGTACTAGCTGAAATACTCGTTTATGTTGGGTTGCTCAAATTCTCCAGAATGTTAAACTTGTTTTATAAAAGTTTTTCTGTTATTTGTGGACATTCTCAAAATTCTCAGATAAATGACAATAGTTTTTATGCTTCAGGTTCTTTATATCTTCGGTTGGTTGGTTGGTTTTTGTTTTATAGCATATCAACCCTTTTCGGGTTATTTAATGCCGATTTATATCTTCGGATATTTATTCATGGTCTTTGTATGGTTGTTTTGTTTTATAGCATATCAACCCTTTTCAGATTTTTTTTAATGCCGAATCCATTCATTTTGGTAAAAGATTTATACTTCAAGTTTTTTATATGTTTTTTTTTTTTTTACAAGGTGGTCACCACTTATCAAGGCCCGGAAGCCACTCAGGGATAAGGGTTATTGTAAGTACAGTACGTTAGTGTGGATATTTAAAGTGTCTACTTAAGGGGGCGGTTCATCAGGAATTTGTTTACATTGGACTTGAAGACATCCAAGTTGTAGTCAGGAGGGAAGCAGGCAGACGGAACAGAGTTCTACGGGTGTGCAGTTCTAAGAAAGAAGCTTTGTTCATGGAATCTACATTTTGATTTAGGCATAGATAAAGAGTGGGGAAAGTTTTTGACAGTGGATTCAGCCAGACGGGTGTTTTTTGTAAAAGATAGACGAGGGGGGGGATCAGAGATTGGAGTTCAGACGAGCACCTGCCATGGAAATCACGATAAAACAAAGATAGGCTTGCAACATATCTTCTGTGGGAGAGAGGTTGCAGGGAAGAGAAAAGGGCATCCCCCACTAAGCAATAAAGTCTATTTTGTACTCTGTCAAGGCAGGATAGGCTGTTTTTAGAAGCTCTTGCCCAGATATGGCAGCAGTATTCCATCTTTGGACGGACTTGGCTTTTATATAGATAGAGAATTGCATCAGTAGTGAGATATCTTCTGGAGCGGTAGAAGGATCCCACCATCTTTCCAGCGACCTTGGCAACAGACTTGATGTACATGTTCCATTTCAGATCAGGAGTGAAGGTCAAGCCCAGAAGCTTGTCAAAACATGGGGCTTCTCCTAGACAAGAGCCATCCATTTCAATTGATGCCAGATGGGGAGTGTTTGGTTTGGTTTGGTAGTTTTGTAGAGGAAAATTGTTTTTGTTTTGGGGTTTGCAGAACATGATTGAGTTTTGCAAAGGAAATGAAAAAAACAAAAAAAAAACAAAAAAAAAACAATAATATCACTGTTTGGTGCAATTTTGGTCAGGAAGCCAGCATCTTCAAACAGCCTAATTTGTTAGCACCAGAATAAGTATAACATTAAAAAAAAGTAATTTTTCTTACATTGGAGTTTCTCTTTTTGTTATTAAAATGATGTATTGATATAATGTGGCTCATGTGAAAAGTAGGGTCTACTGTTTTGGCTTTCCTAATTCAGTTTGTTATAGGGCATGAATCCTCTATGAATTATTTAATACCGAATATTATCATCATCATCGATTAACGTTTGTTTCCATGCATGAATGGTTTTGCCTGATGGCCCTTCTCCAGGCCTCTTCGTCTTGTTCAAGGCCTGATCATAATCTCAATTTTGTAAAGATCACCTTTATTTGACACTTTGTCTCATATGGTTTACCACTTCCTCTAAATCCATAAACGTCACTAAACCTCACCTACTGACTGGATTAACATTATACATCCTTTTGTTGTGCCCATACTATCTCAACCTATTCTGGCCCAAAACATCAACTATGTTGGGAGTCTTGTCTATTCCTCAACCCTTCTGATGGCTTCCTATTCTTGAGACTTACACCACCCATCCACTTCACCATTTGCATATCTGTCCTAGAAATTCTATTAATGTCCTCCTCCTTAAGTGCCACTACCATACATCACAGACTGTATATACTTTTCCTTTTACTTTATTTTTTACAATTTGTCAAAAGGGGTAGCAGTTCCCTATATTTCTTTCAAGCTGAACATATCCAAACTATAGAACTTGCCTATGCATCCCCACCTGTACTGAGCATATCACCAAGATAGCAAAACTGATCAACTACCTTGTACTCTATGTCATCAAGTTCAATTTTCTTCCTATCATCATTTTCAACTCGGGGTTCGAGCATGTTCTACACTTAAAATCTGACACAGCATCCAATCTTTCATTCACACCACTACAGAGCTTAAGTGCCTAATGACTGCAGTGTGCAAAATATAGTTTGCACCAATACCCTTACGGCAGACTCCACATGGGTGGTTTCCTGGAGTAAATGAATAAGGATATCAAATATATTTCTTTAGGTAAGAGAATCATATTTTATTTCGAGAATACATTGCTTTCAAGATACACTGCATTACTCCCAGAATACATTGTTGTGTAGCTGGGTGTATAACAAGTGTATATATAAACGAGGGGCCCAAAACGTATGCATGTTATATCATCGTCTATGTAATGTTTGTTCTGTGTATGTACCTTTTTAACACATAATAGATAGAGATAACTTCAACAATAGTTCAACAAACAGAACGGATTGCAATTTAATCTGCTTATCAAGACAAAGGAAGGACATACCTTTTTGGTCGCAACCATCGCTCTATTATTCCAGATGCACTTCTGAAAATCTAAGTCATTTTCTATGCCGACAACTCAGACAACCATATTGTTTTTCCACATTTATTCCTGTTGCGACTTTTTTTCTGAGGTTGAACGCCATTCATTTTACAGGGGTTTACATATAACTGTCTTTCCAGCCGAATACTTCCATGGCTGAACGACTCCCTCTCAGCCGCAAACTTGCCTGTCCTGTCTTCCTTCCTGTTTAATTCTGTCTACCTAACCGATTATGTGTATTTGCAAACTATCTTGTGACGTCATTAACCCCCACGAGACCAAAGACACAAATCGGATAATCCACCTTTGTCATGTACTTTTTTTTATGTTAGTTAACATCCTTTTCACCAAATTAATATTTTTAGGAATTTTTATTTTAATGTATATTTATGTTTAAATATTTATTTCGCTTTGATAAAATTGTTTCTGTTTCTATTTTTACAAACAGAAATAACGATCATCATAATAATCATCCAGCTAACTTGGCCTTGCCTGGACCAACTACATAACAACATTACTTTCAGAAAACACCAGAAAAAGGAAATTTTACTGTGCGACTAGGAACGTTAATCATAGAAAACATTACGTTTGTGAAGAGATTACTTCTTGGCATTGGTAATCTTTGTTCTCAATACGATTGACTTTTAGCCAGTACTTCCTATTATCTATTTGGGAAGAAAATAAAGTTTGGAGTTTTTTGAAGAAGCAGATTGAATAATACCGTTTGGGATGAACTTATAGAGGCTACAGCATGACGTGGTCAGCTGATTGATCGGACTGGCCCTCTCTGATATCCAGTCTAGTTGAAGGGCCAAAGTGGAATAATACACAAAGCTACAAGGATCCCATTCTAAGGCATTATGAGTTGCCATCCAAGGTCAACAGGTGATTCTGTTTGGGGGGGTGGTTAACCCTCTGCATGGGGTTACAGGTGACGAATTCATGATTGGATGGGAGACTTTCGTAGAGACCGTTTTATGAGCAAACTATGTGTTTTATGTTTATGAGTCCTCACTGTTCAAAGGCAAAACCCTATCAAGTAAGGACCAAGGTACAGGATGAACCATATGAAGGTAATCAACATACTTAAATGAAACAGTTCTATAAAAATTTCTTTTATAATTCATATGGCCACAATCTGCTTCGAGTTAATAGAAATGTTAGTTGGATCATAAAACTTTGATAAGATTGGACACAATGTGTGGAAATGGAAGAATTTGCTTATTTAAGATGATGGCTCGACAAGTATTTGTTAACATTGTACTAAAAGACATCCACATTGTAATCACAAGGGAAGCAGTTCTGTGGAATCGTGTTTCATAAATGGTAAGTTTTTGGAAATAATTCTTTTCACAAAGTTCCGTCTGGTTTTAGATATACAGAAGAAAAAATTCACATATACATAAATATCTTATTTAATTTGGAATTCATTGAGATGATATTTATGTATTAATTTTCATTTATTGCGGACTATTATCCTCATCTTTTCTTGGTTGTTTCACAATAGTCCGCAATAAATAAAAATTAATTCATAAATATCCTATCATACTTGCACCAATACATAAATGGCTGTTCTCAACCTCAGAAAGAACTGCTCCAATGATTCCTGAGTTTATTTCAAATAACTATACTAACAAAAGAAATTAGTGCCTATGCATAACTGTATGCTTCTTTTGTAAAACTAATTAAAAATGTTACTCGATCCACTAGAAGAGGGTCATATTTATCTTGTTTTCTATCGAGGAGTCCCGGAGGAGACGTGAGAAACCGAGCGAAAAATTTGTTTTACTTTTGATGCTAATGATGTTTGAGTCAGACACAAATAAACAGACATTGCACAGATTCTCAAAATCTGAATATATTTTAAGAATAATTCTAATCCAATAATTTTGGTGCTGCCATATTTTGTATACGATAGTGGTGGTTAGGTATTTACCTCTATGTGGATCAAATACAAGGTTGGAATGTGGGCAGAATCGCGCCAGCACCCCTAAATGAGGAATACTTTGGCTTTGCAAAAAAAATCTTGAGTAGCTGCATTGGCATTCCCACGTCGAGGGTGCCTCAGACAACAAGCAATAAACTTGCTTCACCCGGAAGTTGGGATGGTGGATCTGTTAGCACTAGGAAAAACAGATACCTTAACCTGATAGCTAAAAGGTCACAGAAATAACCCTGTCTCAAGAGGACTTAGATAGGAACCTTGACTCATGCGTAATATCAATCGCATGGCAAATAAATGATGCTGTCATGATTGTTGTGGGGGAGGTTATTTCCACACACCCACACCTCACCGTGGAAGTAAGTTAAAAGCTGGGCAGAATTACCCAGCGCCCCTAAAGAAGGAGCAATTCTACAATATTTCTATGAAATTTATGCCATGTTTGATTTTCCTGCGTAAATATCATTAAAAAACTCGTCGGATTTTTTTTCAGATTTAGTTAATCATGGCCAAATGCGTTTTTCTTTTCTTTTAAAAGTTAATAATTTCTTATTTTTCCCATGAATCAAGGCGGAAAATATTCCAAAATCGACAAAATAATTATATGATATTTTCTGTGCTACAAAACAGATGCTGTCAAGAATTGAACATTTGAACATGCTAAAAGAAATAAACGATAAGATGAACAACATTTTGGAATTTGGAATATAAACTTTTTTATCACCCATTGGTATATGCTCTGTAGTTATATTTAACATACACCGAGCTTTATAAATAAATGGATTGGTATAAAGAAAGGGTGAAATATAATTTATTGAGTATATTTTCCCCATATATATATATATATATATATATATATATATATATATATATAAGGGGTTAGAACAACAGTCCGAAGAGCAGAGTATATCTTAATGTAGCAGTAAATTAATACAAATAAAATAGTGCTCGTTGCAATGCAGACATATAATAAACTCGATAGGCATATATAGCATAATTTTTTGCCAGAGATTAATTGATTTACACGTAAAAGCGTTTTTCATCTAGTATTTATGGTTAAAAAAAACCTCAAAAACTATACGTACGTCTATTGTTAAATACTTATTGATTGTCTATGTCGCCTTATCGTGAGTAATAGAACTTATGCCTCTTAATTTTTTTTTTGTGCTAATTCGTGGTAGCCTAAGGGTTGAATGTCAGTATATGTAGTCAATGATGACTTTTACTTATTTGGGTTCGAATCACTCGAACAGCAGTAATTATACTACACATTATATATGCACACACACATATAACACGTATATATGAATAAGTTTGTATATATGTACATATATTTATGTCTGTCTTTATGTAGGTATGTACATGCATATATATATATATATATATATATATATATGTTTGTATGTATGTGCATATATATGTATGGTTTCATTACACACGCATATATATATATATATATATATATATATATATGTTTGTTTGTACGTACACACATATATACATGTTTGTATATATGTACATATATATAGAGGGAGAAAGAGAGGGAGAAAACGAGAAGAAAGAGAGGGAGAGAGGCATAAAAGTCAGAAGACAAGCAGAACATATCCAAGTAGCAGTAGGAGGAAAGAGACGATATAGATTAAACCACTGCTAAATCTTCATAATAATCTTTTGGAATTGATAGACACGAAAAAGTAAGAATTGATGTACAATAATAAGACAAACGTAAAAGAAAATAGAAAACTTTACTAAGTTTAATTAAAAACAATTTAACTAAAAAAGTAGTTGTGATTTTCTAAATTGGTAAAAAAAAAATTGTTGATGGACTTTACATTCGTTGCAATTCTTTGTAACTTTAGTTTTCGAGAAAAAAAACATACAATTTTATTTATTGAATTTCTAGCGATTCTTTTTAATTCTGTTTGGTATATTATTTTAACGATAATGAGAAATGAACAATTAAAAAAATTAAAAAATCTCTTAAAATCAAGAATTAATCTTAATTTTGATTCAGTAGCAAAATTTTGTGCAGAGGCTTTCATACCAATCGAGGATACGTCATCGCCAATCACCCTGATAGAAGCTCGGCCATTTTGAAACTGCTGACAATATTTTTGGCTGGCTGAAGTATAGTTCTATGCAGTCCACCCTCCCAGGCTTTACTTTCTCACACTTTCAGATTATTAAAGTATCATTTATATTTTTCTGTAATATTTTTTAATAGAAAACGACTATATTTAGTCAAGAGTAAAGGGAGTCATCTTCCATCCTGATAATGCTCGTCTTTCTCACAGCACTACTGACCAAAAATCTCTGATGAGAGTTTGATTGTAAAATCTTGCCTCAGCCTGTATATTCTCTTGATTTTACTCCCTTAGATTTTCACTTATTTCGAGGATTACAAAATCATTTACAAGGCTTTAGGTTAACATCAGTAGAGAAGATTGAACATGAATTAGATTCATATTTCGCATCAAAGCCTAAAGAATTTTACAATCGAATCAGTTATAACCTTGTTGACAAGTGGAATCATGTTATAGCGAGCAATGGTCGTTATTGTTATGAATAAAAAAATTTTCAAAACACAGTTTTCCATTTTCAATGTGAAATTATAATTTTTCAAAAACTTTTGCATCGACCTAATTACACATGTGTGTGTGGCTTGGTTCCAGTCTTATGAACGCAGGAATTGTCACCTCCTACACTGATGATTGCGTAAGCATGAAACACTAGTGTTTGTAGGTATAAAGAATATTTTTTACATTATAATTATCAAACCTCCTTATGAACAGGATGGGCGCTGTCTGCAGAATAATAGCTAAAAGACAGTCAACTAGCGTTCCGCCAATATTCATAACTTCCGATGGTTAGACCATTCTAATATATTTGCCCGAATTTGGCGTTGGATAGTTCTTAATTCCCTTCATTCCTGTGGCTTAGCAAATAGTGCAAAAGGTGACGTCGTGGCTGGGTTCAAGTCTCATGATTGGTAGAAATTGTTATCTCCTACACTGATGATTGCGTAAGCATGGCATACTAGTGCCTGTAGGTATAAAGGATAATTATTGTTTATTTATATATAATGAGAAAAATGAAAATAGTATTCCGACGAAATAGAAAAATAAAAACGAAACCCCCCCCCCAAAAAAAAACCGAGTTATATAGTTCATCAACGTTTCTTTTTTATTTCGCAGAGGAAGTCTCGAAATAAAGGTGAAACGTTGATGAACACATAACTCAGTTTGTTCCTTTTTATCTCTCTCTCATATATATATATATACATATATATATATATATATATATATAATTTAAGACTGTAAATTATACTTTACAAGAATTTATTGCTCGATAGGATACTCAAATAAGTTAAGAACTATTACTTAGGTATCCTGTTGAGCAATACATTTTTGTAAAGTATAGTTTAGAATCTTAAATTGTGTTCTTTTATGACAAACGCTATTTTCTATTACGGTTGTATTGAGTATTTTTATTTGGTTGGGATTACTATATAAGTATTAACATTTAACATAGTTTTCAGAAGCTTTTAGTTTCTAAAATTAATTTGTACCTCTTGATGTTTATGTATATATATTCAAATCACCGAAACAGTATTTCATGGTAAACAACTGATGATCCCTTAAAAATAAATTATTACTGGTACTATAGTGAATTCGAGAGAGCAAGTTGATGCAGTTATTGCAGGTGATTGAATTGTTTCCTGACTAAATGCCTTTCTAACGAATGATAAAAAAATATTTTTTTGTATAGTTTTAAAGGTTAAAAACTTCCCAAACTATATATATATATATATATATATAAATATATATATACACATATAATTTTAGAGCACTTTTGTCCTAGTCATGCATTAAGTAAACTTTGCTATTTACACATTTTTGGGACCGGATAAATAGCTTTAACCACTCGTTAACCCTCACTTTGCTGATTAAGAGTGTCTGCAGTAAAGTGCAGATGCGGAATTAACTGTTTCAAACTCAAACCGTTCAAATGTACCATCAGAATTACTCAAGTACAAAACGAAGGAATTAACTCTCGCCATCTTGTTTGGTTGTTGAAATTGAAGTTTCACACTTGATCTAAATTTAGGCCCTACAAGCCGAGAATTCAATACCCTTAACATATGCAAATCAGTTCTTGAAACCTTTTCTTATTGGCGAGTGCATAATTGGCTAGTGCATAATAAAATGTCATCTGGAATGCGGAAAACCACCCACTGTCAAGCATTCAAAACAAGTGCAGTAGGAGTTGGTAACGAACTACTGAAAAGTTAAAGTAATCTAATTTCCAGGCCAACTAGCAATTTCATAATGGCCATCAGAATAGACCGGGATGATTTAATTTACATACACATAAAGAAAAGAAATACTTTTTAAACGCGACTCTAATTTGTCTGGCAATCTATGGTCATCCCCCTGTAAAACATTAACTATAACTCGTCTAGCTACAACAACTGCCAATAGTTTCCCCTTTCTCTCTACTTAAAACTAAAGGAAACTTCCATGAGCAAAGTTTTTTCTCCTAAAACTGCCATGTAATTGATCATGGTGTCATGGATCTGTTCCCCAGCTGACTACAACATTGTCAATTTTATGTCCAATGTAAACAAATTCTTGTTGAACCGCATTCATAAATACCTTATCTGTCTCACCGTCCTTATGACACTCATTCAACCCTTATTCTTAATTGGCCTTTGGCTATTGATAAGTGACACATCAGTAAAAGAAGAAAAAGAAAAAGCTCTAATATTAGTCTCAGATCCCTGCATGCGCAAACACACATTCATAGTATTAATTTGGTGTTACCTGTGTAAAGATACCTTACTGGTCAGAATTAATATAATATATTTGAAGGAAACATGAAAAATAGCATTTGCAATATGAGGTCAAGTAATGAAAAACTATTCGCGCTTTTTGTGTTTTTTTAATCCTTTGAAATGAGGCTTCATAATTTGTGCCTTCATTCTTTTGAAGACTTTTATCCTCATCTTTATAGGTGTTGCTTCTCCACCTTCTGGCCAACTCATCCTCAGACCTTCTTAAGGTAATTAACGTGGTGAAACAACAGCAACTAGGAAAATGAGGATAACAGTACGAAAAAAGACTGAATTCACAAATAATGAAGCCTCACCTCAAACGATTCAAAAAAAAAATAAATAAATAAAAAATAAAAAAATAAATAAATAATAATACCAGTCGGCACGGACTCGACAACGGAAGACTAGATAATACAAAATTAGATTTATAAGACCATAAAATCTAACCTTGATTGCTCTTCAGGGCCCGGGGTGCAGTGGATAGAGGTGTTGAGTGTCTATGGTTCCAAGTGAGCATAGTCTGAAGATAGCAATTTCATTCCTATCCAAGTAGGCCAAATGATTAGTTGGCTTAAACGTGGTGAAACAACAACTATGGAAGGCAGTCATTACTGGGGATAAATTGCAAGACTCAGCATTCCTAGTTCGTCACGGTTAATCACTTGAAGTAAGCCAAAGGATGAGTTGGCCGAAACGTGGTGAAACTACACCCGTTTAGCTTAAACCACTGTCAATAATTTTCTCTACTCTTTATCTGTGCCTAAATCAAAACGTAGATTCCATGAACAAAGCTTCTTTCTTAGAATTGTACGCCTGTTGAACTCTTCCATTTGTCTGCTTTCCGACTGACTATAATATAGTCGTCTTCAAGTCCAACGTAAACAAGTTCTTGATGAGCCGCTCCCCTTAAGTAATTCAATTTACCAAATACCTGTTACTATATTATCCCATTGACTACTGTACACGCCATAACCCTTATCATCGAGTAGCCCCCGGGGCCTTGATAAGCGGTGACTCCTATGTAAAAATTAAAAAAAAACTGAAGATGAGAATAACAGTTCGCAAAAAGAATTAATGTTGTACTTCTTACTTGTTGATGCCACGTTTTTGGAAAACGTCAAATGGCTTCCATGAATAGAAACGAATTCGTTATTCTTTAATCTAATAAATACCAATGAAAATAATTATTTAAACATTTAATATATATATATATATATATATATATATATATATATATATATATAGTAATTTATACGTATCAATACGTAGGTAGAGCTAGTTAGTAATTTATAAAATATATATAATTACTAACTAGCTCTACCTACGTATTGAGCGCTTTTGAAGTAAATACTTAAAGTTTACGCATAAATCTATACTTTCGTATATTAAATTTATGTGAGTAAATGTAGTAGTTATATATATATATATATATATATATATATATATTCTTTGCAGAGATATTTTATTTTCATTTTATGAAACGGAGAACAACTGTTAAAAAATATTCCTTTTTTAACTGTTTCTACTATTATATAACTAGCTCACCGCCTGGCGTTGTCCGGTCGTACAATACGCTTAAACATGATATTTTAATTCATGCAGATTGCGTATGTATTATTAGAAAATCAATCCTCTATTGAATATTATATATTACGAGGAATAATTTGCCGGTGGACTAATTCGCATTTTTTTTAATAATAATAATGATAATATCGTTCAAATTCCGTCTGTATTTGTTTACAATATGACTTAAGCTGATATTTTGGCTTGACGATGAATGCATGGAAAAGTCACTTTTGTTTAGTTTAGAAATATGCAAAAGAAGAAATGATTTGCCACGCTTTTAAATGATTTGCCACGCTTTTAAATTTCTTTTTTTTTTAAATCTTAAATTGAATTCATTAATAAGAAAAAATTAAAATAATATGGTGAGGTACACCGGGCATGAACAGGGGATCATTCCATCTGTAGTCGAATGCTGTACCACTAAACTATATCTCCAGATGATAACAAATTTGTTTTGTTTTTTTAAGAAATGATTTGCTGATATTTTAGTTCCCTTGGCCGGTGTAAAATAAAATATTCCCTTGTAAAAATTATTCTTTTTTTATCTATAATAGAGAAACACTATTTTGAAGATATGATTTTTTCGATATCGGACGAATTTCTGTACAAAACATATCTGAGAACTCTGCAAAAGATAACCTCAGCCGTTTCGGAATCTGAGGAAAGAACTCAAACACGCACAAAGTGACTTTTTATATAATAGTAGATAGATATGCGAAAACATTTGTCAAGACGGTGCTTTACCAGAATCGACAAGAGTTTATAGATTGTAGATATCTACATTACAAGAAGATTGGGATTTCCACAGAAAGGGAATTAAATCCTTTCAAACGCTGATGGAGGAACTGTTTGAACTTAGAGAGGAAAGGGTACCCTAGTTAAAAAAGAAAAATTGAATCATTTCTTTTTGTTTTTGTTTTTTTACTCATTTTCATCCCAAACAAGGCATATCTGCTTACGTCACAGTACAATTACATCTGGATAGTATAATTATATTTATGCAAAACAGGGAACACTGTTAGTTTGGTCACATTGAAAAAAGTGGATGCGAGTACCTGGACTGGGAAAACATTGGATGATTATAATTTCAGCATTATTAGTTTATTAAAGAGATTCACGATTAAAATCAATATACGATTGTATTTATCGATATTCTAATTCGAAGGATCTTAAAGTTCAAATTTTAAAGCAGGGATTTCAAAGTTTTCACAGCGGAGGGGGAGGGCGCATATGTTTGACTTTTTTAGAGCTGCACGGGCAAAAAACTTACATGTTTTGTACCGTTTTGCTCATTAGCCTTGAGTTTTAGTGAAACTGGTTCTCCAAAACCTCATTCATTTAATTATTTTCTGAACAAAAACGATCCAGATCGAATGGTTTTTATTAAAACATCATTTTCTCAAGATTTACAATATAGGCATGTCCCGTTTTCCAGAGGGATTCTCATGCATCGCTCTGCTGTCAGGGAGAAATTGACTCAAACTTTCTTGGAGTTCATATATTAGATCCATTGCTCTTTCATCAAGTCGGTTCCCTCTATTGCTCCAGACATTTTCTTGCAGCCGTGACTATTCTCTATCTCGACAAATCTACTATCAAACCATGTATGGAGTATTGCCATATTTAGGTTGGTGAATCTACGTTCCATCTGAGGATTCTTTATTAGGTGCAAAAACATATGGGTCATTTGATTGGCCTTCGCACTCTTTCTTCTCTATAACATCTCTTTAACAGAATGGATCTTACTAGTTTCAGTCTTTTTTATTAGATACAATTATGGAATGTGTTCTTCAGGATTATCTTATCTATTCCTTCCTTCTTTTGTTTCAGCTCGTTGGACTCGGGAATTTAGTTGTCGCCATCAATTTGTTGTTTTCATACCTCGTTATAATACAACTCCCTATTCCGGTAACTCCTTTCCAAGAACTGGAGGCTTGTAAAACTATTCCTGTTGACTGTTGTTCTCACACCTATAGCCTTGCTCTTTTTTTTATACTAAAACCAATAGACAATACCTAGGTTTGCGATAATAATCTTTCATTCTTATTCGCTAAGTGGCTTCATGGCTTATCCGAAGCGATTTCCATAAAAGTATTTAAATGAAGAAAATAGTTAGTGCTTGAGATATTTTCTGAGTAAATTCTGGAATATAACACAATGCTCTATAACAGACATAAGGGGAAAAACGAATGAGCTCATATCTAAGCCAATGACTGGAGCCTTAGAGAATAACTTCCAAAATAGAGTGGAATGAGAACGTAAATGATTGATAACATTCAATGCTGCTAAGACTAAGCTTCTTTTCTTTAATAATTACAAGAAATCTTAACCATTGATTGCTATTACTACCCGAAAGCTCTTTGTTCAAACTCCTCTGCTTAACATTCACAGGCAACATAAATTGGAACAAATACATTAAAGACATTGCCAAGTTTGCTGCAAAGAAGGTGGGCTCTCTCTACAATGCTAGAAAACTACTCACACCTGATAGTATCCTATATTACTACAAAGCCACCATTTGCCCAAACAAGAATTTTTCTTAGCACATCTGGACTGGTACATTTACCAGTAGTCTCTCACTCTTAGATAAGATCCAGAAAAGAATCTTCAGGTTCCACATTGTCAACCAAAATCCAACTCTTGCCTCGTTGCCGCAATATTGCATCCTTGTGCTTATTTTACAAGTATTTTAATGGAATGTGCTCTGAGGAACTCGTAGCACTTGTGTCCCTTATATGTAAAATACCCCCGATTAACCCGAAAAGCATCACCCCCCCTTACACTTTGGAGATCTCTAAATGCCAAAAAGTATTCTACTCCCTAGAAATGCTATACTTTAGAATCCCCCTCCGATCCCGGTTTGCTGGTTCCCTAACTGTACTGAAATGCAGAAGTTTAAATGTAATGTTAGCAGACACCTTGCTGTCTAACTCCCTACAAAATGTGATTGTAGATATTATCCTAAATAGTAGTCCCTTTTGATCCAGTGGCAATATGTGTTGTTTGTGGTGAATAAAAGAAAGAAGAAAAAATATCCCCAAAGCATAAGATTCAATTTCTCTTATCCATGGAGTCGTGTACTTTAAGAAAACAAAAAAAAAAAAAAAAAAAAAAACAGAAGGCTAAAACAATAAACATATTTCGTAAAATAAATGCTTTACTTTTTTTCGAGATTATGATATGGATTATTCAATATGCCTTACAGCTAGGTAAATAGATACGTATATACATTTGATATACGTGTTTAAAGTGTGCAATTAAAGTTATTTACAATGCAATAAATTCTCTACGCATGAAATAAAGAAATATAAAAAAATATTCAGATTAAAGTCAATGAAATACAAAAAAAAAGGAAGAAAAAAGATGTTTCTTTAATAAGCCTGCTTATTACAACCATTGCTTATTTTAATTTTGGTTTCTTTGTCGAAATTCATTTTTTATTTATTTTTTATTATGACTAATTGGGTTCGATATTAATGTTTCTTATTCATTTGTTATGTGATAAAAAGGTTTTACCATAAGCACGTACGTAGAACTTATCAAAAAGTTTTAACATAAATATGTCGAGTTTTGGTTATATTTGTCTGGATCTACGTATGTATGTATGTTCCCGTCTCATATATATATATATATATATATATATATATATATATATATATACGCTCACACATGCATACATATGTAATTATTTTATGGATATCCACATATTATAAAATAAAACAACATAACATACAGCGTATTTATTTATCAGTATTTAGTACTCAATATACAAGTAAAGCTTAGCAGGAGTATGAAAATATACATATGGAAAGTAAACTGTGTAAAAACGTTAATATCTTATTCCCGGCAGAAATACTCAGGCTTACTGCCTATATAAATATATACTGGCTCCTTCAGTCTTTAACAGACTATATATACCCATGAAGGGGTGCCTGCACGTAATTTTTTTGTGGCAGGAGGTGCGCAACCACACCTCTACTGAGTCGACCCTGTTAAATACCAGTGGCAAATGGAGTGTATGTACAGGACAACTGGAAACAAATGCCCAGATAAGCAGAGAACACATAAAGCCCTTAGAATTCCCAAATTGTCACACCCATCTGGTACTAACCGGGCTCAACGTTGATTAACTTCGGTGATCAGATATATATTGATACTCTTTCCTATATATATATATATATATATATATATATATATATATATAACATAACATATATATATATAACATATGTATATATATATATAACATAACATATATAAAAATAGCATAACATATATATAAATAGCATAACATATATATAAATAGCATAACACACACATATATATATATATATAATAATAACATATATATATATATAAATAACATAACATATATAAATAACATAACATATATAAATAACATAACATATATAAATAACATAGCATATATAAATAACTTAACATATATAAATAACTTAACATATATATATATAAATAACATATATATATAACATAACATATATATATAATAACATAACATATATATATAATAACATAACATATATATATAACATATATATAAATAAATGACATAACATATATATAAATGACATAACATATATATAAATGACATAACATATATATAAATGACATAACATATATATAAATGACATAACATATATATAAATGACATAACATATATATAAATGACATAACATATATATAAATGACATAACATATATATAAATGACATAACATATATATAAATGACATAACATATATATAAATGACATAACATATATATAAATGACATAACATATATATAAATGACATAACATATATATAAATGACATAACATATATATAAATGACATAACATATATATAAATGACATAACATATATATAAATAACATAACATATATATATATATATATATATATATATAGGAAAGAGTATTAAGTTCTATATACGAGATTTTCAACAGCAGACACTAGAACATACACACACACACACACACATATATATATATATGTTTGTGTGTGTATGTATGTATGTTCCCCATCTGCTGTTGAACACTGTCTGACTAGCTTTGTGTATTTGTCAGCCTCAATTTCGTATATAGGACTTAATACTCTTTCCTTTCGTTTGGTTATTTTTTAAACCCTAGGGCTTGAATACCGGACTGCAGAGTCAAAGATGACTTTGTTACCGAGTTTGGATCCTTCAACTGAAAGTTATTATAACTTCCTACACTGATAATCGCATAAGAACGGTACACTAGTGTTTGTCGATAAAAATAATTAATATTTATCCATAAATATACCCATATATATATAGTCATACATGCATATATATATATATATATATATATATATATATATATATATATATATATATATATGCGTGTATGACTATACATATGTACTAATATCTGCACATACATGTATCTAGATACACACACATACATTTACGCATATCTTTGTGCAACTCCATCTACATATGCAGATCCATACCTACCGACATCCATAAGTACATACAAACATCTGTGTGCATGTGAAATCTTTAAATAAAGAAATACAAAGCAATCTGACTGGATAAATGAATTGATTGAGAAAATATTGTTTTTGGACATTTTGTTTGTTTTTCGATTCCCCTCCCTTCTCTCTGCACCCTCTCTTTCATTCCTAGGTCTACTTTTTTTCTATTTCTTTTATCTATCACAATTACATAAGATAAGTTTTGTAAACAAGACAACATTAATGACTAGAACCACAATAATAATAATAATAATAATAATGATAATAATAATAAAAATAATAATAATAATAATAAAAATAATAATAATAATAATAATAATAATAATAATAATAATAATAATAATAATAATAATGGTGATAACAAGAGAAAAGAGTGAAGGGGAAAGATTGAAGTTTTGTTTTGATAATAATAATAAATTTTTTATAGCACTGCCATTAGTTTTATACCCTCGAGGTGAAGAAGAAGTCTGGAAAAATCCATAGGTTTTATTTCCTCTCTTTCTTCTGCCAATCATCTCCATTTTGTATTTTCTGACTTTCAAATATTGTTTTCGTTTCGGTTTCTTTTCAGTTTAACTTGGATTCTTTTCTGCTTCAGCTTTACGGTTTTTTTTTTTTAGGCTCAACGTATTTCTATTTCGCTTTTTAGATGCGCTCGTTTGTGGGTCTCTATGCGAGACCCTGTCTGTTCGTTGGCCTGTCACATTAAAAATCCGATATTACACCACGAACTGACTGCACAGATTAAACAACCACCTTTTATTTTAAACTAGCAGGGCTTCCAGGCATTGCCAGTGAAAAAGTATAGCATAAATACACTTCTATCCTTCTTATTTCCCCTATTTCTTCTTCGATTAACCCATCCCTCTCTCTAGGCATACACACACAGATAAGGCGAGTTAAGTTAAGGGAAATAACTCTTAAGAAAAAATTAGGGTCACTTTCCTTTACAGGATAACATTAAATGATATAAATGCCCATTTGACTCTCAAAGAATGAATTTTTTCTTTCTAAATTGTAGATATTATTTTTCCAGGGTTAAGCAATGTTAAAAACTATTAACTCTGTGGACGTTTTTTGAATGTTTTTTATGTTTTAGTGAAATATATTTACAAACATTTCCTCTTTATATTATAGATATGCCCAAGAATTTCTATCTGTTAGGCTTAGGTTTTTTTTTAACATTTTCGTTGATTTGTAATGCTTAATTTCAAAATATTTTTTCCAGCAAATATGCTAGTTGAATAGGAATATTGACAAAAAATTTACTGCTAAAGTAAATACTGAAAAAATACATATGTAATACGTTATATTCAAAATTATATCCCTTGAACGATATTTTAAGTTGTCTCCCCTGATTTATACTGGCAACAAGTGGGAATGATCTCTTTAATTATGAAGTACAATAAAGATTCGCAAATTCATAGAGCAGGATTAAAAATTTGTTGCTTCACGAGGGAAGAGAGACAAACAAAAATTTGTGATCACATGTGGCAGCACGGTCCCAAACAATTTTGTCCGTGCAACCTGACACGATCCTGTAGTCACGTCGATTCAACATGAAATGATCCTGAAAAACTCTGTTGATTCGAACCCAAACACCTCCATCCATTCGACATGACATGATCCTGAACAACTCCATTTATTCGAACCCGAAGACCTCCAATGATTCAACACGACAAAATCCCAAACAACTCCATCAATTCGACATGACACGATTCTGAACGAAATAACTCAACACAACACGTTACCAGAGCAACCTCAGCAGTTACTCTCCGAATGACTCTAATATTGGCTTTGTATAAGCCTTAGACGAACTCTTCGCTGTAGGTATGTCCAACTAAGACATTGGCATACAATTCTTGAACATTTCTGTGCACACTCATTACAAAATGTGAACTTCGCCATTTTTTTCTTCACTAGGCTTCAAAATCGAAGGGTGTGTTGTGCCACCTCTCCGTTTGACACATTTATAATGTCATGCTGTCAGATCTCAATTCGTGTGGTAGTTTAGATGAAATTCCACAGACAGCTAGCTATCAACATGACATTTTTGCAACGAATTGGTGCATTCTTGTGTAGTATAGTTCCCAGAAATAAAAGCAAGTTGTATTTATTTCATTTAATCCATGCATTCTATGTGTTTTATTTCTGACAGGATATGCATTTCAATTTTATTTGGAAATTTATGTGGAATTACATTTAGTAATTACGTCTCTTACACGATACAGGAAAAAGAGTGCATGTATCAAGAACTTACGTTTGTTTTTCAAAACTTTTCTCGGTGAGAAAATAATTTTCTAAACTTATATCCACCACAGTGAGCTTCGCCACATGCTTGAAAACAAGATTCCATCTTCTAACACTGTCTTTGATCAGTTTTAAGCTGTCAGGAGCAACGTGGGAATTTCAACCCTTACCTGGTCGGCCTATCTATTTGGCACTCATTCTCTTCATTTCTTTCCAAGATAGAGACTGATAGAGAAATATGTTCAAACTGGGTTAATCTCTTTTTTCTCAAATAATTTTGTTGGTGGATTTGTTAATAGTAACTCTCATTCTATTAGCTGCATTTTTTTAGTCTATCCTGCAAAGTTATAGGAGTAGTTCTTAAACTTAAGATATTTGACTTCCTTACATGCTGTCAGTGTCATTCGAGTTTTGACCCTCATTTTTTCCATTCAGTCTTTTTATTCAAATTTTGCCCTTGTTACCTTCCATTCTCTCTTTTCCATTCTAGTTTTACCCCTCTTATATTTCATTCATTCTTTTTCATTTAAGTTTTGCCCCTCTTTTTCATTTTAGTTTTGTGAGTAGGTGACTTTGGTTCATTGGTTAGTGACAACTACTGAAAACTTGACAATTCAGTTTGTTCCACAGAAATAATTTCACTTAGGGACCTTAGTAACCTTCACGTGATCCCTCCCATAAGTAGCTGATATCCTTAAAAGATATCAGGGAAACTAATGCCAACAAAAGCCATCATGCATGACACTCAACAAACAGATAAACAGCAGCAGGGGAGGTAACTGTGGCTCAGTGACTAACTGACAAGCTGAGTGTTCAAAGTTCGAATCTAAGTCGTTTCACAAAAACGCTTTTACTCAAGGACGTTAACAACCTTCATGTTGTCCCTCCCGTAAGTACTCAGTATCTTTCTAGAAAGAATTCTAATAAAAAAGATATCAGGGAAACGAATGCCAAAAAAATGCAAAGAAGAATGAATTAATGATTCTCGACAACAATCAGCAGCAACACATACACAACTTGCACTTGTTTGCACTCCCCCAACCCACGTACTTTGTTTATGATATTCTTTAAAACTATACAGTTATTTCCCTTGATTTCTTGAACGAAGGACTATTTTATTGTTCTTGCTGTACTATCATCAAACGAATGACCAGTTCAGTAATTTTTTTATTTGTTTTATTTTTACCATAATCTATTTGAGGGCATACTAGATTATCTTATGTAGCTTTTGTACATTTGGTAGTTTTACTATTAATTTTAGCCAGAGACACAGAAAAGACAACATTCCTTTTATATAATAAACTTCTAATCGTTGTCATCTTATATTATTATTATTATTATGTTTATTATTATTATTATTATTATTATTATTATTCAGCTGTCTTTAAAATTCAAACTTCGTTTTCGTCAATAGTTCGTTTATCTAATACTTCACCTCATACATCAGATGAAGTTTCCCTCTGGGATGTGCGCCTTCTGATCAGAGACGTTGGGTGAACTTTGATCAGATGCTGACGAATCGGTTTGCAAAAAAGTAATAAAAAGAAAAAACTTTACAGAGCACTAGTATATCATCGTTTGAGGATGTGTTTTTGTGATTATTTAACAGAGAGAACTGAAATGTGGCAAGATGTTTTATTAACAGAAACTGTAGACATGTATGACTGTACTGCTTTTAAAGCATATCGTGCATGTTAATGTCGTATTCTAACCTGCATTGTATATTCTGATTTATAAAGGTTGTGTTTGGTGGTGAATTTACTCTTCGTTGTCCAAAATAAATTCGTTTCTGCACAATGAATGAACCTAAATTAATAAAAACAAATATTTTGGATCAATCACAAGATTTTCTGAATTTATTCGAAATGATCGTTTTGAATTCTCCTTGACACCATATTAGGCTAGATTGTTCTTTTAATAAGCAGTTGAGACAAAAAAAAATATCAAAGACTAACATGCGTCACCCATTAATTGCTACAAATCTCAACACACTCACACTCTTATACGCTTACACACACACACACACACACACACACACACACACACTTCGTTGTAGTTTGCTGATTTATGCGGATTGTAAATTAATGTCTCTGCTCAGTATGTTCCTATCTTGCCTTGATAGAGTTCAGAACCGGCTATGAAACCTAATGCTCTTTTCTCTTCCTTGCAACCACTTTACAACAGAAAAGACGTTGCGAGCCTGTTTCTCCTCTATCATTATTTTCATGGCAAGTGCTCGTATGAACTCTGATCTATGATTCCTTCTTGCCAAACTTTCACAAAAACACTTCAACCACTATGAACAATTCCCCCGCCCTTTATCTGTGCCTAAATATAAACGAAGATTCCAAGAAAAAAGTTTCTTTTCTAGAACTGCCCGCTTGTGGAACACTGTTCCATTTGATTCCTAGCTGATTACAATATGGTAGCGTTCAATTCCAATGTAAACAGGTTCTTGTGGAGTCGTCCCCTAAAATAATCAAATTCTACCTAATTTACACCATTAACGATTACTACATGAACCCTTACATTCATTAACACTTATCTTCGAGCCGCATTTGTGCCTTGATAAGTGATAACTCCCTTGTAATAAAATGTATAAATTTTAACTCTTAGAATTATTTATGCAGACTTCTTTGGTATGAAACCTCTTTACTCTGCAATGACTAAAAATATTAAAAATTCTGTTTTCATACCTATATAAACTTTTATATATATATATATATATATATATATATATATATATATATATATATATATATATATATATATATAATGTATCTGTGTGTGTGTGTGTGTGTGTGTAAAATAATATCTCTTGTGGATTTGAATTCATTATTTTATCTGTGTTTATAATCTAAGGTTTCTCTCACTCTTGTAAATCTGAGTGAATGTCATGAAAAAAATGTGTCTCTAAAAGTAGCTCCCTGCAAAAGATCTTCCTCATAAATTGGTACCCTAAAAAGGGGCCTCAAAATGTATATTCAGATGCTAGTGCAGCATTAAGCACCTTCATATGAAGAGGTGCTGTTAAATCTGTTCCATTATGCTTTGGAGTTTTGTTATATCAGGACACTAACTTGATAATAGGACATTGTGTTGTTGTAACGTGGCCTGTGGACCAATACACACTGTGTCCAATTTCAGTTTGCAAGGGAGACCAAGACAAAGAATAGGAAATAACTCCAACTCGCTTGTTCTTTGTAGTAACAACATTTATTTTCTCATTTTCTCTTTACCATTATGGTATACCTCACATGATTGTCTTTTCGAGCGTACTTCACACCTCGCACATGATCACAAACATTATCCACTTCTCTCCAGAGATCTTGAACATTATCTCGTCTCTGTTGTGATCATTCTCTTTCTCATTTTTATAGTCCTTTTTTCCCCACCGTTGACGTCACTTCGTATGTATTTACATCTGTGTATCTGTGCTTTGTTACATTCTTGCAGCAATTTGGTTGATGGAGAATAGATATACTGAAATCTCATTGGACTTCAATAGGGCTTTGAAAACTTTAACACTTCTCCACAAAATGCTATGTCATTATCAGTGAGCAGCTTGTCAGGCAGTCCTCTGAACACAGACGGACTTCTGAATGATGCTGACAATATGATGGCATAGAAGCGTCCTGCAGATGAAAAATCCATCCTGAGCACTGCATATTTACATAAGTCTCAGCCATCAAAATAGGTTATGTCCATTCTTCCTTTCTATTGAAATTTTCATCCAGATCAAGTCATATAGCTTTCAAATAGATTGGGATTAGTTATATCAGCTGTCCTCGCATTGCAGTCTTATTTCTGTTCAAGTAGTTGCCTTGAAAACTTTAATCTTTAATCTCACAAAGAAAAATCTGTTGATCACAAGATTGTTGAATAATTTGTAGGTATTTTAAGTCTAGTAAGAGTTATCTCTCTTACACGTTTGGATAAAGTCTAAACAGGCTTCCCTCCCTTGGAATGTATATATCGTGATTTGGATGAGAACTTACGAGATTTCACACTGGTGACGTATGGTGGGCGATCATTGTTTTTGATATTGTTACCATGAAGAGAGCACACGTATTAAAAAAATTGCCTGTTTATAGTTTATTTGCACCGTCTTGTATATTTCTTTCAAGTAGGCTCTAGCCATAGTTCCAAAGTTCTGCCTTTGCTGGACTTCATCCAACAATCATTAAGGTATTATGTACGTATGCCAGAAACATTCATATCAGGCAGGTTTAACCAAATTCCCTGAAGGCGGAAATGTCAAGGTAATATTAAATTCACAAGTGGTCCCCAGTCACATGTATATTCCGGGAAGAGGAGATGAAGTAAGGTTTTTGTGGTTTTGCAGGAAGGTGTCGATATTCTATTACATACATCACTTGGTATTTACAAAGAGTTGCTTAACTTCAGTGATTTAACGAGAAACGGCGTGTAAACGTGATCTTACCGTATATTCAGTTGATTGATTCATTTTTGCATGACATAATTATTCACCCATATTTCATTATTTAAATTCATTTATCAAAATCTCTGATACAGCCTAAATATTAACCTTTATCTTCCTGATGTATGTGCATGCCGAGTTTGTCATCATACGGATCACCACCACCACCTTCAACTGCAGTGCAGAGCTGATGCTTCTTAATAGTACATCCAGTTGATATGTCACTTTTGAACACAAACAGCAGTCAGCTGGCATCTTCAACCAAAGATTCACTACAGCGCAAGTAGCCAATAAAATTTGAAGATATCTTCAGTTGCAGTTGTAGCATTAATAGAAACATAAATCTAATAAATAAAATCAGTATTTTACTTTTGATTTTTGTCATCGATAGCTTTCTTCCTACGAAATCAATATTTGATTCTAGTCGGTCAGTTCTTTTAGTAGATGCCAATTCACGACAGTCAATTTCAGTTAAGAGAGTATTCCAATGGAAGCCGACACTAATCATAGCTACTAGTGAGTTTCAGATGCAAAGGCAGCTAGTGCTTATCAGTAATAAATTAATCGCTTCAAAACAGCAGAAATCACCAGCACGCATAAAGACTTATGTTTTTTTTTTTTGAAAATGTTATGCAATGATCATGAAGACAGTCAAAGAATCTAACCCAGATGTGAAGTAGATCCTGTCAACTAAAAGCTTAGAAAAGCAAAGTCGCCAACTATAGTAAAGGGCAATCCTAAGGCTTCCTTTTCATTAGCTACTACACTGAAGTGTTGGGGAGAGCGTTATTCCATTACCAAGATTACTCCACTACCCTTGATCCTCCCCTTATAATGCTGTGTGTTTAGTAAAGGGTATAAAGTACCATTGTTTAAGTCTTTGGTATGACTCGACTAAAGATTGAACTCTGTTCTCCCAGCCAATTAGAAAATATTTTTAACATTATACCAAATGGTTCGATTTTGTGAAACTAATAAAACACAAATATGTTGAAATAAATGGATGAAAACGATTTTATCGAAATCAGTAGTACAAATCATGTAACAATTTTATAATTGAAAGGATCACTATAAAATAAATTTTATTATTGATTTCAATAAGCGTCCATCATTTGAATATTCACGTTAATTGTTGCCTAGTGAAATGCAAGGGCAGATAACTTTTGCTTCTAAATGTTTCTTGGCAATGGAAATAGTTTTCATTCAACTTTTTTGTTCAAAGTTGTTTTCAGTTTAAAAACGAAAATGTCCAAAAATTTTATTAGGTGGCTTAGTATATCAACCTAACACCAAACATAAAAATATTATGCATTTGTAAGACGGATTAATATTGTCCAGTAATATTTTTTTTTCTTCCATGCTACAAATTAATCAGAAAAGAAAGAATTTTTATCTCCTCACTATGAGAAGATCCGACAAAAGGTATGAAGATGCGTCTTTGAAATCGAGGCGAGAAACATTCTGGCATACCAAAAATGCCCGAGCAGCCTCACTGATATTTACTGATATTGGTGCATCCGACGATAAGTAATAAATCAAACCCCTTCTCAGGGAGCTGAGAAAGCCTGGGGAGGTCGGTATCCTAGAACTGTACACATCAGGCCGACAGAAAAAGGATAGCTAATTCAAATGGCTCAAACTCTGTGTAGTTGTGTATATTTCTTTCCCAGAACTGTCCGTCTGTGGAACAAAATACCGTGTGTCTGCTTTCCGTCTGACTATAACATAATTGTATTCAAATCTAATGTGAAAAAATACCTATTAAGTCGTCCTCTTAGATAATCTAGCCCTATCCAAGTTTTTTTTTTCACAGTGGTTACCACCATGGTCACCATCAAGGCCCGGAAGCCATTCAGGGATAAGGGTTATTGCAAGTACATTACGTTAGTGTGTAGATTTGATGAAGTGTTTACTTCAGGGGGGCGGTTCATTAAGAATTTGTTAACGTTGGACTTGAAGACATCCAAGTTGTAGTCAAGTTCCATTTTTACTGATCTTGTATCGCCATTATTCCTTATTCCAGCATGGCCTCCGGGTCTTGATAAGTGGTGATCTTCCCAAGCAAAAAGAAAAAGAAATGCTATCACACAATGTAAGTCTTAACGTAGTCAAAACAAAGAGACAGATGCATTATTGTCTGATCATCGAATCCAGGACGTCTTTTTTTTAGTCGGGGATCTGGATTTTCCCAAATTAAAAACGGACATTGTGTCCAATTCTGTCCTTGTAGAAAGGCAATATATAGAGGCTCTGTTCTAACTCTTAGACTGGCTCCTAGCAAATGTCTAGCTTTAGAACTAAGTTCTTTGTTAACAAAGTTGATATAGATTCAGAAATAAAATACGAAATTAAAATTATGACTTTCTTTCTCTGAAAACTGATATTACTTCGGAGTTTTATTTATCCTATACGACTAAGGCTTAAGTGCCTTGTCCATTTTGCTATTTAACTCATATCTATGAAAAAAAAAAGAGTTTAATTCTCACTTTCCATAAGGTATTAGACAAAGTGAATTGGTATTACCAAATAGTCACTCATTTAAGTAATGACCAGGTTCAGCGCTACTTAACTTTAATGATGACCCGAATATAATCCGCGTGTTCACAATTATAAAGGTATATCTATGTATCTGTATGTATTTAGGGTCAGATGTTGGTTTGATGAAAGTGTTTCGGTGGAAAGAACGGGACTCGAACTTGGCACACCCAGCTTTTCAGTCTGTACCGTTAACCACTTAGCTACCGTCCTCTGTATTTATTTATGTTTATGCATACTTATGTAACCATGTATAGTGTTTATTTAATAGGTGTTGCCTTGTGAAAAATACAAACGTAAAATCATTAAGATATTTTGTAAGACGATTTGTCTCCCCTGAACAACAGCATTAAAAGATTTTTTTTAAACGCGTATCCTCAATAGGTCGATTAACAAGTTAACCTAAACATTCAAACCAAATGTTATTCAATTTTAAAGGCAGCAGATAATCGATGTGTCCGTCATTAGGCAAATGGAATCCAGACATTCTTGTATTCTTTTTAAAAAAAAATCCCGCAATGTAATTGCAATGAATTTATTGGAACCAAAAACAAATACAAAGGATGAGGAAGATAATTCTTTAATAATTCTCATCAGTCAAAGTTTTGGATGTATTTTTTCTTTTGTTATTTTTGGTGTGAGAGGGGAAAGCGGAGGGAGGGGGCAAAGAAAAAATCGCTTTATTTCCATATTTTTGTTTTCCCTTGGGTTTGGCAAGTCGACAGTAAAGTTTGATTTATTTTTTTCAATGCCCTATTCATGAAAAACAAAATAAAAACAAAAACGTATATAGGTCAAGTCTACAAGCTAAAGAGAAGAGAAACTAAAAACAAGAAATATATATATATATATATATATATATATACATATGTGTGTGTGTGTGTGTGTGTGTGTGTGTGTGTGTGTGTGCGCGCATGTGTGTGTAACAAAACAAACGAATTAACAATGAACTTTCTATTGGTTAAACAAAACACCAAACTGATTTTTATCTTAATTGTCCAAGTCTTTATTCATATAAACAGGCATTTAATATACTTTTGTTTTCGATTATGGCCTACTTGTTGCAATAATTCGTAAATTGCATCATTTAGCATTTGTGGCTGGAAAGACATTTTTGTTGTTGTCTTCTCTTCATTTTTGAAGAACTGTTTTTCCCCCCTTTTGCTAAGATAATGAGCAGATAAAATTAAAAAGTCATTCGAATTATTTGACACACACACATACACAACACAAATATTGGCGAACACTTACGCATATACACACACACAGTCACTTGCAAATAACATTAACAAAAATGTGCTTAGCTCTAAAAGTTTGTTTACGTTTGTTATGGTCATTAATATTACAAACATCCCAATATCTATTAATCTATTTCAGTCACTTCCTATATATCTATCCATCTATATTAGTCTTGCCTTATCTGCAGAAAATCTGCCCTATCGTCAGTTTGCCAATATCTATGCATACATATCAACGATGCTGATAGTGTAATGGTTACCACATCGGATTGTGCGCTTTGAAAGGTGTGTAGATGTTCTGTCCAGCATATTAGATCATTGTGTCCTATTTCTAATTATGAATAAAATAGCAAGATAAACTAGGCTCACAAGCCTTAGTAGAGCAACTAAATTAAATAGAGTCCAACTTAGAAAATTATTCATATTAAAAATGTTACATCTGTCAAAACGAAGTAAGCCATTCACAAGTGTGAGGAGAGGAGGTCCATGGACATAGTTGTCACTGTACCTAATATTTGTCTAACATTTTCCTAGTTAAAATCGTCAATCACCGTAATACCATATTCACTCCAGAGGTGAATCTACTTAAGATTCCCAAATCATTTTTTGTTTAAATAAATATGTACATAAAAAAATCATTTATCGCAGAGTGGAAAAAAAATGAAAACGGTGTTAGTAAGGTCCTCCCAACCTTTTGTAGATAATAGACCACCTGCTGCTTTCCAGCTGGTTTAGAATAGAAAACAAGCAAACCAGTCTCTAATTGGGGTAATGTCTGGATGGGAGAGGAAAAAAGAAAGAACAAAGTTGGGAGTTGGAAGGTAACTGATATTGTTCCAAGATAAAAGCATCTACATAAGAGCCAGGTACGTCTAAGGATGGAGTACTGTTGCCACATTTGGGCAGGAGCTGCTAGAAAGGACTTGTCCTGCTTTGGTAGAGTTCAAAATAGACTTCATAGCCTCATAAGGATGTCCTTTTCTCTTCCGTGCAACCTCTCTCACAGAAGAGATGTAGCGAGTTTGTCTCTGCTTTATCGCTATTTTCATAGCAAGTGCTCGACTGAGCTTCAATCTATGGTCCCCCCCTCGCCAAACTTTCACAAGAAACACTCGTCTAGCAGAAAACACTATCAACAATTTCCCCCACTCTTTATCTGTGCCTAAACCTAAACGCAGATTCCATGAAAAAAGCTTCTTTCTTAGAACTGCACGCCTATGGAATTGTCTTCCGCTTTACTGCTTTCCAGCTGCCCAACAATATGGTTGTCTTCAAGTCTAAAGTAAACAAGTTTTTGATAAGCCGTTCCATATAAGTTAACAAATTTACCGAATTTACATTACTAACGATTACTATATTGTCCAATTTCTACTGTACACTCTTTAACCCCTATACTGGAATGGACTCTTGGCCCTGATGAGTGGTGATGCCTACGTAAAAAAAACAAAAAAAAAACAATTGGGGGAAGTTTTGTTATAATGGTGGCCGCGAAATCGGTTAGAATTTTGTCATGTAGAATACATTATACCGTTGTGCAGTCATCACTTAACCTGGTGTGATCCGCATTCTAAAAAAAACAACAATCTACTTAAGATAAATCCGTATGTAGTTGATAATTTTCGACCACCACAGGATTAAGGAAATAACTCTTAGATATATATTAGACAACCTGTCCTCTGGTTTCTTGTTCCCCTTTCTCATGTAACCTTGTCGAAAGAGAAAGATTTATAAAATTGCCAAAAGCTACTATTGATCTTTTATAAAATTACCGATTTTCACGTAATCAATCTACTATATTAAAAAACTGTGGTTGTTTTCCTTCCTATTCAGGTCAGACAGAATAAAACTATAATACAGGCATGTCACACGATTTCAACATCATTACGCTTTCTGCCAGTATATGATGATTGTTTACAACAAATAAGAATCGTTTCTGGTGAATTTTATAATCCCTTACATTAATTCCGACCAAACTGATTTTCCCAAATAAATCATGCTTGGAAGATTTTTGGTAGTAATAATGTGTGATGACGAGCATTATCATGACATAGGAGTAACCACTTATCAAGGTCCAGAGGCCACTCGAAGATAAGGGTTAATGAGTGTGCACTAGTCAATGAGATAATGTCGTAGTAATCATTAGTAATGGAAATTTGGTAAATTTGATTACTTAAGAGGATGGTTCAGCAAGAATTTATTTACATTGGACTTGAAGGACCAAAATTTTAGTCAGCTGGAATAGAGGCTAACGGAAGAGCGTTCCACAGGCATGCAGTTCTAAGAAAGAAGCTTTGTTTTTGTGTCAATATCGATAAGAATATTGCAGAAAAATATAAATAATGTGTTAATAATTCGAGAGAAAAAGTTACAAATTAATTAAGGTGATATGTTTAAGTAATAACAATATGCATAGAATAAGTTACAATGGTGTAAAATGCCCCTTCTACAAACAAGCAAAGACTTTTGCATCGACCTGATAAAGGTCTTGTCAGTAGGAAAAATAAATCGCTATATGAATCCCCTATTTGTAAGGAGAAAGGAAGGAACATTTATGAAGGCCGTGTAAGTATTTAATTAGATGTATGTGTGCGTCATATTAAGTACACATGCATCCGTCGGTAGCCACGGTGGATTCTTGTATTGGAATAATAGTAAGTAATCTTTGTGCAACAATATTTATTTATGTACAGGGTAGAACGATAAAATTGTTGGTCCTAGAAAAGACCGGTTTTCTTTTTTTTGTTGCAAGCTACTAGTTGGCCAGTTGTGTACCAATCCCAAGAGCAATAGGAGCCTCGTATAATGTCTGAAATGACAATGTTCAATGAGTGAGATCGGAGATGCGCCACTGTTCAACTCATGCTCTCTACCGATCCAAGTTATGACAACAGGTTCATTGTCAGTACTTTCAAGATGCATCGATGGAGTGTCAGAAATAACAGGGACGTGCCTAGGGTGATAAAAACAGTTTCCAGCCACGGTTATCGTTTTTGGTGTGGTTTCAGGTTAGGGTCAGATAATGTCACCTCACAGCTTTGAAGTCGGCTTGAAAGTCAACACCAAAGTATACCTGAATTCGCTAAAGAGTGTGGTGATCCCCTGGTGCAATCATGCGGCCGCTGGCAGACTCTGGATGTGGCAGCAGGATTCAGCATCGATCTATAAATCCAAAGAAACCCAGCCTTCTCTCACTGTCACCCCCTTCTCCTTTGACCTGAACCCGCTGGACTACTTTGTTTGGTCATACATTGAGAACATCACCAACATGACCTCCCACAATTCCAAAGCCAGTTTGGTTGCCGCTATCTACCAAGTATTCATTGAGCTCCTGCCGGCTCTTGTGAAAAATGCATGCTCCCAGTTCCAGACTTGTATTTAGGCAGTGATTGAGGCTGAAGGAGGCTACACTGAATAGATGTCAGCTCTACTACATAATCAAGTTATCCGAATTGATTTGTTCAATCAAAGTTTTAAAATAAAGCAGTAGTATTGTTTTCTTTATGGCGACACTTTTATCGTTCCACCCTGTATTTCCATGCATTTCCGATATTTTATCAGCCTGTTTGTGCTATTTAACAAGAGAAGAGTTTCATTATTGGTATAAAAGATATTCTCGCAGATTATGGAATCGGCTATGCATTAGTCAAATCAAATCGATTGATTTCACTCATTGATGCACTAATACTATTGAGGAATATGTCAATCCAAACTTACCCAGGAATAAAAATAGCAGCTTGTGTTCAATTAATTGTATACTAATGATTGTTTATATATGCTGTAAATATGGACAAAATTAATCTAGGCATATTCAAATCATTATCTATTATTTCTCTGGCACAGTCAAGTATAGTAATTTAAGAAAATAAATGGCAATTAAGCTACACAGAATCTTTCACGTTTCGCCACTGCAGAGAATCCTCAGTCGACAATGTGAATAAGTAAATAAATAAGAATAAAAATAAATAAAATACTTCCAAGTACAAACGTGTTAAAATTATTATTTCGATGCAGATAAATAAAAGGTGCGTCACTTATGCAAAATAGAATAACAGAATAGGAAATAGAATTAGCTGAACCATGTCAGAGTGGCACCCGGCGATTTGCTGGTGAATGGCGCGCTCGAAATGAATGTTTCTGTTTAGAGCACAATTGAATCATGATACTTGACTTCTGCATTTTAAACTTTAAATGAAGCCATTATCTACAGATAATTTTATAAAATTAACAGCTTCTCAAAAGTGCAACACAGACTACAATGTATTAAGACTAAGTCACTATGGGGAGTTATATGAAGATTCTTCCCAGTGTACTGCAGTGGGCCCCCAACAAGAGCAAGCAATCAATCGGTTTGATTGAAAATAGGCGATTTCTCTGATTTCCATTACAATAAATGGGAAGGTGGAAAATTTGCTGGTCTTCATTGAATCCCGGTCAACGGCGGGTCTTCCTGCTAGTACATATATGTAAAATAATACATTGACCTGAAGATGCATTTCTTGCTTGAATTCAAACTATTTTGTAAAAAATAGCACGATTTGGTTTGATAAGATATTAGTTTGCAATTAAACACTTTTTTGGGGGTGGGGTCTTGGTTTTTTAGTTTTTCATTAAATATTAGTATTGTTTAAACATCTAGTTTGCATAATTGCTAATCACCTTTAAATCTACTTGTAATGTAGTTAATGTATAAACTCTTTCGTTTCCTTACAAACAGTATATTCATCCTACCCTACATATATGATCTCTTCTCTTTTCCACTAACGAGACATTTATTAGGTTGGTACAAAAGTGTTTACCTGTTTGTAGATAGGGTATTTTAAACCATTGTAATTTTATTTTATGTATGTAAATATGCAATATATATATATATATATATATATATATATATATATATATATATATATATTGCACTGTATGTCTGTGTCTCTTTTATCCTCAGCAGCTACTGAGCCGATCTGACTAAAATTTTATGATAGACCTTTGTTATGATGAAGTGCAGCGAACTAAGTATTATGGTATCCATTCAATGCAGTTAAGAATTAATAGAGATTAATCACCCCAATACCACATTTGCTCTGAGAATTTAGCATAAAGCCCTCATCTGAAGTTAACAGGCTATTTATGCGAGACCATTAACCATTCAAAATAATCCTGTTATAATATAAGTATTAAGAGTGTAAGCATTCACATTTATATCACCAGCAAAATTCTTACCTTCACTTAAAACTCATGAAATATCCAACAACATCATCGGTTTAACATCCATTTTACATGTTGGCATATGTTAGACGTCTTTCAGAAATTGACTCCAAAACCTAACCTACATCTGGCTAGATCTTTATTTATCCCTCTTTCTACTAAGTCCGTCCGTACCCGATGTTTTTCCTTGGTCTTAGCGTGTAGGCTGACCCTGCTACCGGAATTGTTCTACATCTACTAACCTATGACCTTTGTCCAATCTTTCAATGTGGCTATGGCCACATTGAAAGATTGTTCTATCAAAGCCTCTTGTTCTAATAATAATAACTAGCAGAACTTGTGGTAATTCCACAATGACATCTTTCATATGTAATGTATTGCTGCTGGGCATTCTGTGGCCGTTCAGCGTGAATGGAGACTCTGCGAGATGATTGTAGCCCTTTTGTTAAAACTGTAAAAGTATTTATCTAAGTAATCTGGTTAATGTGGTGTCAGAATATGTCTAGTTATTTCTGTTTATCTCCAATATCTTTATACGAGTCTGTAATATATTGTAGTGAAGCCAAGACTACTATTTCTCCATTACATGTCTCTTTCTCTCTACTCTTCCCTTTCCCCTTCCTTCCTTCCTCCTTTTCTCAAAAATGTGACCAGAGGTTGTAACCAATCAGGACGGAGAACAGTTCTGGTGGGAAAGACAAAAAGAGATACAAAAAGTGTTGGAAGCAAAAAGACGGAGATGCGAGTGGTTCCAGAGTCAGGGGACAAAAATGAAAATCACGAACTTTCTATAACCCGATACAACTTGTACGCTGAAATGAATATAAAACCGTTTCGTTTGGAAGTTCCTTTGTTTCTTTATTATTATTCCCAGGTCGGTTTCTACTCCCGTCTTATTAATTTCGCCGAAATGGTGACCTACCCAACAAGAATTACATTATGGTAACCGCCATAATATTTCCATTATATGGACGCCTAGTGCGAATGGAAACCCCAAGATATTATTATACCATCTTTAGACAGAACAAATATTAACCCTTGGATGTTAGCAAGAAGACCAAGAAGGTATAGCTTAGTTTCACGTACAACAGAAAAGTGAGATCATATTTTTTTTAATTACTTTACATAATGATGAACGGGAGATCCTATTTATTAAAAAAGGGGATAGAAGATGATAATATATTACGAACATAAAATTAGTATATATATATATATATAGTAATTTAATGTTCGTTGTATGTTATCACCTTCTACTCTCCTTTTTAATAAATAGGATCTCCCAATCGAATAATTTATAATTTGGAAGCCGTGATACACGTACATATGTTAAAGGTACTACAGTAGTAATGCATTGTTGTAGTAGTTGTAGATGATGATGATCATCATCATAATATTTTAATACTCTCCAGATTAAATCTTCCTATGAACTCAACAGACTAAGACTTGCGTTAGACATCCATTGTATCATTCTCATATCGTTTCTCTTCATGCAATGCACGTCCTCATCTCTTCCTTACAAAAAAAATACTCATGTGCCTGAGACTAGGAATACCATTACGGATTACTTGAGACTTCTACCTGGTGATGGCTGATGAAACTAGAGCATGCTATACTCGTAGACTAAATAAAGGGTTTCACTCGAAATTCTTTCTAGATTCCCGAGTTCAGTAATAGTCACTTAAAGACAGTGGGACATTATATTGACTAGAACGTTGTGAAAATTATCTCCAACATGAGAACAGTAGTCCAAATAATACAAATTATCAATCCTCATCTAAAAAATTCTAAAACGTAAACATTTATGTTTCGCTTGTATCAACTTACATTATTTTTTGTGAGAAGATATCAATATGGACTTTTGTTTTCCTCCCACAAAATTGTTTTTTCGTCAAAGTAATCGATACTTACGATCGAAACGTTATTGAATTTCATTTTATATTTCTAAAGTTCTTTCTATTGTTTCTATGTGTAGACTTATTAAGTTAATAGATCAATAGTAAAAAAAAATCGATTACCTTAAATGGTTGTGTGAGAATTTATATTTAGAGGTAAACTATTTACCTTTTGCACTTAATTTTTGGAGATACTTCTAGATTATGAAATGATGATCAGTGGTTGTAGTGTTGGGAAGCCAACAGGAAAAGGAAAGTTTTTCTGCTCAGTTAGTGCAATCCATTATTTGTAGTACTTGTAACCACTGCGTATGCAAAGGAATAAATTACAGGTACGTTGATAAGTGATAAGTTTGTGTATAATAAATGTGTAACGTGGTGATTACATTTTAACACAGACCCGACGTGTATGAAAGCCTTGCAAAGAAACAAAGGAATAAATTTGGACACAAGTTTTTTTTTCAGTAGAAAAAAAAGGCATTTATTACCGGTCGTTTCCACACCAAGCCGCCTGACAAGGTCAGTTAGCAAGAGAAGGTATGAGAGGAAGTGATAAAAAAAAGATTTGAGAGAAAGGGAGATAAAGATCGTCCACAGATAGTTGAATTTAAATGTTAATTTCTGGAAGCCGTCCAACCATGGCAGTATATGAAACGAACATTAAACCAAATATGAAGACAAACAATAAATATCTTACGTTTTTGAATTTTTGAGTTCAATATAACATTCCTGATTTCGAACATGTGCACCTGAAGATCGAACACATGCACCTGAAGATCGAAAACATACACCTGAAGATCGAACACGTGTACCTGAATATCGAACACATACACCTGAATATCGAACACATACACCTGAAGATCGAACACGTGTACCTGAAGATCGAACACGTGTACCTGAAGATCGAACACGTGTACCTGAAGATCGAACACGTGTACCTGAAGATCGAACACGTGTACCTGAAGATCGAACACATACACCTGAAGATCGAACACGTGTACCTGAAGATCGAACACGTGTACCTGAAGATCGAACACGTGTACCTGAAGATCGAACACATGCACCTGAAGATCGAACACGTGCACCTGAAGATCGAACACGTGCACCTGAAGATCGAACACGTGTACCTGAAGATCGAACACGTGTACCTGAAGATCGAACACGTGTACCTGAAGATCGAACACGTGTACCTGAGGATCGAATACATGAACGTGAAGATCGAACACATGCACCTGAAGATCGAACACATGCACCTGAAGATCGAACAAATGCACCTGAAGATCGAACAAATGCACCTGAAGATCGAACAAATGCACCTGAAGATCGAACACATGCACCTGAAGATCGAACACATGCACCTGAAGATCGAACACATGCACCTGAAGATCGAACACATGCACCTGAAGATCGAACACATGCACCTGAAGATCGAACACGTGCACCTGAAGATCGAACACGTGCACCTGAAGATCGAACACGTGCACCTGAAGATCGAACACATGCACCTGAAGATCGAACACATACACCTGAAGATCGAACACGTGTACCTGAAGATCGAATACATGCACCTGAAGATCGAACACATACACCTGAAGATCGAACACATACACCTGAAGATCGAACACATGTACCTGAAGATCGAACACGTGTACCTGAATATCGAACACATGCACCTGAAGATCGAACACGTGTACCTGAAGATCGAACACGTGTACCTGAAGATCGAACACGTGTACCTGAAGATCGAACACGTGTACCTGAAGATCGAACACGTGTACCTGAAGATCGAACACGTGTACCTGAAGATCGAACACGTGTACCTGAAGATCGAACACGTGTACCTGAAGATCGAACACATACACCTGAAGATCGAACACATGCACCTGAAGATCGAACACATGCACCTGAAGATCGAACACATGCACCTGAAGATCGAACACATGCACCTGAAGATCGAACACATGCACCTGAAGATCGAACACATGCACCTGAAGATCGAACACATGCACCGGAAGATCGTTGGAAGTTACATCAACCGAAACGTATGTTAACAAATTTACCGAATTTCCATTACTAACGAGTACTATATTGTCCAATTGTCTACTGTACACTCTTTAACACTTATCCTTGAGTGGCCTCTTGGCCTTGATAAATGGTGATGCCTATGTAAAAAAAGAAAAAAACGTTGTGCAAATGGCACTCAAGATGAGAACAGTAGTCCGAAGAATCCTAAAATACTTCTTACATTTTGTTTAATAAGATATTTGGAAAGTAAACACGTGGTATTTAACAGTGACTCCTGATCATGTTTTTAATTTTTTTTGTTCAGGAATCGTCAGTGTAGAGACGAATGGTACCTTAAATCTAAGTCAATATTTTAACTGCTGTTTGATCTCTTAGAACAATGCAGCCACCCTAACAATCATGATGAAAGGAAGAGGATTAAGGTATATATCTTTATAAGCAAACATATCTAGAAGGCGAATGGAATTTCGCAATGACACACACATATATTATATATACATATGTATATGTGTGTCTCTATGTGTGCGTGCAAATGTAAACCTCAACTCTCCTAAAAAAAATATGTACTTTTGTAGGATGACGGCATAAATAATATTTTAAAATTTAAATAAAAAAATGTAATACATATTTTAAACAATCTTAAATCTAATTGAATAAGTTCAGCATTTAGCCCCAAAAGTCCCCAGGGGACGCCAAATCCTGATGAAAATGAACAAACAGTGCAGTTTTAGGCCTTAACATATGTATATTTGAGTTCTGCACCATGCAAAAACAGAAATGACTAAGTCCCTATTTAGCCCCCTATTTAGCCCCCAAAGTCCCCAAGGCCTTAACATATTTAAATTTGAGTTCAGCACCATGCAAAACTGCTAAATAGACTTACACAGAAAATTTTTGACAAATATGGATAAATAGTCCAAAAAAAATGGAGATTTTTTTTACCGTAAAAGAGTTATCGCGAAGTACAGACAAACAAAATTATATAGAAATCAGTTAGTAATAACTTTTCAAAAGTTTTATAAAAAAATAAGGCATCATTTTTTTTTTAATAAGCACAAAACTGTTAATTTTAGCCATTTTAACCTGGAAGGCACCCGGGGGGTGGGGAGCAACTGGAGTTTTCCCGGAAAATCCATTCTTTTACTTTTTACTCATATCATATTTAATGTTTGTGCAAAATTTTATAAATTCCAGGGCGTAGTTATTGAGAAAAGTGTGGAAAGACGAACGGACAAAGGTGAATTTACAAGACCACCCTCCTTTGTCGGGGAATCAACAAAATAATATTCCACTAAAACTCTTATTATACTTCAATAGTTTTTCAAACAAATTTCTGTTTAAAAAAAAACTATAGAATATATACAAACTTCAGCCGTAAGAATGCCTTTAATCCAAACAAGGAATAAAGCATGAAAATATCTAAAATTAAAAGAAAAATAATGCAAGTATAAAAATATATAGGGGCCCAACGATATTTTTCTGACACTTTGAAAAAAGTAATTCAAGATGGTCACTAGTGCCAAAAACTTTTGAGTATGTAGTTGAGGAGTTAAAATCCACTACTAGTGTAATCATTTTTTTAGTTTGGCTTTGATAATTTTATTTTTTTGTGATTTTTGCAAAAACTTACGCGACACTATTTTTCGGGCATGACAAAAATCCTATTTTATTAAGAGCTATGTTCATGTATATTTTGCTGTTTGCAAATTTTCTGCTTGTACACTTAGCTGTCATCATAAGAATCAAATATCTGTTCTATTCTACTGACAAAACAATTAAGTTTAATGATGTAAAATTCATTCAAAAGAAGTTGTTTGTTTGACATGGAGGAAGCGGGAAGATAGGCTCAGCATCAGATGAATCGCTATTGATTTGAAGCTGTCGAAGTCAATGGTCGAAGACATGCTGGAGACAAACTCCGAGTGGAAAACGAAAAAAGGACAGAAAAGATCAATTGGCAAGAGGACTGAAAGGGAAATTAAGAGGACTGTGACACGGCTTTTGACATCTGGAGAAAAAGTTACAGCAAGAAAAGTGAAGGAGAAATGTGAATTTGATGTAAACGTCCGAACAGTACAAAGAAAGCTGCATAGGATTGGTTTGAAGTATGCAAAGGGTAAGAAAAAAAATTACACCAACAAAAAAACACAAAGGAGCAAGACTGGAGAGTGTTAAAACGTGGTTAACAAAGCATTTTGACTTTAAGATTATATTTACTGATGAGAAGCGGTTCAAGTTTGATGGGCCCGATGGATGGTGTACTTGATCGAGAAGGGGTGAGCCTGTTATACGGAACAAACGACAGATAGGAGGAGGAGGAATTATTGTTTGGGGTATGATCTTTGCTAATGGAAATATATGGTTGGAGTTGCTGAAAGGACGACAGCATAGTGAAAGCTACAAACAGTTGCTGGACGAGAAAGCCCTACCAAGGATAAGAAGAGAGATGGAGAATGATTTCGTTCTACAGCAAGAAAATTGTAGCATCCATATGTCAAAACTCATGAAAGAATGGATGGCTAAAGTGAATATGACTACCTTGGAATGGCCTGCAAAAAGCCCAGATCTAAATTTAATGGAAAATGTTTGGGAAATGCTTGCACAAATTGTCTATGATGGACCTGAACTAATAAAAGAGGCTCAACTATGGGCACGAATACTAGATTCCAAAAAAAAAAAAACAACTAATAGAAACATGTGGGAGGGACATCTCCAGGGAAGATCCTAACTTACCCTATATGTGCTTCCGTGTTGCTTTAGCTCACACTACTGCATTTATATTTACTCTCTATCGCCCCCACAACAGCGGAGTTACTATCTTTCAAAGCATATCTGAGAAAATTGACCAAGTCCTTTCTACTTATCCTTCAGCTAACATTCACGTATGTGGAGACTTCAATGTTCACAACGTCGAATGGTTGACCCACTCAAACAAGACCGATGATGAGGGGAGGTTCTGTCATGATTTCTCCATTGCCTATGACCTCACTCAGATTGTTCAGGAACCTACCCGTGTGCCCGATAATGACGGCCAGTATGCGAGCCTACTAGACCTTTTTCTCACAACTTGCCCTGAACTATGTTCAGTTTCTGTTCTGTCGCCTCTTGGATCTTCCGACCACTCTGTTGTATCAATTAAGATAAAAATGAAATGTAATAAGTCCCCAGACGTACCTCTTCATCGTACAGTATATCGATACACTAAGGCTGACTGGGATAGCTTCCGTACATTTATATCTGATCTACCTCTGCATTCCATGTTTAAAAAGGATGTGTCCTCTATAGTATTAGACCTGACTGAATGGTTAATTGTAGGTATTGACCATTTCATACCCTCTAAAAAGTTTCAGCAAAAACCTAACAGCCAGCCATGGTTCTCTCCAGAATGTGCTGCTGCCATTGCGCACAGAAATCACTTTTTCCACTGCTTCAAACGTAATAGATGTATGGAAACTAAAGCCGTTTTCAGGACTGCCAGCAACCATTGTAAGAAAGTAATAAGGAACGCAAGAGTGTTGTATGCTCAATCTGTTAAGTCCAAAGTAGCTGAGCAGCGGCTTGGTTCCCACCAGTTTTGGCAAATAGCAAACAGAATCCTGAACAGAAGCGTGTGCTCCATCCCAACTATTATCAATGGACCTGAGGTAATCTCGTCAGCATCAGACAAAGCCAAACTCTTTGTCAAGAACTTTGCAGCTAATTCTACCCTTTGCGACCAAGACCGCCGACCCCCAATATTTCCTCCTGTATCAGAAAACACGCTATGTGATATACGTATATCTGTACGTGATGTTGCGAAGCTAATCAAAAACCTTGATTCGAGTAAAGCAACTGGCCCTGATGGTATTCCAATTATAGTACTCAAAAAACTTCAACCTGAATTAGCGCCCATACTTACAAAACTGTTTAAACGTTGTCTTAAGGAGAATAGTTTCCCATCTCCCTGGAAAATCTCATCAGTATGCCCTGTATTTAAGAATTCAGGTGATCGCTCATCCCCCTCTCAGTACAGGCCAATAAGTCTCCTGTGCGTCATGAGTAAGTTGCTAGAATCTGTGTTAAATACAGAAGTAATCAAACATCTCAACAAAAATAACCTTCTTAGTGACACTCAATATGGTTTCCGTTCTGCTAGATCTACAGCAGATGTCCTTACAGTTATATCGCATAGGATTAGCAAATCTCTCGACGGTGGCAATCTTTCTAGGGCAATTGCTCTTGACATATCTAAAGCCTTTGATAGGGTATGGCATAAAGGTTTACTTCATAAGATCGCTAGCTATGGTATAGCTGGAAAAGTCTTCTCAATTATTAAATCATTTCTTTCTGATAGGTTCATAAGAGTAGTAGTTGAGGGGCAAAAATCAGAAGCTCACAGTATTAATGCTGGTGTCCCTCAGGGATCCATCCTGGGCCCAACTCTTTTCCTGATCTACATTAATGATCTTCCAAATCATATCCTTACATCATTTGTAGACATTTATGCTGACGACACTACCATTTATGGTAGCACATCTAAGACAGTAAACGACCAAGTTCTCTCCAATTCTCTCTCCTCTGATCTTGAGCACGTAGTACAATGGGGAAAGGAGTGGCTGGTTACTTTTAATGCATCTAAAACCAAGCTTCTCTCTTTACATCATCAACATTCTAATCCACATTTGTCATCAATTGAAATGAATGGCTCTCGTCTTCAGGAGGCCTCAACTTTTGACATGCTTCTGGGCTTGACCATTACTCCTGATCTTAAATGGAACACGTATATCAAATATGTTGCCAAGGCCGCTGGAAAAATGGTGGGATCTTTCTATCGATCCAGTAGATATCTCACTGCTGATGCTATTCTCTACCTATATAAGAGCCAGGTACGTCCAAGGATGGAATACTGTTGCCACATCTGGGCAGGAGCTGCTAGAAAGGACTTGTCCTGCCTTGATAGAGTTCAAAATAGACTTCGTAGCCTCGTAGGAGATGTCCTTTTCTCCTCCTTGCAACCTCTATCTCACAGAAGACATGTTGCGAGTTTGTCTCTGATGTATCGTTATTTTCATGGAAAGTGTTCAACTGAGCTTCAATCTATGGTCCCCCCTCGCCAAACTTTCACAAGAAACACTCGTCTAGCTGTAAACACTATCAATAATTTCCCCCACTCTTTATATGTGCCTAAACCTAAACGTAGATTCCATGAACAAAGCTTCTTTCTTAGAACTGCACGCCTGTGGAATTGTCTTCCGTTTTCCTGCTTTCCGGCTGACTACAATATGGTTGTGTTCAAGTCTAAAGTAAATAAGTTCTTGATGAGCCGTTCCATATAAGTTATTAAATTTACCAAATTTTCATTACTAATGATTACTATATTGACCAATTTCTACTGTACACTCTTTAACCCTTATCCTTGAGTGGCCTCTGGGCCTTGATAATGTGGTGATGCCTTTGTAAAAAAAAAAAAAAAAAAAAAAAAACATATAGAGATGTTATTACGCATATGTTTGATCATTATGAAGAGAGACTGATAAAAGTTATTGAGAAGAAATGTGACATTACACACTATTAACAGTTTTTCAACGATGCCCGAAAAATAATGTTGCGCGTGTTTTGTAAAAAATGATGAAAATTAAATATTTTCCTTACCTAATCGATTTTCTTCCATTTTTATTGTTTATGCTATTCTATTGAAGGAATTTCGCCACTGTAGGGTACTAGGAAAGTATCTGAAAAATATTGTTGGACCTTTGTATTAAGATATACAATTAGCAATGTAAAATAAAATATAATTTGGTTTCATTAATCTCGTATTAATGCGGTTAATGATTTACAAATTTACAAAACATTACAGATTTACAGAACAAATTTACAAAACATTACATAATCAGTGTACTTGGCAGAAATTGACAAGGGTAACTGTACCCCTACAAGCTTTCAATTTGGTAAATTATTTCATGGGAATAATCCATAAAGATTTCCATAAAATAATAAGCGATCAAAAATTATTAATACGAATAATATTAAAATTACTTATTGTACAGAAAATATGCGAACAAATAATAACCGTAAATTGATTTGATTGCGACATTTAACTAATGAATCCCACCAGAGTTCCAAAGAGCTTCCCAATGCTAACCAATTAAGTATTGACCAAAATCAACGTCACTAAACTTCAATGATCTTACAGGAATCGGTGTTTCAACATGATTATTGCCAGCTATGAAGGAAATTGTCATTATTCCTGACTAGCACGGAGACTAGACATTGGTCCAGATTGAATGATGACCAATGAATGTTTCACACTCCCATATTTTTATTGTTATCGAAATCAATTGATTGATATAATTCGGGACCCATTGCGATGCACCATGATAAAACTTCATATGCTTCCCCACAGTGATTATTCCACAGTACATTATAGTTTATATTGCACCGTAAAGAACCTACCATGGATTTTATAAAATTATTATTCAGAATGTGTAAGAATATATAATTATTTCCATAGTCAGACTACATCACGGCTCACAAAAGCCAACAAACAGGAAGTTCAAAATTCGAGTTTCGCCCTCATTTGGGCTTATCAGTTAGTTTGGATGTGTCTAATTGATGAGCCCAAATGAGGGCGAAATTCGAGTCTTGGACTTCCGGTTTGTTGGCTGTCATGGCTCTTGTAAACTACGACGTTGTCTGGCTGTGAAAATAATTAAAATTAATTTTATATATAATAGCTTGAATTAAAGTTTAAAATGAAAAAGCCAAATATCATGGTTCAATTGTGCTTTAAACATGAACATTTATTTTGAACACAAAATCAAAAATATCAAAAAACATACTGTTGATTTTATATTTTGAGCCTTAAAGCTTGTGTGTTAATAAAACTTCTCAAATAAAATTGTGATGTTAGGCTGTGTAAGGTGTTAACTTTCGTCAAAATCGCTTGTTCCTTCTTTCATCGGATTTTATCGATACTTATCAAAGACATTTCAATACAAAGGTTATTTATGGAAACTGCCAGACACATAAAATACCTTGGAGTGAAATTTCATAAAAATTGGCCCAGCCGTTTTCTACTCCATAGGAAACGAACTCGCACACACAAAGTTCTTTTTATATAATGATAGCTAGATTATCTTACTATACTCACAGGAAAGTTATTGGGAAACATGTCCTCTTCATCAGTCAAGGATTAAATTAACCTTTTGTTACTTCCGCTTTTTTCTATTTTTAACTCATTGATACTGGTAGAAATACATGCATTCAAAATAATTTCATATTTCTATAATGTGAAACTGTTAAGTTGTTTCAACATACTTTATATAATATTTATTTAAAAATTGACGAAGGCATTTTATTTAAAAACAAATTTGTAGCCTATAAACAAAATTAAATATTAACACTTATAGAATTTTATTAAGCAGTATAATTCTATTTTGTTAACTTTTATAAGACAAAAATGGCTGCCCACATTAGATAATAATTACAAAACTCTTCCAGCATTAAAAATGGATTCGATGTGTGTTGTTTTTATTATTTTATCCGTTGGATCGGTATACAGTTTTCTCTTTGATAAACTTTTCAGAAAAAAAATCGTTAAGAACTACCCAGTTTTGACATACAAATATCGGTTGTTCCTAAATGAACGAAACAGATTTAGGAATATGTAGAAATTATTTAAAAGAAAAAAAAAAAAAAAAAAAAATAGAAAGGTTGGTTAGATGAATGAAATTTTCAACCTTGGAATCTAACAAATTGTTATTTATACGTGCAACGTTGTTATATTTTAAACTGAAACAAGCTTTTTATTTAAACATTGTTATACATAAAAAATTAAAAATATATGAGAAAGCGTACATTTTCCACATGTACATATAAAGTATGGCAAGTGACTATGCATATAATTTTTTCAGTCGGACAAGTCCAGGAGAAATACATTGAGCAACAGATGCCACTGTGGATCTGACCAAAACATTTGACACCATCAACAGGGATGCTCTCTTGTTGATCTTAGAGAAACTAGGGTGCCCTCCAACTTTTTTTCTAGAATATTCAAGGAACTGCACAGGGACATGAAAGCTCGAGTCACCTTTAACGGAAAATTGTCTGATGAAATCCCAGTTGACAATGGTGCCAAACAAGGTGATATTTCTGCCCCTACTCTTTTCTCTATATATTTTGCTGCTTTTTGCTCATCCGTTTCAAGATTGTAATAAGGGTATCATGTTAAAGTTTCGAACAACAGGTCACATTTTTTATCTTAGAAGGTTTAATGCCAGAACCAATCTGCATAGTGTATTAGTTAAGGAGCTACTGCATGCAGACGATGCTGTTATTTTGTCACACACTGATACTGATATGCAGCATATAATGGGTCACTTTGCTGACTCCTACACTGCCTTTGGTCTGAAGAGAAGTTTATCTTAAAAAAAAAAAGAAGTGATGTTCACTCATGCACTGGGCCAATAAACTTGGAACCAAATATCAGGGGTTGTGATGCAAGGCTAGAAGTAGTAGGGGAATGGAAAAGGAAGGAAGGAGGAGGAGAATATATATTAATTTTATTTATTGCGTAGTTGTTTCACAACTTTTCGTCCAATTATTCCTCTGGCCTTCGTCAAGTGGTAACCGCGATGAAATAGGAACTCTGAATCTCCTGACTGCATCCACAGCAATTAATGCCTTTCGTTGTTGTTGTCTCACCACGTTTTTGGCCAAGTAAGCCTCTGGCCGGTTTTGAGTAGGATTGAAATCGCTACCTTCAGAAAATTCTCACCTGGAACTGTAGAGGTTCAACGTCTCTTTCAACTACACCATGGACCCCAAAGGAGAGAAATGATGCAGTCAGGAGAATCAGAGTTCCTATCCCGTCACAGTTACCACCTGATAAAGGCCAGAGGAATAGTTGTGAAACAACTAAGAAAAGTAATACGGAAATGGACGATGTAAAAAAAAAATGCAGAAAGTATTAACCATTGTTTATTTGGATAATTTAAACGTGAAAAAAAGCAATTGGGATTCTGAAAACGCACACAGTAAAACAATACATTTTATTGTCATGTTGATTATTTGTTTATGTACGCATGCGCAACTGGAAGTCGTAAACCGGATGTTGGGTTACAACACTCGTTACAAGGTCATTTGAGTTTTATGATTATATATGTATCTTAGGCAGCAAGTCATTATCCAAGAAAGTCTGATGAAATACAACAAAGCTTTTTCTTTTTTTTTTTTTTTTACTTTTCTGGTGACTTTCACGACATGGAGATCATTTCTCCTGGTTTCAGCTAGCAAATTAATATACTGTGACACCAAGTTCAAACCTCTGTCACATCGCTGTAATATCGCATGCTTGTGCCTGTTTTACAAGTAATTTAAGGGAATGTACTTTGACACACTCATAGCACTTTTGTACCTCTTGATGTAAATACCTGCAACTGACCCGACAAGCATCAAAATCACACTATTTAAATACATTCCGCTAATTTCTTCGTTTCCTGCTTCCCTGACTTTACAAACATGCAGAAATTTAAATGTAATGCGAAGACATCTCACTGCTTAACTACCTACATAGTGCCTCCCTATAAACATGGTTCTAAATAACTCGTTATGTCCAAGTCGAAATTTCCCTCATTTTGATTGAATAAAGAGTTTTAAAAAATTAACTCTTACATTGCATAAAGTATTTTTGTGAAAATGGAATAACTTAATTATAAATATAATGCCTAGGAGAAAAGATCTCACATGCAAGATTGTTAGCTGCTATTCAATTCTAAGGGTTTTCTTGCTAGTAGCAGAATACTGTCGCACAAGGTGTAATATATTGCTTTTCTGACGATTACCTCATTTCTGGTCAGTGGTAGGAAAACTCAATCGTTAACCGTCATGCTGCGATTTTGAAAGAAATCATGGTTCAGTGATTTCTTGTGACAAATAGTGTTAGTGATTTGCTTTTTTCCCTTCTCTTGCTCCAGTTTTGTTTACAAGGTGTCTTTAACAATTTTCCAGACTTTTTTCGTATGGGCACTTTTATTGATAGTACACACATGAAATTATAACTCCTTCAAACTAATCTCCTCCGGCTGTAATGCACTTATTCTACCATTCCAATAACTGCTGGGAGACCTCACGGAAGTCCTCTTATGTTAGCGTCTCAATGACCCCTCGTCACAACCTCTTTCATCTCCTCAATGGTCTCATAATGACACCTCTAAAGTTTTACTTGACCTTAGGGAATAATTAAAAGTCAAAGGGAGCAGGGTCTGGACTATAGGGAGGCTGAGCAACTATCTTGATGCCCATCTTTGTCAAATAGTCTGTGAGAAGGACAAACTTTGCATAAGTTTTCTGCATTTTAAGTTCCTCACAAATAATGGTGTGTACAGTTCTCAGACTGACATCAAACTGTGCTTATTGTCTCTAGACACAGACGACGGTCCTTATCTATGAAATTCTTTATTTGGTCATTCAACTCTGGTGTTCTGAGTTCCTTACTCCTCCCACGCCTCTCATTATTCCTCACAGACTCCCTACCTTCCTTGAATCTCTTATGCCACCCAAAAACTGATGTTCGATTCGTGCAAGATGGTCCAAAGCAGTCTGAAGCATTCCATAGTTTCTGTGGCATTTTTACCAAGTTTAAAACAGAATTTTATTGCATATCGTTCTCCTCAGTGCCCTCACGACCTGATTGCATTTTTGAAATTGACCAGCTGTGACAATCAGGTGTATTCAAATTCCTGTTGTAGCTGTTCATTTGAACATGAAATCATAAAAATTGGTCAGTCATCTCATAAGATGTATAGCAATAACCTACTGAATTTTCAAGAGTTTATGACAATTATAAATGTCTGTACAAAAATGCTAGAAACTTATTTAAAAACACATTGCCTGTTGATGTTTCCATGCAAATAACATCCTTCTGTTTTCATTCAACAGGTTCTATGAATGAAGTTCGATAATACATAAAGTGAGAATATGAATAATGTGCAATAGGTTAAAATCTTGAACTTGGTATAAAAGATTGCATCAAAAAATTTGCTTCTATATATAACACATACTTTAATTTTAATGACTAAACGTATACTACAATATCAAAAGCAAAGATAACTATGCAAAAAGTTTGTTCCTAAATATACCTAGAAACACTTATAGCATAATAACAGCATCAAAAGTACATTCATGAAAAATATGATTCTGAATATAATAGGGAATTATCTAAGTTATTTACTTAAATTGTTACTGAGCAAGCAATCCTTTTTTTTTTCAAACCACAAAAATATATCTTGATTCCACTAACACGAAAATTAAAAAAAAAAACTCTCTCTCTCTCTATATATATATATAAATAAAATTAAAATATACCTTTCTTTTTCCAGATAAGCGGCGTAAGCTCTTTGACATGGTCTGGCATTTCCCTATTCTTAGCATATTTTTCACTAACCCAGGTTGTAGTTCTTTTCAAGTTCCTTACTTCTAGTCACAGCATTAGATTCCCAGACCAATGCCATCTCTGCATTCTTGTCACAGAACATCAACAATTAAGCAAGTCCTATTCAATCTCTGATAATTCTGAGACAACAGCGGTATAACACAATCATGTTATATAAAACTAAGACAACATTTTCAATTTGGAAAAACTTCATTTTATTTTACACTTTTTCACTAGTACAAACCATATTGCTACTTGGAACGTAAAGGGCTACTATTTTAGATCATATCTAACAGGAAATTATGGGGAGTTAAGCAGTGAGATATCTGTTCACATTACATTTAAACTTCATCAGGTTAGTACTGTCAGAGAAGCAGGAAACAGGTAATAAATTATAAAGTTTAGCATTCCGAGGGTAGATACTATTAGTGTAGAAGGCTTTCTGGCATCTAGCGATCTCAACAATATAGGGGTAGGAGTTTGCTGCTTGTCAAGTTAATCGGGAGTATATACGTCGAGGAGGTACAACTTCTATAAGTTTATCAGAGCCCATTGTAAAACATGCACAGGGATGTAACATTGCAGTGATGGAACAGAAGTTAGAGCTTGGCTGATAGTGTGGAACATTAGCTTTGAGATTTATTTGGACTCCGTCTAAAATGGAGAAACTGGAGGTAAATGCAAAACTCCATACATGGATGGCTGTTGGCTTTGTAAACATAGGATACACTTTGCTGTGAGTACTTTTCTAACAGGGTAGAGGGAGCCCAACTTCTATGCAGCAATCTTAGCAATGTCCGCAATATATTTGCTCCTATCCATGTTGCTTGTGAATGTTAAGCTGAGGAGTTGGAAAGATGGGCTCTTGTGACAATCAGTGGTTGAGGATGGATTTTTGTAGCTGTTAAAGGAAAGAAGTTCAGTCTTAGTAGCATTAAATATTTAATTAAGGAAAACCCCGTTTTTCTAAGTTTTGCAAAGTGAAAAAAATCAAGTAGTTTTTGTTTAGATCTATAAAAAAAAATGTAATCAAATGTTGTGAAATATACGTTGTCAAATAAAAGAAAAGTAGAAGTTTTGCTGAGTCGAAGAGGTTCATTAAAACATTTACTTAGTGTAGGAAAAGAAAATGTAAAACATGATCCAAAAAGTTGGATGCGATCCAATATAATTTCTTCAATCTTATAGTCTAGCCATGAGGGTCTGCCTTACTTTAACGGAGGTGAGACGAACTCAGAAGAGCCACTTTTGATCAAAAGATGCACAAAAGAAACAATGCCAAAAAATCACAGATTTTCAGGAAAGAGGAATGGGTGTGAGGCGTAGGATAACTTTCCTTTATTTTTTAATTTCCTATGTCTTCAACTTTATCCAATTTTTTTTCCTTCCTTGATATTTGTCGGCAGTAAGTCGTTGGCTACATTCTTTGTGAAGTTGTTTTAATTAACAAAATAATTAACAAACTAATTGCCTCTTCAACCTTGTTTTGGGCTGAATATTCCTTGTTCATCCTCATCCTCATCTCCCCATCTCATCATCATCCTCGGATGTTGTAGGTAAGAGGGTAGATGTTGTCTTTTAGTTGAGGTAAAAAAGATTGATTTCTTTCTAACCTTCTCATGTTTAACAGAAAATGGATGAACAAATGGAAGGCAAAGATGGAGCTTTATGCAAAGAAAAAAAAATCGGAAAAAGTGAACGTCTACAAAATCAGCTTTGGTTTTTATCTTGTGCATACACAAGCCTGCATGTTTATGTATATATATATATATATATATATATATATATATTATATATATATGTGTGTGTGTGTGTTTGTGTGTGTGTTTATACAACAGTCCTGATTAGGCGTTGCCTTGGAGTATTTGTCTTGTAACAAAAACCTAATTGTAATTGTTTCACTGCTTTGTGTAAAAACCTCGTGAGGACTCTTCTGGCTAATGCATCAGGCTGATGAGGATTAAACATGGAAAACTATGTGCAGCTTTAATGCGACAAATATATATTCATAAATTACGACCTAGTTCTACTAACGTATTGAACACTGTTGAAGTAAATACTGAAAATCGACACACTAATTATTATATCAGCTTATAGAATTTTATGGAAATATATATATATATAATATATATATATATATATATAATATAACGTTTCTGAAGTTTTGAGATGAGGATTAGTTATTCGAATCATTAAAAGACGGTATTGTCAGCGCCCGAGGTTCAGCATGCTATCAACTCTAGTCATAGGCAAATCTCCATTGTACGTCAAGAATTTATTAGGTTGGTGAAAAATAATATCGTTTTTTACGTTTAACTTCAAAAGATCATAACTCCTTTCAGAATAAACTTTATTAATTGAAATAAGAACCATTAGAATCGGCACATTTTTTTTTCACGAGAAATAAGTTTATTTATCCCATTAAACATAGAAATCCGGAGTTCTGGAAGCGATGATGGCATGGAAAGCCGATTCGGCATAATCTCGGCTTTTAAAGCATTTTTACACAGGAAGTTGTCAAGATGCTTGAAAAAGTGATAATCAGTGGGCCAGAGGTCCTTTGAATATGGTAAATGAGGCAGAGTCCCGTATCCCAATTCATTCAGCTTCTACAGGGTTAGTTGAGCAACATGTAGGCGAGCATTGTCAGGGAGGAGAATTAGTCCCTTCATATTGATCAATCTTGAGCACTTATGTTAGAGTTTCTGGGGCATTCGTCAATTTGTCAGCAATAATCCTCGGCTGTAATCATTTCGCCCGGATTCATGAAGCTGTGATGGATGAAACTGGCCACAGACCACCAAACAGTCACCATTACCTTTTTTGCTGCAATTTCGGTTTCTGGAAGTGTTGTGGAGCTTCTCCGGCATCCAACCACTATGCCGAACATCACTGGTCGTCATAGAGCATCCACTTCTCATCACACGTCACAGTCTGCTCGAGAAATGGGTCGTTTTTGTTGCGCAGAAGGAGCGTAGAAGATACCTAACAAAGGAAGATTTTTTTATTATTGTTCAATTCATGCAGCACTCGTTTATCAAACTTTTTTTATTTCCCTATTTGCTTTAAATGGCGAACGACAGTTGAATAGTTGACCTCGAGTTCAACAGCAACTTCTTGCGGGGGTTTTGTGAGGATCAGCTTCAATTAAGGCTTTCAAATGCTCATTATCATATGCAATCGGCCGGCCGCAACTGTCTTTATCTTAAAGGCTCTCATCACCATTCTGAACTTTCTTGAACCACTATTGTGCCACACGTTCGTTTGTGGTTTCTGGGTCAAACGCATCAGTGATATCATAAGCTGTCTTTGCAGCTTTTTGGTATAGTTTGAAGTGGAACAAGAAAATCGTACGGATTTGAATTGTATCCATGCTGTCGAAAAGCATGCAAAAAAAAATGATGGAAGAGATTGAGAACGGTAACGAATAACATGATTCGAGTGAAAACACACTTTTAAATGAAAATGATATATAGCATGAATGCAATGAATTAATCAGGAATCGCATATAAAAGTAACATATGTGAGAAAACGATAATGTTTTTGCACCAACCTAATAGCTCACTTCGTGGAAATAATCAACAATGCTTCATTCATTCCAACCAGATGGTAAGCATAGATGTAGTGAACCTGGTCGCCAACGTATCCATTAATGAAACTCTGGCGGTGATATGGGATAAGCTGACTTCTGATGCATCACTGGAGGAACACACTTGCATCTCAATTGACAATATAATTTAGATGACCTGTGTAGAAACTAAATACTTCAAGATAGAATCTGATATATATCGGTAGAAACAAGGTCAGGTGCCGATAGGTTCACTGTTATCCTCGGTATTGGCCAATGTATATGTGCAATACTTTGAGGAAATGGTGTTAGGATCAATACCATTAAAGCCACAATTTGGTTGCGATATGTGGATGGCACATTCATACTCTGGCCCCACCATGAAAATATTTAAACATTACTAGACCATGTGAACTATCTGTCCATCTATACCATTCACGATTGAAAATGAACATAACAAATTATCCTTCCTAAATGTGCTTATAACAGAGGGTTTATGTCATCTATATACGGAAAGTCAACTTTCACTAGGTAATACCTAAACTTAATCTCCCGTCATCCATATAATGTAAAGAAGGGAATATGTAATAACAGCAATCCATACCAAGAGGAGATGGACAGCTAAAGAGAAACTCTCCACCGAAGCAACTATCCAGAGAGCATACCATCAGTTTCAAGAAATCTGGATCAGACACCAAAGGATACTACATGAAAACTCACCATACTTTGTATACCATATATGAAGGATTTGCTAGAACACTTTAAAGAATCTGGAATTCATATGACATCAGCACAGTATTCAGCAGCGATTAGACTATCCTGAAACAGCTCATGCGATTCAGGACCCCCATAGAAGAATTCATGAATAAAAACTGTATGTATGCGATCCCATATAAATGTGGAAAAGTATACAAAGGTAAGACATGTCGTCCACTAAAAGTAAGGTTAGGAGAACATTAAAAACCCATAATATGTTGAGAGAGTGGAAAGTCGGATATGGCTAACCATATATGGTGAGAAAAGGGAAACAACCTACCTTTATGGGACGTAGTAAAAATTATAGACATAGAAGAACGGTGAAGAATAAGACGACTCAAAGAAATTGCGCATATGACGATCAATTACTAAGTAGACCTAGTATATATTTTAACATGATATGGTAACCGTTAATTGTAAATAGATAATATCTACAGTAATAAATAAAGTAATAATATATACTAACAGAACTCGTTGAAACTCCAGGGTAGTTGAAATATGTTAAAACATAAATATAAAATTAATAAAAAATAAAATAAAACAAATGACGACGAATTTAAAGCATTTTTTTAGCAAATTCAAATATATATATATATATATTAGTAATAATATGTAGTAATAGACATTGATATTTACATGTAGAAATAAAATCGGTTTAAGGCTCCTAAAATTCATACTAAAATTGTCTGCAAGGACTCGTGCTTAGAAAAATTCGATTGCAAAGTAATATTCTCATGAAGGTTGAAGGTTCATTCCCGATGTGGGCGACCGAAAAATACAATTGCGAATTATTTAAGACATCTATCCAGTCATGGCTGATGGAACTAGTTTGAAACAAAAATGTTTCCGAGTTTTACAAGATACATCGACTAAAATACGAGGAAAGTAGCCGTTAAAACTAGGTCAATAATCTGAAGAATAAAAATAATATATATATATATATATATATATATATATAGAGAGAGAGAGAGAGAGAGAGAGAGATAAATATATATACACACATTAGCTGGCCGCCTGATATTACCTTGTCGTAAAATACACTTAAATATGATATTTTGATTAATCTAGATTTCATATTTATTATTATATGGGACCCAATATATAGTAATAATTTAAAAAGTAAAAAAAAAAAAAATGTCTCGTGCGCCAGTACCGAGAATCAAAAGCAAACGTTTAGCTTACGATTTATTTTATCCTTTGACGTTAATGTCTGAGCTATGAAGACATGTTTGCCGCAACGCTAAAAATTAAACAAATTAGCCAATTGCTATTACGTTACGACTGCATATTCGTAATGCTGCCATTTTTTTTTATTTGCACACTTTTGCACCGATTTTCCCTGGCTAAAACCCAAATATAAAGTTAAGCATAGGTTCGAATACCCAATATATTCATCTCAAGCAACGTCGGGTCTTCCTGCTAATAATAATAATGGCAATATTATGCAAGAAAAAAATATAAGTTGTTAATAGCTAATAATAAAATTGTTTTTTTCTTTTGTTTTACGGTATATCAACTATTCTCAGATTATTTAATGCTGAATCAAGTAATTTTGGGGAAAAAATAACGCTTCTTTATATCTTAAAATATTTCTATTTACTTTGCCTTCCAACGAGGGCAGAGTTAGACCCCAGAGTCATATTTTTTTTTAATGTGGAAAAAAAATAAAAACAAAAATTGTCTCAGTCGTAAAGGATTTTTCCTCCACTAACCGTGAAAAAATTGTAGTGTAGCATCAGAACAGATACTACACTATGATATTTGCACGAAGGCCAAGAAATCTCTCTTTAACCTAATTCTAGAAATAAATATCTTACAAATATTTATTCCTGGAATTTGGAATTTCCTATTAGCATAATGGTTAGAAACCTTGACTGTCGTACATGCGATCGGGTTTCGATCCTGGCTTGAGGTTGTTGCCAGTCTAGGCGCACTGATGAGCTGTGATACAGCAAAACAGTAATGTATGCGGATGACTATATATATATATATATATATATATACACAGTGTAACCCGGATATATGTATATATATATATATATATATATATATATATATATACACACAGTGTAACCCGGATATATGTATATATATATATATATATAAGAATTATTTGCATAGACGTTCAATACGTTTTTTCTTTTTTGTTCTTTCATATTTCTAATTCATATTCTTAGATGCATCCTTACAATTCTATGTTAAATATTTCAATTTGCAAAAGTATTTTGTATTTTTTAGTGATAAGACTGTTGCAATAATTGTTTTCTTATTCCCGATACAAACAAAGCTCAATATTAGGTCCTCTATTGTTTCTTAGAATGGTTATTGACATAGAGATCTGGAACATGCTGATGACACAGAATTCATGAAAAAGATCTCCACTCCACATGACTCAAGACCTTTACAAGAAGACTTCAACAAAATTATAATATGGGCTAATGACAACAATATGGCTCTAAACAGAGACCAATTTGAACTACTCCAATGCAGTAATAAAGACCAACTCAATGAAACATCTGGATACTTGTCGGCAACAAGGAATCACATCAAAGAAGTAGTGAAGGATCTAAGGATTATATGAGTAAAGATGTCACCTTCACACAACATATTAACAAAACCACAGCGGTCGAAAGACAACAGGATGGATACTTAAAACCTTCAGGAGTAACAGTGAGTGCATGCTCACACTATAGAAATCCCTTGTCCTCCCAAGGCTGGAATAATGCTGCCAGGTGTGGTCTCCACATAAGTTAACAGAAATCTGCAAAATAGAAGCACCTTAGAGAACATTCGACAGCAAAATGCGGAGTAAAACAAACGAATTACTGGGAGCGACTATATGAGCTGCAACTGTATTCACTACAACGTCAATGAGAACAATATATTATCATCTATATATGGAAAATCTTGGAAGAATGCCCCAAACACAACAATAGTAGAACTAACCCACCAGCTGCGAGAGAGGCTGGGCTATATAAAAACCACACCTGGGACTACAGAGAGGATCAATTCCATCATCCATCACACCTTCACCTACAGGGACACAAGTACACTCAACTGTATTCTAACCGCCACATAATATATATAAGGAGAATTTCAAGAAACATCTGAACATCTGGTTGGAAAAGGTACGTAACCAGCCACCAACACACGCTACCCTAGTCCCAACCTCAATCATCTAGTGGACTGGACCTCTGTAGGAAGTGGACAGCCTGGGTGCAATGGAGATCCAACTAAGCTGTGTTAATAACCGACGGAATAACACAAACAATCAAACAAATAAACCTTCATGTGGTTCATTCTGCATTTACCTGATGTGTTTCTTGAAAGGATTCTAAATATGAGAATCGTACCAAAAGTAATATCTCCTATTTTTTTCTTTCGCCCGAATAGATCAGAGGGGATTGCAAATTGGAGTGTTATTATGATTAAACTGATGCATTCATGAACTGAAAGTTTATTTCTCTGATGCAGATAGTGACCATGCGAAACTAAGAAAATAACTCCCGTTATGGTGCTAGAGCACTTACTAATCCGCGCTATTTTTTTAAAATCGTATTTCCAAGTTTAATTAAGGTTTTATGTTTTTTTTTTATTCAATTGTAAGGTTAAAGTATAGAATAGGTACAAAACACCATCCCCTCCCCATAATAAGAATGGCTTTTTAAATAATAACATTATTTCAGCACGGATCAATAAGTGCACTAGTAGCCCTGTCATGAACCTATGTCAGAAACAGAAGTGCGTCATTGAACTATTCCATGCAAAAGGAAAATAGATAACTCAACATTCATTGGTGCCTTTTGAACGTTTACAACTTGATGCCAGTACAATTAGGAGATGAATTTGTCGATTTTAGAGTGCCAAAAGGGATGTGAGTGACAAAGCGTGCCCTAGACTTTTACGACAGAAGCGTCAAGACTCTCTTTCATCGCTAGCAAGTGTATTAAGAATGCTTTTGACTGAGGAAAAAATAAATTCTGGAGCACAATAGATCGTTCGTCTTCGTAGCTCTTCAACGTTTTATTTTATTAGTTAAGTGTGGAGGTCTTACTTTTGAAACGATTCTCGTCGAAAGACACCGAGGAAACGAATGTAAAGAATAGAACCTACTGACTCAAATGAAATGAATGATGATTTTAGTATCAGCATCTTCATAGTGATGCAGAGGAGGAAAGGAAGAGTAGTGGTGTTCTCTGGTAAATTGATTAGTAAAACTGTAATCAGCTGTTCTTACGCTATGTACAAATGGAGGGAAACAAATATATAAGTAAAGGAGAAATAAAGAGAAAAAGGAGGATTGGCCAATAGAAAATTGGCAAGTGCCTTATGAACCATGTTCATAGGAAATTCTTTTTTTTATTATCATTTACAGGCCAAAATATTTAATTGTTTGTCTTGCATTCTTCGTTTTCATTTCAGTGGCTGAGGTGGGGTAAATCGGAAATGGGGATTAAATTTCCTCATGCATAAAAAAGTATTCATGTTTGAAAGGAAGAACTTATGCTTCTACATCTCTATAGTCCCTTTCTTTTTCCCTCTCTAATATATATATATATATATATATATATATATATATATATATATATATATATATATAGATATATATATGAGTGTTAGTGAGTGCGTAAAAAGACAAAAGGAAACATAAAGATGGAAATAAATAATCAGAAAGGTTTTGTTTTCACGAAAAGTCACTTCATCTGAACGAAACCGGTAAAGCTCTCGTATTTTATTTGTTCTTGTGTCTTGTTTTTCTTTTGCCTTTGTATTTCAACTCGTCCCAAGAGCATTGCATTTTGCTAGGCACCGCCAAAAATGGCCGCAAAATCAAGTTGTTGTTGTTTTTTAAAACTAAATTACATTTATTAAAATCCATTATTTCTGAGTAACTTTTTTTTTCCAGAAAGATAAAACCCTGAATTTTATTATATAGGAAACAGAATAATGTAAAACTTTTTCTACTATTTTTAATTCAATTTTAAATGTTAAATTTTCCCAAAAAGTTAACAATTGACATTTTTTGTCTTGCACAAAAAACGTACTTAAATATTTAAAAAAAAGGGTTTTTGAAATAATTAATTAATTTATTTATTGTCTAACTAAGATTTAGGATGATTTTCTAAGAGAATATGCAAAAATATTATAATATAAGTACCTGAATTTCAAATAATTCCACTAATTCATATAGGTAACCAGATATTTCGCGTCGACGTAGAGTTCAGATCGACTCTGTTTACGTTTTCGTTTGATAAGAAGAAAACTATGGAAGACACCACAGGCCAAAAAAACTTATTTTTCAGTGACGAAAATTTCAATGTATTATTAAGCTGAGGCTGGCCAGTACCAGATGGGTGACCATTTGTATGAGTTTGGTTTTTAATGTATATGTGTGTGGGGGCCAGGCTCCCCAAAATGGGGGGGGGCAATTTAAAGCAGAATAATAAAAAAACTTATTTCAGCGCGTTTGGTCCACCGTAGTCGAAAGGCGGCAAACGTTTTCAAACGGGATCGAAAAAAATGATGCTATTTTTAACACAAAGGGCACAATATTTATCGAATTTTTTTTTTGTATCGATTATTCAAAGCATGCCCTGTTTAATAATGGTCATGCATTATTCGGCTCGCTAAACAAACATTGTTAATTTATTTATCAAAAATTTTAAAATGGCTTTTTTCGTATAAATATTAAAAATTTTTTTTTTTTTGTTTTGCTTAACTTAAATGAATTATTTTACTTAATATATTCACCGAATTTCACACTTCAAAACTCAAAAGCGGGATAATTAAACACAATCGAAGTTCTGATATTCAGACGTCAAAATAAGGTATGCAAGCAATTTTTTTTTTTAATCTATAATTCTGTCCCTTACAACAACACAATATGTTTTGTTCAGTTTCAGATGATTATTTTAAGCATATTTGTTCCAACTTCAAAACAAGGGGGGGTTGTAAGCAAAAAAAAATATATATATAAATATCGTTTATGAAAAATAAGTACACTGTTATAAAGTTCATTCTTCTAATAATCGCTGAAAATTTCGTATTGATCGGATAATTACCTGATTTTTGGTAGATTTCTAAAAAGACGGTCCGTAAAAAAGTACTGACCTGCCCCCCCAGTTTTGGCGGTGCCTACATTTTGCTACGTGTCTGATATTTTATGCACACACACATATATATCTGTGTGTGTATTTTTTAACCTTTAAAACTAAAAAGTAAAAAAAAACACTAATGATCCAAAGTCTTTTGAGGAAAACATTACTTCCTATAATTTACTCTAGTTCCAATATTTATATAAGTATCCACAGTTGCTTACCCTGAAACACTGTTTCGAGGTTTTCATATTCATTTTGTTTAGTATTCTTTCATTATATATATATATATATATATGTTATATATATATATATATATAATTAAAGTCCAAAAAATTGTATCCACACTCCAACTGTTATCAGCATTGCCTAAAAAAAATTTTCAGCATTTGTTAACATTATTATTCTATATACCATATGTCTTGCAGATCCGGAGCTATTCAATTTTTACTCTATGCCAACTAGTAAAGGTTTCATTGGAAGTGCAAGTACATCTTTTGAGATGATCTGTGATTGTGTGTCTGTATATAAATATATAAATATATATATATAAAATATATATAGACTATATATAAAAATATATATATATATAAATATATATATATATATATACACATTACCACAAAAAATATAAATATATATAAATATATATATATACACATTACCATAAATAAATATAAATATATATAAAAATATATATATATACACATTACCATAAATAAATATAAATATATATAAATATATATATATATACACATTACCATAAATATATATAAATATATATATATATATACACATTACCATAAATAAATATAAATATATATATAAACACACATATATAAATATAACAATATATATACATATAAATATACAAAAGTAGCCGCAGAGTTTGCCACGTGATACCGCGAAATATAGAACAAAAAATGACGTTAGGAGAACGTTAAAATAAATCAGTTGATGTTTGAAATACTTGTTGCGTTTGTGAATCAAGGGAGATGACTATTCAAGCAAGGTTTTTTTTTTGTTTTTTTTTTAATTATTGTTTTTCTTATGTTTTAAACTTATATTATAAAAGCGGAGCTCAATTCCAGTCTATTGTTTAGTGTGGGAGTATTTTTTGAAATAATTAAAGATTCGAGGATACGAAGTTGACCTACGTTTCTTGAAGAAGCAAGAATGTTGATGTGAAAATCTGGTTCTGAATTAATGCAAGTGCGAATATGTTTATAGAAAATAGATTTTAACGTTCTCCTAACGTCATTTTTTGTTCTATATTTCGCGGTATCACGTGGCAAACTCTGCGGCTACTTTTCCAATTTTGAACACTCTTCCGCTGTCTTCTCTTGAAAATGGACTAATAAGTCTGAAATATATTGAGATTTATATCACCATTGAATACAACAGAAAAAAAAATTACTGTTGTTTAGAGTTAAAAAAATTTGTGTGAAAAAGAAAAAACAAACAACAAAAAAAAGAACTTTATTTCTTTTGTTTGCATTTAATTTTACTCTATATAAAAAAAAAATCTCGCATTGTTCTTGGCTTTTAATTTTACCTCATAATTTTCTTACGCAAT
>NC_136490.1:123484754-123487254 GCF_053919585.1 Euprymna scolopes | reverse complement strand
TAAATATTAATATATATATAAATATATACATAAATCTATATATACATATACTTGTATATATATATATACACATATATAAATATATATAAATATATATATATAAATGTATAAATATATATATAAATATATATATATATACATATGTATATATATAAATATATATATATATATGTAAATGTATATATATAAATATATATATATGTAAATGTATATATATAAACATACATATATGTAAATGTATATATATAAACATACATATATGTAAATGTATATATATAAATATCTATATATATATGTAAATATATATATATAAATATCTACATATATATGTAAATGTATATATATAAATATCTACATATATATGTAAATGTATATATATAAATATATATAGATGTAAATGTATATATATAAATATATATATATATATGTAAATGTATATATATACAAATATATATATATGTAAATGTATATATATAAATATATATATATGTAAATGTATATATATAAATATATATATATGTAAATGTATATATATATAAATATATATATATATGTAAATGTATATATATAAATATATATATATGTAAATGTATATATATAAATATATATATATGTAAATGTATATATATAAATATATATATATGTAAATGTATATATATAAATATATATATATGTAAATGTATATATATAAATATATATATATATAAATATATATATATATATAAATGTATATATATAAATATATATATATGTAAATGTATATATATAAATATATATATATGTAAATGTATATATATAAATATATATATATATATAAATGTATATCTATCTATATATCTATAAAAACAGAGATGTGTGTGCCACAGACGATTTCTGATTCGTTAATCCAATAATCACATCTCCTAAAAAACTATGGTTCGTAGGCTTTTAACGATACCATAAAATATTATGGCTTTATTTATTGTCCATCTTGGAAGGGTTTAATATTCAACAATTAGACCTTTGAGAACTCTACCAAACTCCTCCTACAATTTTGGGTCTAAACACATGATATTTTATATATAGATTCCTTGGACATGGATCTAACTTATTAACTTTACTTGATCCCTAAACAATAAATGTTAAGAGGTCATAATAGGGGTCGAAATTTTTTTTTCCTCAGCATACACTTCAAAACACCTGGGCAACGCCGGGCACCGATTGCTAGTATATCTATAAAAACAGAGATGTGTGTGCCACAGACGATTTCTGATTGGTTAATCCAATAATCACATCTCCTAAAAAAGTATAGTTCTTACGCTCTCAACTTTACCATAAAATATTTTGGTCTTATTTATTGTCCATCTTGGAAGGGTTTAATTTTTTTCTAACTTGCCATTTACAAATTAGAAAAATACGAAAGTTACAGACATCACAATCCAACCTCTGACTCAACAAAACGCTGGACAGATTATTAGTACTACTACTACTACAAACAATACAGCACGAAAACACGCGCACACACGCACACACACTCACGTCCACTACCGTCCTTGGCTACGTCACGTTGTTATGGCAACACGATAAATACACAGTAAATTTTATTTTCTTCATTTCTACGCAAATATTACGCAAATGTAAATCATATAGAATATCTGTATGAATATAATTACACGTAATAGTTAAATAAAGATGATCATCGTATAAGAGAACCGAAAAAAAAAACTAATAGGGAATTTGTATAAAGTTGTATTTTCTTTATAAATAAATAGAAAAAAGGGGTGTTGATAAGACTATCGATACTTATACAGTTTAGTGACGACATTAAAAAATGGAAATATTGAAAAAAATTTTTATTGTCCGTAACTGTTATAGACTGAAGTTCTCCGAAAAAAAATTCTTACAGCGAAAAACAATTATTCATCACGACGACGTCAACGTGGCCATTTTGGAAATGTACCAAGCAGAATACCTCCATTTTAGGCCAAATTTCGCAATCTAGCCTTTTTTTTCTCGCCATATTGAGATGCGCACAACACATCTGAAATTTTTTTACGTTTTTTTTTTTTTTAATCTGCAATTTTTTTGCGTATTTTTTTTTTTATAAATAAGAATACTATTGAATATGCAAAGAAATTGAAGAATGCAAAGAATTGAGGAATTTTTATACGAGATTATTTTCGAAACATGCTCAGTTGGACACGCATGGATAACTTCGAAACTTCGTTTATTTACTTCTGTTACAAATTAAAAAAAAAAAAACACCCCAAAAATGGCATCTGTCTTCGCAAAAAAAAAAAAAAAAAATCTCATTCTGGTGGGGGGGAAAAAGGGCTAGATTGGCCTAAAATGCAGGTATTCTGCTATGTACGGACCTTACCTGCCCTTGGGGAATTCCTGGTCCTGCAATAACATTTCCAAAATGGCCACGTTTACGTAGCCGTGATAAATCATTGTTTTTCGCTGTAAAAAAAAAAAAACCTACTTGATCAAATGAAGTGAAATTTTTTTCGGAGAACTT
>NC_136490.1:123359783-123479783 GCF_053919585.1 Euprymna scolopes | reverse complement strand
TTTTAGACTATTGTTCTAATCTCCTTTAAATTATATATATATATATATATATATATATATATATATATATATATATATATATAATCGAAACCAGTACGTTTAGCACTCCAGTCATAGTCCTCTGTTATCTCTCCGGCGTTTGAGCTATTGACAGATTTATATAAAAAGATTAAAAATTAAGTTACTTAGAGCTATGAGGTTTTCATTTTGCGCAGGTCTAAAAGTAACAGCAGTAGTAATGCTTTATTGGACTTACTAAGGTAAACTATGTTTTCAATTTGACCCATTAGATTCAAATTTTCCGATTAAAACGTAATTCGAAAGTGTGTTACAGATCCAAATACCTTATATATCAAATTTCAACTGTAAACTACATATTCAAGTAGGAGTTTGGGAGAGACTTGTCACACACATTCTCATAAAGTCACTTTTATATGTATTTCCATGTGCTAGAATGCGTTCATATTAAATTCTAGAGAAACTATGCATGAATAGTTTTCAGTGTGATGGTCAAATGAAACACATCTAAAAGACAGGATCCGATAAAAAAAAAAATGAATTAATGCTCGTTTTTCAAATAGCTTGCATATCAATGGATTACTACGTTCAGTTCGGGTTAAAAAGAAAATCAGCGAGAAAAAAATTCAACTTAATATATATATATATATATATATATATATATTGTGACGTAACTTAAGAAGTTTATCGTTTTTGTTATTTTATCTTATCACCGGGGCAAATGAACGTAGTTTCAAGAGAGAGAGAGAGAGAGAGAGAGAGAGAGAGAGAGAGAGAGAAAGAGAGAGAGATAGAGAAAAGAAAGTATAGGAAAAAGAGGGGAGGCTAAACGTAAAAAGAGAGAGAAAGAGGCAGTGAGTATAGGTAAGAAGGAGAGAGATGTGAGAAAAGCCTTTTGACAGGTAAGCTAGCGAGATGACCGGGTCATTTGACCAGAAACCCATCGACCCGTGTAGGTTGCTAGGCAACGAAGAATAAAGGAAAGAAAGGGTCTAAGAAAGATACTGAGAAGAGGGAGATAGAGAGAGAGAGAGAAAGAAAAAAAGAGAAGATACCTTTTTGCTACAACAGTCGCCGCCGGCCGTGCTGTCAGACGGATGTGCGAAAGTTCCATCCCAGCGACAGAGGCAGCGATGTCGTCGAGATAGGAGGTATCGACCTTCCCCCTCCCCGTCAACAGTGAAAGGAGATACCGCCAAACTCCACCAACAGCGAAAGGAACGAAGTAATGCCTGGGAGAAACTCCATACCAACAGTGAAAGGAGATAACGCCTGGGAGAAACTCCATACCAACGGCGAAAGGATGCGACCTTTACGGCGGTAAACGGCGAACTTTGCACACGTGCGTCTTAATCCGGAGGGACGGATATTAAAGTCATTTTGACGAACCGCTTGGAACAAAAAGAAAGAAAAGATTAAAAAAAGAAGAAACTCAGAAGAAACATCTCTGAATATTTCCCTCTCTCGTATATTAAGACATTGAATTCATTTTGCCATCATTTGTTTGCACTAAAGATACACTTTTTTAAATATATTTCTTGTTGGCATCTTCTAATAGTAGATAAAGACAATCCTTCCACACCCTCGTAATCTGTTTTTCTTTTCTTTTTTTTTTTACTTAACCTCATTATTCCTACCCTATCGTCGTTTAGTGTTTGATAATAAAATTTTATTTCAAAAATATTACCATTGCGTGTCGTGTTTTCCGTTATTTTCATACGCTGTTCGTTGTATATTGTATATTTCTGCTTTCGAAAGAGTCTCCCCATATTTTTATTTCAGGGAGGTATACCGACCCCAGAGCATACGTGTTTTAATGTTCATTGTATTTTATGAATGTCTTAATATTATTATTATTATTATTATTATTTTGTTACGAAGTCACGAATGTCTTATTTTCTGTTTGCATTAATAAGAACGGAATTCATAATTATATATATATATATATATATATATATATATATATATATATGTGTATTCCCAACCCAAGATAGGAAGCATTATAATCATTTACAGACATTACTGTTTCGCTGTATCACAGCTCATCAGTGCGGCTAAACAAGCAACTACCTCAAACCATGATCGAAACTCGACCCCCGAATGACAGTCAACGCTTCTCACCATTATATCATTCGGCTGCTGCTATGCGGGTAGTGAATTAACAATGTCTTGACATTGTCCAAATGCCATTACTGTATTAAGCGATGCTCTTTGTGTAAACAAGTCGATCTTAGGCATTTGGACAGTGTCAACACATTCAACCACACTTCTGAATCAGCGCTGCTTGATGGCAAGAAGAAATTCAGAACAACTGGAAACAATGCCGATATAAACAGAGAGTACATCCAGTATCTGGAATTTCCAAACGGTTACCCATTTTAGTACTGACCAGGCTTAACTCATATATATGTATGTATGTATATGTATGTATATATATATATATATATATATATATATGTTTTAATAAAACGATTTATATGAAAACTGAAAGAGGATGCACATTAATCAATTGCATGAGTATATAACAAACAATTTTATGTGTAAAATTACGTTAGTATATAATGAACAATTTTATATGTTGAAACGTTTAAATTCTAGAATTTTATATGTTACTTTCCATTCGGTTTAAATACTGCAATCATAATCATAAGAACTGTTGTCAAACGTGGTTATGCTCCAAGACATTTCGAACTGGTATGAAGCTATCGTCCACTTCCCAGCTATGAGTAATATATGAAACTCTAGACTCTCAAACTTTGACAAGACAATTCTGAGATAACAAGAACCCCTTTCTGCTTACCCCAACATTGCTTCTGATCATCTCAGATGTTTTTTTTTTGCCACAAGAATCCAGTAATACAGAGACTAGAAATGTACTTAAGTATGGCACAACTTTGACTCAGCATATAACATGTTCTTGTGAGATAAAAGACAATCAACAATGTTTTTACCAACGGTATTCACCCTAAATGAGTTTAACCGGCTTCCACCGTAGAAGGAAATTCCATAAAAATATAAAGTTCACAAGCAGTCCTCAACAATCTTTTATACAACATTAATATATAAAAAAAAATTGCAGTAACATCAATTCCGTGCATTAACCTGATAAGTCCCCAACGATGAGAAAATGCAGAAAATTTTGTGTAGTTTTATTTCTCATATATATTTTTATAAGTTGCTATATATATAATAGTTAAAACAAAGAATGCAACACAAACTTAATCCGATCTCATTATAAATTTATTTCAACTCAAAATGAGGCCCTTTACAATGAGCTGGGCTATTAAGATTCGCGTCTGATTTACACAATAGAAACATTCACAACAAATGTTTTTATTTATTAGACAAATCAGCAAGAAAAAAAAAGGAAAAATGAGAGAAGAAGGGGGTAAAGGGATAATGTCGTTGGGGAACGAACTTAAGGAGTATCGAAAATTCAGGAAGAAGGAGGAGTACCAAGAATCCAAGTTGAGTTGAGATAAGGGGAAGGGGCCGTCAGTGATGGACAGGTATATGAGGGGGGAATAAAGAAAGGGGAAAAGGCGAAAAAAGAGAAACAGAAAACAGCAAAAAAGTTAAAAAAAACAAATACAAATTAAGTGGCCTCTCAGAGCTCTCGCCAGATTGTCACCATACTATCCTTCTTTCTGTCTTGTGTTCCTGGTGTTCTAGCGATTTCAAATGCACCCGCTTGCTTGAAACTTCTTTAAACTTAATTTTTATTTATAACAGAATGAGAGATAGGGGAGGAGTTGGAGGAACGGGAAGAAAGAGATAGATGGCGTTTCTTGTGTATAGTTTAAAATTATTTTAGGAATATATATAATTTTTGTTTAAGTTTGTTCTTAAAATATCGTTACTTTCAATGTATACCGTTTTCGTTTAACGGGTCTAGATTATATATATATAATATATATATATAATTTGAAGTTGCTATTTTCCAAAGGTAGGTTAACCAGTGAAATATAACGAGGTTCATAAGAGAGTGCTCAATACAGAAGTAGAGCAAGTTACATTTGTCTTTACATAAGCAGTGGTTTGTTGCTACACAGTCATGAGCATGTTTCGGTCTACCAGTATTTACCAACTAGAGAGCTAATCAGGCAACAACCCTTATTTCCGAAAACGGAATTCCGTTTCGGAAATAAGGGTTGTTGCCTGATTAGGTCTCTAGTTGGTAAATACTGGTAGACCGAAACATGCTCATGACTGTGTAGCAACAAACCACTGCTTATGTAAATACAAACGTATATAAGAGAGAGAGAGAGAGAAAGAGAGAAAATCTTTGGACAGAAAAATATTGTGAGATAAACAAATAAATATATATGGTGAACAGAACAGAAAACTGTCAACGGAGGAAATAACACGATCTTCAACTAATACATATACACGTTTCACAAGGCCTCTTTTGCACTGGTAACCTTTCGCCACAGTTTGCTTTCGAGAAAAGTCCGAAGATAGCTTACTATGAGTCTTGTCCATAAATAGCCAAATATAAGAAATGTATAGTTAAATTTATTGATCAGAAAGGACATGTAATTGATTATGAATTGAACCAGGCAAATAACGTTGTCATTGCTTGCTTTGAACTTCGTCGGATTTATTATCGTATTGTATTGAATAACAATGTTTGGAAATTGAGTATGAGTATTCATTCCATGTACGGGATTAGGTTCTAACATTGTTATACATAAACTCATAGCTGAGTTTTATCAATTTAAACAAAATTGATTGTGTCGTATTATTAATCCTACGCCACTCTGTACATAATATCTTATATATAAACCAGAGTTCTCCTGTTCCATGTTCCCCTGTCCTGTTGACTGATATTGCTTTCTTTTAAAAAAGTTACATACAAAAATCTGCTTTGTCAGTAACTTAGGCGAAATATTAATAAGCGTTTTAAAAAACAAATTTAGTTTCATTCAAGTTTAGCGATCTCTATATTTATACCAAACGACAGTCCTTCCTTTTCTTTTTAATTTCAAACAGGGAATAGAAGTAAATATCTCCCAAATACGAAGTCCTCATCCTTCAACTCATTACATGATAAAAAAAAAATACAAAAATATCTAACTAGCATAAGCTTCTTCCAATTACATTGTGGTTCTCTCACTTTATATTAATCACTATGCATACTCGCGATTGAAATGGCTAATAATAAAACAATATTTTATCCAATTATAAATAATGCAAACCACCAAATCCTTCTCAAAGACGTTCTTAAAGTAGGCACAGCATCCACAGGCAACATGGATTTGAATACATTAAGGACATTGTCAGGGATGCTGCAAAGAAGGTGTGCTCCATCTACCATACTAAAAAGCCACCATTCGGCGATCCATGGAGTACTGTTGCTAACCCTAACCCTAACCTATTACTAGTCTCTTACTCTTACAGAGTCCGAATAAAAAGGGGGGAGGCGGGAATCTCAAATCTAAGAAGACTGTTGACTAATCTCAAATCTTTGTCCCATTGACACAATGTTGCATCCGTGCCTGTTTTACAAGTACTTTAATGGAATGTGTTCTCATGAACTCTCAGCACTTGTGCCTCCTGGACATATATTCTCCTGACTAATCTGGCAAGCAGCAAAATCACCCCCTTCATTGTTGATTCCCTAGATGCTAGAAAGCCTTTTATACTAATAGTTTCTTTCCTCAGGCTGCTAGACTTTGGAATTCCCTCCCGGTTTCCTCGCTGTACTAAATTGCAAAAGTTTAAATGCAATGTGAACAGACATCTTGCTACTAAACTCTCTACGATCGCCTGTTGGACATAACCCCAAATAGTAACCCCTTACATTGAAATTGCAATATGCCTTATGTAGTGTGAAAAAGAGGAATAGATAAATAAAGTGAAAAAGAAATAAGACAGTCGAAAATTGTTTTTTCAAGCAAATTTCCAAAACGCTATATACTATTTTCATTTAACTTTCGGTTTTTACTGTATAATTACTGCTGTGTCTCATTTGATTACAGTAAAACCAAATTTTAAAATCGGGAAAAATATTATCTACTTTTTTCTTCTTAACATGTAATCACATCGATTGAACCCAATATATAAGTCTCATATCTACTGCAAGTTTAATTGTAACAACACTATGGAGAAACATGGCAATAAGCGACCACTGTTGACATGTGACCACTGTAAGGAAGAAGTGGCGCATGAACATGGAATCCCTCAGATACAAGAATATGATCATGCCCATTGAGACAGCAAAATAAAAGATAGTTTTTGCTCGACAGAGGTCTTTTGGGTTTTGCTGCCACATTCACATGCGATTTTATTGTTTATTAGAATAAAAGACTGCTGCTGTTTAGGTAAAAGTGTGTGTGTGGGGGGGAGGACACAAAATAATCCGACTCGAGTCACGTAAACTATAAATATTCTTTCAATTATATATTAGAATGATATCAGTGTTGTTTAATTTCAATTAACGAAGATAAGGAAATCATTGAAAATAAATATAAAATTAAATGCTGTCTTATGCTTATAAAAAGTTAAAAACTATTAAGGTCAGAGCAGAAGTTTATTGGATTTCTTAATTTCCCACGCAATGCTGGGCCAGGCGCCTCATTGGTGTATAATATTATCGAATAGAAAAAAAAATCAGATATTCAAATTTTAAGAAGTTGTTTGTTCACATAAAAAATGTTTCAGTGAATGAGATTTTTTTACGATGAGTGATGTAAGACAATTTATGGAATGAATGAAAAATAATTTGAAGGAATCTGATATAAAGATATTTTGTCCGTACGTCTGTCTGTCACAATTTTTTCATCAGTCACATATTTTTAACGTAATAAATACAGTTCGGAATGTGTCTCATTTTCGAAACATCAGAAATTTAATTACTTTTACTTGCACTAGGTTCATCGGGTATATTCGCTCTCAGAAATTCTTTGTCATAAGTCCGGTTTTTCCTACAATTACTAGAATGAGTATTTTCCCAAGATTCCAGTTTCTTTCATGTCATCGAGACAACAGCATAGCAATTGTTAGTCGTGTGAATGTGGTACGATTTGAGTATTTAAGGGGACGACTCAGCAAACACTTGTTTACATTTGACTTGAAGACGATCATATTGTAGTCAGCTGGAAAGCAGCCGAGTGGAACAGAGTTCCACAGGTGGGCAGTTCTATGAAAGAATCTTTGTTCATGGAATCCACATTTAGATTCAGGCACTGAGAGCGTGGAAATTATTGATAGTGGTTGTAGCTAAACGAGTTTTAGTGAAAGTTTGGCAAAGGGAGCCAATATATTGGAGCTCAGACGAGCATTTATCATGAAAATAACGATGGAACAGAAATAGGCCAGTAGCGTCTCTTCTGTGAGAGAGGTTGCAGGCAAAAGAAAGGGGCATCACGTACCAGGTTTGGAAAAATAAATATAAAAGAACGTTTTTTATTGAAGTGAAAATATATTATTTTTCATCCATTTTTCAATAATAAAAACGTAATTGTTTTCTACTGAAAGTAAACAATACGTCAAATATGCACAATTATTGGATGTGACATTTGTTCAGTCAGTCCGAACATATTTTCTAATATTTTAAGGTACTTTTAATTTTGAAAAAAGGCCACAGGCTCCGGTACAACATCCTCCTTCCTGCGCCTTATGCGTTAGAGACGACCATTTCTGAATAAGGCTCCATATGCTTGAAGATACCCAAAAACAAGCCGCTAAAATACAAACGTTCAAATACTTTTTACTAAGTTTTTAAAAAGTTCAAAGACTTTTTAATAAGTTTTTAAAACGTTCAAAGACTTTTTAATAAGTTTTTAAAACGTTCAAAGACTTTTTAATAAGTTTTTAAAACGTTCAAAAACTTTTTAATAAGTTTTTAAAACGTTCAAAGACTTTTTAATAAGTTTTTAAAACGTTCAAAGACTTTTTAATAAGTTTTTAAAACGTTCAAAGACTTTTTAATAAGTTTTTAAAACGTTCAAAGATTTCCGACATTGATAAAAAATATTAGATCGAAGCTTCTGATATAAAATTTGCGATAAGTTTGACTCATCTATCAACCACTTAGCATTAATACTATGACACACATATACACACCTTTGCTTAAACCTAGCTCTACTCACATATTAAGCACCGTTTTAGTAAATACTGAAGCGCGATACATTCCTTATAAAATTTCATGTGGCTACATGAAACATATATACTAGCATGGTGATCTGATCTTACCCGGAATTGAATAAGGATCACCGAAATCGGTGGAATTGCCAATTTTCCAATCAAATTGAATGATTACCGGTTCTAATTGGAGACACATTACGTTGCACCTCGAGGAAGCTTCACATGCCTCACGCAGTGACTTAGTCCATGATATATTGTAGTTTACATTGCACTGTAGTGAACCCACTGGTGATTTTATAAAATTATTTATATATATATATATATATATATATATAATGGTCTGAATTAAAATATAATATGCAAAAGTATTAAGCTTCAATTGTCCTCTTAACAGGAACATTCATTTCGAACGCATCCTGTCATATCAAAGAACCTATTGTTGATTTTATATGTCGGGCCTTTCGGCTTGTGTAGTAATAAAACTTCTCAAATAAACTTGTGATGTTAGGTTGTGTAAGAGTGTTCACTTTGGTCAAAATCGGCTGTTCCTTCTTTAATAATTTCGATTATCGATACTTATCGACAACATTCCGACACAAAATCTAAGAAAACTGTCAGGTACATAAAGTACCTTTGTGTGAAATTTCATAAAAATCGGCCCAGCTATTTTCGAGTTTATAGGGAATAAACTCAAACACATTTCCTTTTTTATAATAGTGTGTGTATATATAATTTATATATATATATATATATATATATATATATATATATATATATATATGTGTGTGTGTGTGTGTGTGTGTGTGAGTGTGTGTATTTTATTAATGTTTAAGTCAATTTGAAGCAGTTTTTGAAAGTTAGTGTCTTTAAATCAGCCTTTAGAGTTGTATAGAATCGGATGATAATTTATATGGTTGATTCTCAAGAAGGTTTTAGGCGAGAGAAATTTTGCGCACACTTTAATTGGCTGATTAAAAATGATTAATGAGAGGCGATGAATCAATAATTAGTTTTGAGGAACTTTTAGTTCAAATTATTTATTTTAGGGGAGAGAAAAAAATCGTTGACTTAAAGTGTTGAAATAGTTGGAAACCAAAAGGAGAAGAAAGAAATTGAAAAAGGAGAAGAGAGCAAATTTAGTAGTAAAACCTATTTATAATGTGTCACTTTAGAACTCGACAAAAAAAAAAAAAAAGGAAAGAATAGAACATAAAAAAATGGAGGCAGCAAATGATGAGGAGCAAAATAAAGAGGAAGGAAGAGTGGGAGAAAAATAAGAGGAGGAAAATAAAGGGAGCAAAATAAAGAGAGGGACCAAGACCGAGAAAGGGACCAAGGCCGAGAGAGGAAATAAAATAAGAGGAGCAAAGTGGAGAGAGGAAGCAAATGGAAGTTAAGAGATTCTGTGTAGATAAATTGAGGGAGAGAGAGAGAGAGATAGAGAGTCGAAAATGGATAATGGATCGATTCTTATGATACAGATCACTGTGCATTTATCCATGCTATTTCAAACTTAAGTACGACAGACTAACGAAAACGCTATTTCAAACTTAAGCCCGACAGACCAATGAAAATCCTATACCAAACAAGCACGATAGACTAACGAAAATGTAGCTTCAAACCTAAGCACGATGGATTAAGGAAAATACTATTTCAAACCAGTATGACAAACTGACTGACAGAAAGTACTTTGAGAATGCTTGGGCGCAGCTAAAATATGATGTGACATTCAATTTGCACATTTTATAATGAAAAACCTATTTTAAGCTGGTTTGACCAAACGATGGACAAAACCTCTCTAAGATTTAAGGGCGTATCTATAAAGAAAGAGAATAAGAAAGGGGGGAAAATAGGGGATAAATAAGATATATATATATGTATAGAGAAAGAGAGAGAGAGAGAGAGAGAGCGAGAAAAGAGATGAGTAGTAAAATGGAGAGAGACGGCATTGACTGAAAAAAAAAAGACAGGAAAATACAAAAGTAGCTGGTTATGTATTATTTTCACGCTTTCAAATGCACTGATCTGTTGGTGGTTGTAAAAAAAGATACCAAATCCTCAATGCGAAAGAAATACTGAACTGAGAAAGAGAGAGAAAGAGAAACAAAGAGGGAGAGAGTGGGCGATAAAGTGAGAGAAACAGAAAAAAAAAACTGAGTGTGAGAGAGAAAGAAAGAGAGAAGGAAAGAGAGAGAGAGAGAGAGAGAGAGAGAAAGAGCGAAAAATAGAAACAAAGAGAGTAAGATACAGAGAGTTTCAGCTGGGAAAGAAAAGATAAGTTCATGTGGGAGGAGGAGACCAAAAAGAAATATAAAGATCAGAATTTGAGAAAAGAAATTCATTAATCATGTGTTCCGTGATAAAATCCTCAACAAGCCGAGTTTATTTACCTATTTTTATTAGGGCTTATTTAAAAATGTTTCTGCTGATATTAGATTGGGTCAATGGAGACAATTTTTTGGAAGTCTTTTCTATTGATTTTGAAACAAAAAAAAAAACAATGAAATTGCAATCCTGATTGAAGTGAGAAAATGAGTCACAGATAGGGGAAAGGGGGTCAAGAAACGATGGTTGGGTAAGAAGGGACTAAGATGGAACACAAAAGACGGACAAAGAGAGAAATTTTCAAAATGGAATAGATGATAAAAAAAGATAGATTATTATGTTTAAGAGAAGTGGAACAATGATACCGTCTGACAACCTAGTGTGCAGAGTTCGAATCCAGTTTGTTCTAATATCATTACTTTCACATAGATGTTGGCAACCTTTATGTGATTCCTCCTATATAAGAACCTGACTCTATAAAGAATCAGGGAAACCAATGCCAATAAATGAATCAAATCGAAGATAGAATACAACGAGGAAAGAGGGGAAACGGAGAGATAGAATTAAAGAGAGACAGATAGAGAGGGATAAAGGGATATAAGTTTTAATAGAATAATTGCAGTTTTTCTCCCGGGCAACGTTAGGTAGTCTTGCTAGTAAATTGTAACTAAGAACTTTCTTTGACTTTCTCTAACATTTTGCTTTTATTATCTTTAGACTCATATTTCTCTACTTAGACTCTTAAATACACGAAAGGGGTTCAGACATCAAATCTTAAAAGCATACAACTATGATTAAGGCTGTGTGAAAATAGAATGCAATGGGAGGTGACAGTATTGAAGTGAATAACTATGCAAAGTAATGACTTGGGTGTGCTGTGTTCTGTATCTTCGCAACCTTCACGTGATCATTCCTATAAATATTTGATCTTAGAAAGAATCAACAAAACCAATGATAACAACTGAATCAAGTCGGTCAAAACCTCATATCATGCTGATTAATACAAACTGACTGGTGGAATGAAATACATGAATCAAGCTTTTAAGTATTAATGAATACTGAGTCTGTATTTGCTACGTGTATTACACAATATGGCAATAATTCAGTATAGTTAACATCGATAAAACAAATAAGTTTTACCACATCCTGTAAAATTTAATTTCTATAGACCTGTAATACTTTTAAAGGTTTGAAATTGTTTTGGATGTTTTTTTAAGATTTAATCGATAGCCGTCTTTCAAATAGAATCCAACATAGCTGATGCATATCTCTTAATGGTGGCGTTTTTAATAATTCCGTTGGTAGAGCACTGAATGCCAACTATTGGGTCTGGGTTTTGAATGTTTAAGTCTAGCTACACTGAGGAGTCGTATATGACGAAACACATGTCTGTGGATAACTATATTTTAAGTGCATTTTATTACTCTCTCTCTCTCTCTCTCATACATACATATACACACACACATATATATACTAGCTGTACCCGGCCACGCGTTGCTGTGGATCAGTTTGTTAAAATGGAACACATGTGAAAGTAGAGAAAAGTTTGATTCTTTTTTTCAAGAGAATGTACAAATTATTTATTTTTTTAACATATGTTAAGAAAATAAACAGAAAAATACTTCCATCATTAATTATGCAAAAAAAATAAATAAAATGTTTATTTACTGTTTCAATATGCTTATAAATTACGATAAAACTTGCTGAGTATGCACTGTTTTACGGTTGTTGTAAAAATGGAACGGAAACTTAAATTTCGCTTCATTTGAATCTTTCTTAATTTTTTAATTGTGCCCCCCAAACGAATATAATCAAAACAGTAACATTCAACAATTGTACTTTATGTATATAAAACACAAAATATTTATTAAAAAAAAATGTTAAAAATTTTTTTTTTTTTTAAAAGTTAATAAATAATTCCATTTGTAAACGAAAAAGTCAGTTTACCTAACTTACTGTATTAATGCTATTTTTTTAAGCAAGAAAAAAAAAAGGTAAATATCCAGATACGCTACTACAGAACACCGACCACTCTAATTTGTTTTTTATAGGTAATTGAGGTCGCTGACAACGAATCTGATAGTCAAACTTGGGGCAAATTTACCGTTTGCATGGTATTTACCCCTGAACCCACGAACTTCTTTCCACCATTTTGCAGCTTCCGTTTATGCTACGCGTATGCACGCGGTAGCATAAACGACGGCTTCACCAAGCAAACTACGTTGGGGGGAGGGGATTTTTTTTTCCAGGACATAGAATTTTCTAATTTTCAAAAATACATTATAGCGCTTTTTGGGCGGAAAATTTGCTGAAAAAAAATAAAATAAGAAAAGGAAAGCACACCAAGTTGGAGTAGGGGGGGGTAATTTATCTGTTTTTTTTTTTTTTGTTTTGATTTTTTTTTACCTGGAACATCGAATTTTCAGATTTTCCGTAAGTAACGCACCGACATTTACCAATTAGAACATCATTTAACATTTTCCGAAGATTTTACTTTGTACATTGGGGGCACGAGCGGGATGGGAGTTGTGATTTTGGGGCGCACATTCTCCCCCCCCCAAAACAAATTAGAGTGGTCGGTGTTCTGTAGTAGCGTATCTGGATATTTACCAAAAAATAATATTTAGGTTTGGCTATAAATTCGTAAACTCATTTCACCCTAAATAATTTAGGTGACTGAAATAGGAATCTAATTGAATCTTTAATTTCCTGAATAGTATCCGATAATTCATTTTTCTTCGAGTTATATCGAATATATTAATACGGACTTTAGGGGCTTTTTTCGTAATGTTACTGTAAAAATTATTTTTTTATTGTTACAAATTACGATGCTTTAAAATAAGCAAAAATAAATTCTTGCGTTTTTTATTTACTACTGAAAACCATAACTTTAGTAAAGGTATTTTTTGTTTAAACAAAATAAAACATTTTCACTAAGAGTTAAGTAAAAATAATTAGTTCATTATATTCTGAGATCATTATTTGAAAAATACTGCAATTTTCATTAAAATTCGTGAATTTTCTGATTTTTGGTGAATTTTTAAGTAAAGGGAGGAGTCAAAATGTGTATACACTTTGAGCGTCGGCATTCATTTTGCGACCACGTGTGGTTAATTTAAATTAAAGTTCAATCACATGGTTACATTATCAATAATCGTGTAATTAAACCCATTGAAAAGTTACCGATATTGTAACCACATTCTGTTTACATTAAGCCTGTGGCGTTTTTTTAGTGATGCAATGTTGTCAACTGAGATTTAAAAAAAAAAACCCGCGAGATCAGGAGAAAGAAATGTCCAGAAAATCGCTAGATTTTTAACTTATCGTCTGAAATTTTCAAAAATCGCTAATTCCCCCCCCCCAAAAAAAAAACTCCATAATGTTCCGTGTTTTCTCACTATTGGTTTGTATTACTGTACACATAGATTCGAAAAAGTTGTCAAAAAAATATATAACAAATAAATGTTATCAAAGGCAAGATAAGTTACTTTTCTACCAAATTGGATATATTTTTCGTGTTTTTATTCAATGTAACATGTTTATTCAGCTCGAAAACCATACAGTGTTTACCGATGTATTGGAACATTCAAGATGGAGTCTGATTCTCTCTTTAACACGGTAAGTTTGGGAAAAGATGTTATAAATAAAAAACCGGATAAAATACTGTTAAAAACACTCAATACATGTTACTGTGACATAGGTTGACATATATTCGGCGGGTTTTTAATAGTATTTTGTATAGTTTTTTATTTATAACACCTTTTTCCAAACTTACGGTGTTAAAGAGGGTGTGAGGCGCCATCTTGAATTTTCAAATACATCGGTAAACACTTTGTTTTTCGAGCTGAATAAATATGTTACATTGAATAAAAACACGAAAAATATATCCAGTTCGGCAGAAAAGTAACTTATCTTTCCTTTGATAACATTTATTTTTTATATATTTGTTTTTTGACAACTTTTTCGAATCTATGTGTACAGTAATACAAACCCCTTCGGAGGTTGGAATGCCCCCCGCCACCTAAAATGTACTTGGAAAAATCGATTTTATAGTGAGATTTAAGAATGGTTAGTCGAAAAAAAGGTGAAAAACAAAACAAATAATCAATGAATAATTGTTACCAAAGGCAATAAATGCTACTTTTTTTACTTACATGAATGAGTTTATTTTATGTTTTAAAGTATTTTCAATCGTTTTTCGGGTTTTCTTTATTTTTTAATAATCTAATGCGGGTTTGTGGGTGCCAAATATCTCCAGATTTTCTAGAATTCCCCGCTAGATTGCAAACGAAATCTCCAGATCTAGCAGGAAAACCGCTAAATTGTAACACTGGTCACGTGATAGGAAGCGGTAATAAATAATTGTCCCTAAATAAAAAAATGGCCTCTCGGTACAAAGAAAAACACCTATTTATCATAGAAAAATTAAGTATAATGTTATAATTAAAAAGAAATATATAAAAACACACATGGATATAGTAAACATATTATACCAAAACGTGGAAGCCATCCGTCCAGTGGTTTATTATTAGATAAGTATTTAAAAACTTAATTCCCGAATTGATATTCTGTATTAAAGTTACGCATAACCTCTGAAAATTATGGTTGGATGGCAAACCTGGCTGTGCCGAGTTCGGTTAAATCCATTGTAATAAAGTTAGTATCACGCTTAAGATATGCATTACAAACTTATATTTTGAACAGGTTAGCCTAGTTTTGATTGGATTTGTTTACTTAATAAATAAATCATAAATGCATATTAAAAATTTACCAAACTTAGAAATATCGAACGGCTTGACTTACTTCCCTTTCATCGTTATGAATACATATGAGGATTTTGATAACTTATAATTCCAACTAAACGTTTAAAATTTCGAACTTACAGAGTCATCTCCCTTTCTACATCTAAAATATCCGATAATCGTAGATCTTAATAGGAAAGAACGAAAGAAAATAAAAATTAGATTGAGAATGAACTAAGTATCAAGTAATGTTACACTTTCTTTCCTTATGGAACAAGTTTTAAACAAAAACTTTTCTTTAATCACATAAATAGGTTAGCCGATATTTCTGTAAATAAACGAAGCAAATTTCAGATACAGAACTAACATAGAATCCCAACGATTTAACTTAGTTGATTAGACCGGATTAAAAAAAATAATTTGAATTAAATAAAGAAATAAAGAAATTTAATTTAAGAAATCAATGAATAGTATTAATAAAACATTAAATGGACATAGGTAATTAGTGGTAACATTGTATGATATTTTGTTTGAAAATTTTTAAATATGAAAATATATAAATCTTTAAAAAATACTTTGCAATGATGCGATATAGGTAAAATACTTTCGCTTGTTTTCTTTTCCTTATAAGGGAAATGGTTTCCATCATGTTTTATTGTTAAAGTGTTTTTATTCAATAAGTCTGAAGAAAGGCTTTTCTTGTGAAGATTTTCAAACGACAATATTTGGATTTGTCCGAATAGTCTTGCAACAATTATAACTAATGATGAAATACACTATTCTATTTGTTGCTATCAACCCATTCTTTGAAGTCTTGTTTTTTTTTTAAAACAATATATATATATATATATATATATATGTGTTCGTGTGTGTACATATATTAGGCTACAGATACAAAATTGTTAAATGTCTAATAACTATAGCATAAAGAATATATTACATACCTTAGGGAACATTTACGATTAAGATTTTTTTTGCATACATATATATATTTCCCCAAAACCTATGGCCTTGTTGAAAGGAAGACTAAGACTTGCTGCTATGGTTTCAATATCTGAAATAACAGCAGGGGAAGACTTGATTCCAAATATTTCTCATATGTTATATCTCCCCTCTTTTGGAAATCGGGTACGATTATGAATATCTCTAGTATCAAATAATCCTTATACATTGTAAAATTTACTTAATGTATTAAAAGCAAAAAGGGAAGATATAACATATGAAAAATATTTGGAATCAAGTCTCCTCTTGTTATTATTTCAGATCATTTGAAACCATAGCAGCAACTTTTAGTCTCCCCTCCATCAAGGCCAGACGTTTTGGGAAAATATCATATTTTGTAATTCATATGCAAAACTAGGAAAAAAAAATAACTATGATTGAAGTATTGGTAAAGGTGTAGTATCTTTCCACTCACAAAAAACCTTTTCAAATTACCACTACAATTTGTTTTTGAGGGTGCTGAAAACGAAACCAACAGTTAAAATTCCAGCAAACGAGTAATTTCAATGATATGAATAAATTATAGTTTAAAAAGTGGGGTATCCTTTTTCTATATTAATTTAAAGTAAAATAAACACCGACTTTATAGCGAAGGTGGTCATAAAGTGGATGCTCATTTTAAGTTAAATTAATATAGAAAAATGATCCCCGACTTGTTTAAACAATTAATGTCCGACGTTAAAGGCAAATGTCACATAGTCCACTAGACAATTCAACATTCATTTGTTAAATTCTGATCAATAGTCGCAAGCTTTCGAACTTATACAATTGCCAAAAAAGTGGTGTGTGTATGTATATATATATATATATATATATATATATATACACACATATACATAATACACACACACACACACAGCCAAATTGAATATTGAAATGCTCATATCTTTGGTTCTAAGGGACGCAACTACATGAACTTTTGAAGGCTTTTGAAGATTATAATACTATTCTATGGTTGAAATTTTATGACAATTGGTAAAAAAGAGCCTATATTTTCAAACCAATATACCACACACACATATATATATATATATATATATATATATATATATATATATATATATATATATATATATATATATAGTCCTAGAAGGCCAGCTTTAGATTTGCTGCTTCTGTTTTTTCCTCTGTGGCCTTGCCAGGCCAGAAATATATATCAAGTTGACAAGAAAGTTCTTTGCGATTTTAAACTTTTAAATTCAGATGAACATATCTCGGCTCAAACCCAAACTTTATTAATCGAAATAAGCACCGTCAGAATATACACACTTTTGCCAACGAAAAACAAGTGTATTTATGCCAGTAACATAAAAATCTTGCGTTCTGGTGGCCATGAAATGGCTGAAGGCGTTTTAGATATCGCTTGAATTTTTTAAGCATTAAATTGTTGAGATGCTTGTAAAAATTGTAGTCAATAGGTGAGAGGTGTGGAGAGTATGGCAGATGAGGCAGATTTTTGTAGCCCAATTCGTTAAACTTCTGCAGGGTCTGTTTAGCATTATGCGGATGGACATTGTCATGGAGGAGAATTGGGCCTTTTCTGTTGACTAATGCTGGGTGTAGTTGTCAAATTTTCTGATGCATTTCATCCATTTGTTGACATTACTTCACCGCTGGAATAGTTTCGCCTGCGTTCAAAAAACTATAATGGATAAACAGTCACATGGCTTTCTTTGGTGCAAATCTGACTTTGGGAAGCGTCGTGGAGCTTTGTTGGCATGTACCCACTGAGCTGAGCGTCGCTGGTTGTGGTAAAGAACCCACTGTTCATCGCAAGCCACAACTTATTCCAGAAACAGGTCGTTTTTGTTGCGTAACAGAAAGGGAGATGACACTTCATAATGACGTTTCTTTTAGTTGTCTTGTTTTTCAATTCTTAAGGCACCCATTTATCAGGTTTTTTTTGTCTTTCCAGTTTCTCTCAAGTCGTTTTATACGTTGCATCTAATTCAGAAGCAAGTTCTCAAACAGTTGTACATGGATTGGTTTCGACTAGTTGATCGTTTTCAACATCCAGTGGGCGACCATTATCCTCATTATCTTCAAGACTCTTATTGCTACCACAAAATTTCTGAAACCATCATTGTCCTGTGCGTTCAGTAGTGGTTCCTGGGTCAAATGCTTTGTTGATATCGCAAGCTGTTTTAGCAGCTTTTCAAGTATTCATTTTGAAAGCGCCCTTGTTATATCAAAGTACCTACTGTTGATTTTATATTTCTGTTTTATTTTTTCGGTTTGTGAGGTAATAAAACTTCTCAAATGCTCTTGTGATGTTAGGCTTTATAAGGTGTTAACTCTGGTTAATATCGCATGTCCTTTCTTTCATCGGATTATTTCGATGATCAATACTTATCAAAGACATTCCGATACAAAATCTATCTAAGAACTCTGCCAGGCACATAAATCACCTTTGTGTGAATTTTCATAAAAATCGGCTCAGCCATTTTCGAATCCATAGGGAATCTCTCTCACAAAGTTTATTTTATATAATAGAGATCAATTAATAGTATATATATATATATATATATATATATAATCGTGACACCCTGCACTGAAGATTCCCGAAAGGATGAAACACTAGTGTCTGTAGGTATTTAATTATTATAGTAAAAAATAATTATGACAGCGCCTTTAAGAAATTCGTTTCTTATCGTTGAGCACTTTCAGTTGAATTAAAGTCGGTCAATTTAGCTCTTATGCATAGATCATCGTACAACGATTAGATCACTGTCTGACTGACGTAAATGAACATTTAAAATTAAAATGTTTAAATTCAACGTTATTTCACACGGTTAATGGTAGCCGAATGGATTAGGTTTTCGCTAATCGAGCCAGAGATGTCTCGTGTTGCGGGGTTCGAATCGTTCGACTGGTATCAATCGTGACACCCTGCACTGAAGATTCCCGAAAGGATGAAACACTAGTGTCTGTAGGTATTTAATTAATTATAGTAAAAAAATAATTATATATATATATATATATATATATATATAGTAAACAGTAATGTATACTGATAAATAGTAAGATTGTACATTTCAAATAATAAAAAAAAAGTATGTATAATGCTTCTAGAATTTATACTAGAATGGTTCGCAAGAAGCCATGGCATATTGGATAAACTACTTAATAAATTTCAGTTGTAAGTTATACTATTCTGATGGTTGAAGATTCAAAAGTAATGATGTATGTTTGTTACATCTGATTGCATTTCTCAGTCTTGTGAAAGTCCAGATTCTTACACTGAATCCATGTAAATAATAAGTCTCTAATTTTTAGATATCCAAAAAGAAGACTGCCTTAACAGATATGTCCCAGGGCATGGATTTTTTTATGAAATCAAAGTGGAATAAACAATAGTATCGATTGTGACCCAGCGGATAATCCATAGTAAAATTTACATTCGCACAGACACACACACACATGCATATATATATGTATACATACAAAGGGCTCCCTAAGTCTTTGACAGACTATGGTTACCCACGAAGGGGTGCCTGCGCATAAAAGTCTTATTGGCAGGAGGTGCGCAATCTCCAACCACATCTCTCCTGTTAAATACCAGTGGCAAGTGAAGTGTACAAAACTGGAAACAATGCTGAGATAAGCGGAGAGCACATACAGCACCTAGAATTCCCAAATGATCAACCATTTGGTACTAACCAGGCTCAATGTTGCTTAACTTCGGTGATCTAACAAGAACCGGTGTGTCACCGTGATTATGCTGTATATATATATATATATGACTAGCAGGTCGTCCGACATTGCCCGGTCGTAAAATATGCTTAAATATTGTGATTAATGCAGATTTCGTATTAATTATTATATTATAAATCTGACGTTGTCGGGGATGGAATGATGATCATCAAAGATTTCACACTCCTATATCTTTGTCATTGAAATCAGTGAAATTGCCCATTTTTTCAATGAAATCGATTGATTGCCTGCTCTAGTTCAGAACCCGTTGCAGAGCACTGGGAGGAAACTTCACATGCCTCCCAGCAGTGACTTAGTCTACATTGCACTATAGAAAACTTACTGTTAGTTTTATAAAATTATTTTTTATATACAATAGCTTGAATTAAAGTTTAAAATGCAAAAGTCATGAATCATGCTTCAATTGTGATCTAAACAAAAACATTCATTTAAAACGCTCCTCTGTCATATCAAAGAATTTACTGTTGATTTTAAATGCCTGGCTTACTGCTTGTCCAGTTATAATGGGTTGAATTTATATTTAAAATGAGAAAGTCAAGTATCATGGTGCAATTGTGCTTTAGGCAGAAACATTGATTTCGAACATACTCCTTCCATATCAATGAATTTACTGTTGATTTTATATGTCGGGCCTTTTGGATTATGTGGTAATAAAACTTCTCAAATGCACTTGTGATGTTAGGCTGTGTAAGGTGTTAACTTTGATAAATATCACCCATTCTTTTTTTCATTGAATTATTTCGATTATCGATACTTATCGAGGCATTCTGATACAAACACTAAGAAACTGCCATGCACATAAATTACTTTTGTGTGAAATTTTATCAAAATTGGCCCAGCCATTTTCAAGTCCATAGGAAACGAACTCGCACACACAGAGACGAAGTTCCTTTTATATAATCCGAACAGTTGTGTACACTTTTTCTCTTCTCCTCTGAAGAAGAGATACTGCTTTAAAAAATTAGTCATCAACACCTACTATCTTGTACAAGACATTATATTTGGTAAATAAACGTAATATAATTGAAAATTATTCAAGATTCCTTTTACTATTGTCATTATTCATTTATATACTAACTCGTGTCCACGGTGTTTCCCACGGGTCGCATTGTAATAGCCTTCAAACAATTTCTTTCACACTATGCACAATGCTTCAAGCAAACAACAACAGCATCCTTCTTGTATATATATATATATATATATATATATATATATATACACAAGAAGGATTTTGTTGTAGTTTGCTTGAAATATATATATAGATAGATAGAGAGAATAAATGACAAAAAGTTAAATTCCAAAATTCATGATGTTGACCATCTTATGATTTATTCCTTTAATTCAGTTGACTTATAATTTATTGTATAAGATGGTCAACATCATGAATTTTGGAATATAATTTTTTGTCATTTATTCTCTATATTGCTCTGTAATTACATTGAGCTTCTTATATAAGGATTGATATATAATAAGAAAATATATTTCTACAAATATATATATATATATATATATATATATTTGTTGTATTTTACTTCAGTTGAAGGTCTCAGTAATCAAGAGCACCCCCTCCCACTTTTTACATTTAACACTTGATCTCTATGAGAGACATAGATATTCAGATATTCCATAAAAGTTCATATCCTCTCCAACACTGATTTAGTAATTAAATAGAAAACAATTTTCCTCTCCTCAATTTAAATGTGTTATAGTATATCTTTCTTGCAGTCTGTTGGTTTTATTAAAATCCTGGACGGGATTTCATCTTGCCTAAAAATCCAGCTTCATGCTGTTGAGGTAACATAACTTGGACAAGGTTCACCATTCCTCATAAAAGCCAGTGTTGATGAGACATGCTGAGGAGATTGGTGCAAGTCTATAAATGGTCCACAAGTAATCTTTTTTACTATAAAAATCTGCAAAAAATCTTTATAATGTACGCACTTGTCACTGCATGAAAATGTCATATTCCAAAAATCACGTAAATCGATCAAGTGGTTCTTTTTTATTTAAGAAAATCAAATACGAGACATTTTATCGAAGAAAAACTTAACGCCATCTTGTTTTTGAATGTATATTAGCAGTGTATGATTCAAAAACAAGATGGTGTTAAGTTTTCTTTCGATAAAATGTCTCATATTTGATTTTCTTAAATAAAGAAAAAACTACTTGATCGATTTACGTAATTTTTGGAATATGACATTTTCATGCAGTGACAAGTACGTACATTATAAAGATTTTTTCAGATTTTTATAGTAAAAATGATTACTTGTGGAACATTTATAGACTTGCACCAGGAGATTTTATTTCGACTGCAAAAACGGTGTGATTTTGAATATTAGGTCAGAGATTACTTGTAAGAGAAAGTATCCTCATGCCAGGTTGGAGGATAGTGTCTAGTAGGCATTAAAGTTCTCTCCTAATTTTTTTTTTTAATTTTCTTCTTTTAAAGATAGTAACGGTGAGTATGGGGCAGCCAAACCAACTGCCAAAAGTGTCCTGCTTTTTATTGAAACCAACCGAGAGCTCTTTTTAGTATCCTCATCGTTCCCTTAAGTGCAATTGTCTGGATCTCTTTTTCACTTGGTTCACCAGGAATATTAGTTAGGTAGGACTTCAGGTTCTTCTTCACCAGCCCTGTAGCTTCTTTAATAACAGGCATGATTGATATCTCTTTAAGGTTCCAGTTTCTTTTCATATCATACAAGAGACCTTGATATTTGGCATGTTTCTCCCTTTCAGCTTTGTTCAGACCTTCATCATTAGGGACACTCACTTCAACCAAGGCTGCAACTCTATCTGATTTATTCCATATGTATATATATATATATATATATATATATATTTCTTTAGAAATATATTTTCTTATAATATATATCAATCCTTATTTAAGAAGCTTAATTTAATTACAGAGCAATATAGAGAATAAATGAGAAAAAGTTATATTCCAAAATTCATGATGTTGACCATCTTATAATTTATTCCTTTAATTCAGTTGATTTATACAATTCTTGACAGTATGTTTCATAGCGCAAAGTCAATCACTTAATTATTATATCAATCAATGAATATATATATATATATATATATATATATATATAAACATATATATGTGTGTGTGCCTGAAAGCTAAAAAAAAAAAAAGGGAGAGAAAGTCAAAAAGAATTTCCTCATAGATACCAACTTTTTATCTTTAAGTAGAAGGTGGGGAGATATTTATTTGACCAGCCATCATCATATTTCCTTGAGCTTCTGACCCTTTATGTGTAGAGGAGGTTAACAGGCGAATTTGGTTTTTGACATGAAATTGCTATCAATAAATCACACAATGTCATGGCTTTTAACAGCATGCCAGGTTAAACCTTACAGATGATTTAGCCCATTTCTACTCTGAAAGACAAAAGAGATTTTGAATATCACTTATAAAAGACAAATCAAATAGACGAATTCGATTCATGAAAATGTACTTTAAGCAATCATCCAGATGAACCAAAAGAAAGAAAATGCTTAAAGTTCTTTTAAATAGAATCCATATTCTGTTACCGTTGAATAATAGTTATCAATTGACATTCGGATTAGTTAGCTTTACATAGGTCGAAGTTCTCACAAATCAAAGAGCTCCTTTCCTGGGGCTAGCAGTTTATCTCTATGAAAATACATAGATATTTGAATAATCCATTAACGTTCTCCTTTATATCTCAAACTCTGAATTAGTAAAGAAGTTGAGAAAATAATTTTCCTCTCCTTTAATTGACCATTTAAATATCTTATAGTATATCTTCCTTGTGATGTTTTGGTCTTACAGGATTTCAGGACAAAAATTCGTTTAGTATCCGACTTTCTGCTGTTATTTGATATTGCATCACTTTGAAACGGTGCACCATTCTTCATAAAAGACAGTGTGGATTGACCATAGGGAGGAGATCTCTTTTTTTTTGTACTGCGAATACTATGTTATTTTGAATATTTAGTCAGGACTTGTTTTCATGGAAAATATCCTCAAGCCAGATTGTCCTGAAAGCTGTACAAAGAGGCTTTAGACACTCGAGGATAGTGTCTAGTAGGCATTCAAATTCTACTCTAACTTTCATAATAGGGAAAATGTCTGTTTAATTTTACACATTAAGTTCCAAGGGTATTTGATTTTTTTATTATTTCGTTGAAAATGTGTAATTATTAAAAATTAGTTAGAATACACAAATTGAAAGGAAAAATGTATTTTATTCAGAAAACGAAATATTGTCTCTCCTATACAAAGGAGACTAGATACATGTGATATCTTCTAGAAATCCAAAGGCTTATACATTTAAGATAAAAAAAATTTACACATAGTCAGGAGCAAAGCAGTTCGCACGCAGTTACATTTCATTTTTAGCAATAAGTTAGTTGCGTACAATTGCAAGGCTCATTTCGATATCGCATTTGCTTTTTCTGCTTAGTAATTATGTTCTACACACTCAGTGTCAGCATCATAAATTGATCAGACAGCGAGGTTTCGACATACACAGTGCGAATAATTTTTCATAAACATTACTTTTGCATTCAGTTTTGTGAGCTAATACATAAGTAATAAATTTAGATGAGATTGGCAATACATGCATGCAGTTTGATAATATATACGTTCATACATCATCGAACACAGAATTTTAGAAAATTTTTACAAGAATTTTAAGAGTGTTCGAACAGCTGTCAAAGATCAGCTGATGAATTTTATCCGTTCTTCAGAGTATTTATACTGTAAGCAATACTATTATATATTATCGTGTAGATTTAAAAAGAAATTATTTGATGTCCTACTTATAGGACAATGTGATCTAATGAGTCAATTCATCTAAAATCAAGTTTGTCTTTTAACCACCAACGCTATGAGTCTCACTTTGCCTAAATTGAAATACATGGCATTCCCGGTCTCCTGATTTGATAAGACTCTAGGACTGACTTCCACTTTAAATCTGACGTGGAAGACTTCAGATCATATCCGTAGTTAAAGTCGATGAAAGAAAATGATTCAATCTTTCTCTCGCTCCAAAATGTATTTCACTCTGACGCAATCCTCTACCTTTTATATGAGCAAGATACATACTTAGATGGAGTATTTCTGGACATGTTCAATTCAAAGGACTCACTTCTACATTGAAAAGCCGGTTTTGTAGTCTGTCGATTAATGACGCATGCCCTTTTTTCCATCTGTAAAGACTTTCTCAGAGAAGAGACCTCACTTTCTACTCTATCCTTATTTATATAAAAGATGCTCGATTGAGCTCCAATCTTTGGTCCTCCCTGTTAAACATTTATGACAAAAACTCATCTTGCTAACACTACTGTGAAAATTTTCTTTTCTCTGTGTACGAGGGGCGTGCAATAAGTAATGCCCCTGACCAACTTCTAGTTGTCTGATCTAGCTGAAGTTTTGCATGTGCAATGAATTATATCTCTGTGGGTTATGTGGCAAATTACAGCTCTGAACTAATTGTGGTTTCTGTTTTACAGGTGTTCGAACTGAGTCAGGTGTGAAATGGAGCCTGTTGAATGTCGAGCAGTGATCCGGTTTTTGTATTTGAAAGGACGCACACCACAGGAGACTTTTGATGAAATGAAAGAAACTTATGGTGATAATGCCCCATCATATGACCTTGTAAAACGCTGGCATCGTGAATTCAGACATATCGGGAAGACTGTAGAAACAGCTCCCAGACCTGGTCCCCCCCCTTCTGCCATTGATGAGGCATCTGTCCGTCAAGTTGAGGTTACCAGTTTGGAAGATCGGCGCATTACTCTTCGCCAAATAGCCCAAGATGTCAAGATTAGTACAGGGTCTGTGGAAACTATCATTCATGACCATTTGCATATGCATAAGGTGTCTGCCACATGGATTCCCAAGTTGCTTACACCATTCCAGAAGCAAGAACGCGTCGAGTGCTCGAGGTTGAATTTGGAGATGGACCAAGAAGATGAGTCAAAGTTTTTCAAAAGACTGATTGCACAGGATGAAACCTGGGTCCATTACTATGATCCAGAGACCAAAGCCCAACGAATGAATCACCACCTCCAAAGGAGTCAAGGTTTCAGCCCTCTGCTGGCAAGGTTATGCTCACAGTCTTCTGGGACCAGGACGAAGTAGTGATGACAGATTTCCTGGCAAAAGGTACCACAATTACAGGAGCCTATTATGCTGCACTTTTGAGGAAATTAAAGGAAGCTATTAAAATCAAGAGGCGGGACAAGATCAGCAAAGGTACCCTCCTCCTGCAGGACAACACTCCAGTCCACAACTCACATGTCGCCAGATCAGAAGCACGGGCGTGTGGTTATGAAGTCCTTCCCCATCCTCCCTACTCTCCTGGCCTTGCTTTCACCTCTTCCCAGCCATGAAGTTGTTTTTGAAAGGAAAGCGTTTCCTAGATGATGCAGCCTTGATTTCTGAAGTCATGTCGTGATTGGAGGACCAACCTGGGGTGTTCTACAAAAACGGTCTCCAGAGCTGCATCAAACGATGGGAGAAATGCATAACTCTGGATGGTTCCTAAGTAGAGAAAGACTAATAACTGTGCCAAGTTTCGTTGCTCTACTACTATGGGAAGTAGGTCAGGGGCATTACATATTGCACGCCCCTCGTACCTGGATCCAACCAAAACTTCAATAACAGAATATCATTCCAGGAACCGTCTATCTGTGGAAGAAAATACCACGGAGTTGCTTCCTAGTTTACTACAGCATACCCATTTTCAAGTCTAGTGTTAAATTCTTGTTGAGCCGTCCTCTTAACTAATCAAATGCTGCTCAAATCCAACCATCATCTGCAATTTTCAAGGTGCGTATCACACAATCCACCCAACATAAGCCTTTGCCCTCGAGTATTTATTTTGAGTTGATGAATGACGACTCTTTAAAAAAACAAAAAACAAAAAAAACACTCCTGTGAAGTGGACTGATGTGCATTCATAGAGAAGCATCGAAGGGAGAGAACTCTTGTGTTACTTTGTGAAGATGCCATTTATATTCTGTGTGCTAAGTTGGTTTAAGAAAAGCTGTGTAAAATAGAAACACACAACAGTGGATCGTCTACAATCCTCCAAGTGTTAGTCTTACCATCCACTCGACAGAAACCATTAACCATCGTATAAGACTTTGCATTATGCTCAGCAAAAAAATTATAACTGTTTTATTGTCAGATCTTTTAAATAATGTTTCTTCTTTATCGATCAAAGATCAATAACTTAAATTCCATTTTATCCTTAGTTTTGATTTGTCTATTTAATGGCACACCAACCCTTCAAATGGTTACATAATGAGGAAATAATACCTATTTTATATTAAGTGAAGTTATTCTCTACATGTTTCCGATTGCTGTTTTCGTTTTGATTGGATTTCGGAAGGTAGGGGAAAATGTGTCCCTTAAAGGAAACTAGTTGGGTACAAAAATAGCTGTAAACAGTTCCCAATGGGAGAGGTTTAGGCGATTGATGATTTTCCTAAAAAAAAGAACGCAATGTTCGAGAGAAAGCACTAAACTGATCCATGCCAAACAGTTCTGCTTACCAGCGAGACAGATTCTCTTTGTCAGAATAATGTCAAGGGCATATTCGCGGCTGAATTGAGAACAGTCGAATCAAAGATAGACTGAAATAAAAATTCAATAATTTAGCAAGCTATATAAAGTAACACAGTGCGTATATATTAACTGGTTATTTGAGATGGCTTAAAAACTAGGATATGATAGGTATGCTGATTATCTCCATCACAAGATTATTTCACAGAAAATGCTACCTTTCTGCTTGTAGAGCCCTTTTAGCGTTGGTTGGTTGGTTGTTTTTGTTTTACGGCATATCAACCCTTTTCAGGTTATTTAATGCCGAATCCAAAGATTTTGAAGAAAACATTTTTAATAGAATATATTTTTTGTTTTCAAATCGATTTCTATTTAACCCATAGTTGTGACCCTAACAAGTACTACCACTCAGGGTTAGAGTGGACCTGGGAGCAATGGCAATTAAAGGATGGCTCCACACTCCCCAAAGCCCGGAAGCTGGTGCCTCACCACTGGATATAGTTTAAGGTCATATCCAGGACCCTTTTGGCGTTGGAATAAAGAAAACAACAAACTAAAACTCGAAATGCAAAAAAAAAAAAAAAGAATATGATTAGTTTAATTGGTACATTTTTATCGACATAGCAATCGTATTAAGTTATTTAATGCCATCAAAGATTATTTCTCTTAGATATTTATGTGTAGGTTTTCTGGGGTCATAAAGGTTTTTTTTTAAGTGTAGTAGTAGAAATATTAGGGAAGTGGACAAAATGATTTCTGAGTTTTTCAAATTTTCTTTTAAAGTCTTGTAACTTTCAGATTCAGATAATTGAGTATATGCTCTACATGAACTTTGTTTAACTGATTCTTTACATTTTTTGATTTGATAGTATTTTTGTCTTGTTTGTTGCAGATCTTTACAGGCAATGAGTAGGTGTTCAGTGCTGAAAAGTGAATGGCATGGTATGCATGATGAAAGTTCTTATCCCTTCAGAAGAAATTAATGACAGATTCATATTTTTATATGAATATGTATACATCTATATAATGTTTGAATATTTGCCCAAGGTGACGTTAAACATGGATATGGTAGCCATGGTGATTACCTCCCTTAATAGGTTGTTCTGTAGAGCAGAATCAGAATCACAGAAAATGCTGCCTTCTTTCCATTGAGATGAAAGAGTATATGGTTTATCATATGCATAGCCCTATGAAGACAACAATTTGGTACTAGAATTAAAAAAAAAAAAGAAAAACTACTCTGAAGGTTGATTTAAATTCCCATTGTTGATAATGTCTGCCAAAATCGCACCCACACTGATAAAGTGAGGGGTACCTATCCAAAGATTAGTGGCCATGTCATCCAATGCTGCCTTGGACATCTGCAGGCTAACCAGAGTTTTTGGCAGCTTGTTTCATAGTGCAGCGATCCAAATCTAAAAGTCTTTTGAATCATCTATGATACAGCTATGAGTTTTTGCTCTACAGAGCTGGTGTCAACACAAAGTAAGGATGCACTTTATTCTTGCTAAAGATTTAAAATATGAAGACGAGCTCATCACGCAACTGCTTTCACTACACTGATTACAAGCTGAAGGTTACCGAATGTTATTTGTAGGACATTTGAAGCCTGTGAACCAGCTGTATTGCAAGCTCTGAACTCTTTCTAAAGACAGAAGGACGAAGCCTGAATGCCATATTCTAGAATGAGTTTTCATAGAGACAGGTACAGTGGTAAGAAGATATGAAGTGTCACTGTGGATGAGAATGCACACACTGTACGTTGCATTTGTTGCCTATATTGTATATATAGGACAGTGGGAGTAAAAAAAAAAAAGAATCAATCACAACACCGATGTTCTTAGACCGTGTCGTTTCGTGCAGATTGAAGTGGCATGTTTGATTAAGAACTGATTGGAATGTGGTTGTATTTGTTAACTTTGAGAAACAAATATAGGTTTTACCATTAACAGACACTTAACGACAAAAATATTTAAAGTCTCTCCTGGGAGCAATAATCTTGACATCATCAGCAAAAAAAAATCTTGGGAGATTCCTTCTGACAGACTAGCAGAAACAGCAAGGAACCTAGTACTAAGTCTTGGGAACGTCACTAACTACATTGGAAAGACAGATCAAATAGAAAGCTTTTGACTTTACTCCAATTCCTCTAATCAAAGATGGTTGAAAGTCATAGGCTTGGAATTTGTAGAATAGAAGTGTATGATTCAGAAAGTCAAAGACCTTAACAAAGCCAAGAAAGACAATGGCATGTCTGTTAAGCCATTACTTTTTGGATATTTAAAAATTAGAAACTTAACATGGGATCTCAGTATGAAGAATGCTGCATGTCCAAAGAGAGAAATTCTATCAAGTCTAAAATTGTCCCAGACATTATTTATAATTTTATTAACCCACTTCTTTAGAATCTGGACATTAGTTTGGTATAACTCCGTTATATTTGAAAGATTGATATTGTGCTTAGGAGATGGGACATAAGGCTAACTTGAAAAGGATTTGAAAGTATTTGCGGACGAAGTAGAGTTAAACTGGTCTGGTCAGGAGAGAGTGTCTAAAATATTTTCAGGTGAAAACTGTCTAGATCATGGTTCTTGCTTTCATTAAGCAATTGAAAAACTTGCTGAACATTAGGTTGTAAGCAAATATTGCCAAACCAGTTATTGTCTTGTCAGTCTTCATAGTTCATAGTTTAGCAATGGATTCAACTGGATACATGGCTTAGCGAATATAGATGTTTGCTAAGGGGTATTCTATATAATGCAGAATATGTAAAAATTTAAATAGTGATGAAAGAAAAAATATGAATTCTCCCTCTATGTGATACACCCTGTACATATGTCCAGCATCATTCTATTACAAGATATGGATTCTAGAAGATGTATAAAAAGTATCATGCTTAAGGATCTTGAAAAGAATTTTATGGTAGATTAGAAATCGATGCGCGAGACGAACGAGCATAATTATTTTCTTTGTTTATTCGGCTTACACTTTCTTCTTTTTTCCTTCTTTCATCCTCAGTTTTTTCATCAAAATGCGATTTGGACAAATGCTAAAAAAATAACTTGAATTGCTAACTATTTTTCTTTCTTTGCTTTAATTGAAATTCACCCTAGTCACTTCAAAAGCGAGCCGAGTTGTCACTGGAATGTGTGAACTAAAAATATTATACAACCAATAAAAATGCTATCAAACTTTAAAGCTAACAATCTTGTGTGAAATTCAACAAGCATAGAAAACAGTGGCTTGGTGAGCAGAACTTTAGAGTTCTTCTGGGAGGGAGCATTTGAAATGGGACATGATGCACCTCCCTTGAGTTTTGAACTTAACACTGTCCACCCTAGAAGACTGGAAGGCGCCATGCTGAAACTTCATCACTAGTAAACACGGGGGGAGGGTAGAATGTAACCTCACACAAGCATACTCACGATCGAACTTTGAAATGTTACTAAATTCATAATGATTGACTAGTTATTTTAGGAGTGAATCCTACACGTACAAAATATGTAGGCATACGTAACTTTATACAAATACCGATCAAAAAGTATACCTATGTAGGCTTATTGCTAGAACCACTCAATACTACATAAAACATTGGCAGTATTTTATCTAATAACAAATTTAAAAAATCAAAAAGTTATTCAACGTTTTCAAAATGGAGAAAGTTGCTTAAGATGTTTACTAAAGCAATGAATATTTGATTGATGTCAGTTCTAAAACAAACGTTCATTTGTTTTTCGTTTGCTCAAAAGCTAAAAGTCAGTCGGAGAGAGAGAGAGAGAGAGAGAGAGAGAGAGAGAGAGAGAGAGAGAGAGAGAGAGAGAAAACTTAATGGATTCGATTTTGATTTCAATCAGGATTTCACTCCTTTCAAATGGCTGTCTCTTAGTTTGAGATTTGATTGCATTTTGATTGGTGTTTTTATTTGGGTCAAATACCAACGAGTTGATCAGTCACTTGTTTCATCTATATATCTATAAAGTGAGAATGTATGTGTGTTTGTGTGTGTTTATGTGGGCGGGGAGAGAAAACACTTCTAAACCTATATGCTCAATGAATTTTCGATCTACGGACTTGAAATTGGTATATAAGGTATTCAGACACGTGGGAATTTTTTAATCAGTTTTTATCCAGAAAAAAGGGCTGCTAAGGGGTAAAAAATTGAAAATTTGGAATGTGAGGGCCATCGGATTTTTATCTGTCAAATGTTTCATGAATGCGCACATGCAAATCATTGATGTGACAAATTCCTTACGTTAAAATTTGAAAAAGCTTTTTAAAGATCGTGTCAAGCTACCTTATGCTTATCGTATTTGCACATGTCTCAGTTTCTGGATAAAGTAAAATATAATATTTACGACAGGGTAACGCTGGACGGCCGGCTAGTATTCAATAAGACTCAGAAATTTCAGTCTTGAGTCAGGGAAGATATCAAATTTGTGTTTACAAAACAGATATGAAAATAAAGTCTTTCAATGTTTTTTTTAAGTTGACTTCATTCTAAAATAATCTCCCTCTCACTATATATATATATATATATATATGCATGTATTATAAAAGTGACTGTGTGTGTGTGCGAAACAGTCTATCAAACTACTCTGTCAATGTTTGGTATAAAAACTTGAAACTTGATATTTAGGGAATTGAGTCCTGTGGAACCAATTCTGATTTGGTTTTTATTCAGAAGAAATAGCTGCTCAGGGGCCAAAATTTAAAATATAATTGGAACTTAGCAGGCATAAGTTGACTAAACATGCATATTCTATGCATGCACAAATATACATTTAACTAGTGTTTTGATATGCATATGGACTTAGCTCAAATGGTATCGAATAATGCTGGACAATTACATGTTTTGGTTTCGATTCTAGTTGATGGCAGTCAAGTCATATGTTTAAACATTTTTACCACTACTATATATTGGATAAACCATAATAATCTATATAATAATAGATAGGAAATCTGCATAAATTAAAATATATTTAAGCGTATTATGTTGAACTTGGGAATTTGCATGGAATTTCGAATAAAACCATTTATTTTATCCACAGACGTAACATGCCCTCGTTCCGTCAGCCTGAAATATTTCACAGTTGTATTTTGAGTGCCGTCTGCATTGCGAATTGCAACCAATATCCAAAAGAGTGACACTTACAACTGAATTTTATCAAGTCCTTTATCCACTACACCACGGGTCGTTACAGACAATTATTGTATGAATTTTGGGAGCCTTAAATCTATTTTTGCTTTTAGATGTACAATCTTATTACTTATCACTGTATGTCAAGGTACACCTGAAAAATGTCAGAGGTTACATCGACCAAAATGTTATGGAAATAACACTCAAGGTGAGAACAGTAGTCCGAAGAATCCAGCAAATCACTTGTCTTTGCTTTTAAACATGGACCCATTTTTATTTCTTTCGTTGTGATAACCTAACAGTTGTCTATGTCCATATCTCAGAAAATGTCTTAAACAAATTATATACAGGGTGTCCGTAAAGTTACTATACAGTCTTACAAGTTACTATACAGACACCCTGTAATATATTAACAGTACAGCAAGATATTGTATTAAAATATTCATTGTAACAAAAAAATAAAAAGAAATAACACCTTTATGTTTATAAAAATCTCAGAAAATACACGTGTTACATCCGAAAAGACTGTAACAATCAAGGCAAACAATTTCTATGACAAATATTCCTGTGCGTTTTGTTTTCCAATATCGCTTCAAAATAAATTTGCGCTCTTCCAAAGTTAGCTTGCTTGATTAAATAAACCTGTAAAAAAAATAAATATTAACTATTAATACAAATATAATACAATAAAACAATAAGACTGTATATTAACTTTACGGATACCTTGTATTATACTAGCGCGGGTGTGTGTGTAAAATACGCTTAAATATGATATTTTAATTCGTCCAGATTTCGCATAAATAATTATAAAGGCGTGATTTCAAAAGTAAAAAAAAAAAGTATTTGGGTGCCACCAGCTAGAATCGAAATCGATACTTTAGTATTCAAAGCTAGTGACGTTACCACTGTTCCAACGTAACATGCATACAAACTGATTAAAAATTAAAAATAAACTAAGATAAATGTACAAAATGTTTAACGATTTTTTCCATTTTGACCCACGTTTGAACCGGCTAAAGACCTATAACAGAATGATCTGCAAATAGTTCAATCATTTGAGGCCCCTAGGTCTATGCTTGTTAATAAATTTATGTGTTCTTACGACATTAGCAACATGTTTACTTGTATTCCGATTTCAGAGAATATAGATATCTGTATAGATTTTTTTTATATCGTAGTCAGATATCGCCTCCTCCCATTTCTGAAAGTATATTCGTTGAGCAGATGAAATTTGCCACTACATCTGTTGAATTCAGTTTCAACGATGTAATGTATCGTCAAATAGAAGATGTGTCAATAGGCTCAGTTTTAGGCCGGTTAATGGCGAATATTTTCGTGGGTTTCCATGAAGAGCAATTACTCTTTTTTGGACCCATGAAACACTTGGTCAATTTTCGCTATGTGGACGACACATTTCGCCTCTTCAATAATCAAATAGAGGCAAATAATTTTTTCTCCTTAGTTAATAGGATGCATCCCGCGTTACAGTATACTTATGAATGAGAGTCTAACTCGTCCATATGATGTATTGGTAAGAAAAACACCATCCAGTTACCTTACGTCAATATACCGTAAACTTACATTCACAGTACTGTATACACGCTGGGATTCATTTTGCCCCTGAAAACATAAGATAAATTTAGTTTGGACCCTAACACATCGTGCCCTCATGATCTGCTCAAAATAAAAATTGGATGAGGAATTTAAAATAATAACTGATACCTATCCAAAAATGAGTACCCTCTGGATTTTACTAGGTCAGTTATGCAAAGGAAAATAGCGGAGTCCTCTGTAACTAAAATTCAAACCTTTAATAAATGTTCAGTATATCTGCGTTTACCGTGGCTGGGGACAGTAAGTGAGAAATTCACAAAGCAAATCATTATTTTGCTTCAAATGTGCGTGATGTGTTTTCTACTAGAACAATGCCATCCTCTCGAAAAGATGTTCTAGCCCCCCCCCCCGTCATTGAAGCACGGCGGAGACCGAGGGGGGAAACAAACATTCTACACCGAATGCCCCTCCTTGAGGAACTCAACCTTTACAATGAAGAAACCCGGGTCTACTGCCTGCGCTGTGACGAATACATGAGAGAAACAGCCGGTCATGCCTTTTTCCGCTGAAGCAGGCTCAGGACCCTCCTAGGATATGTCAACGAGGTAACAAATCGCATCAATGGCAAGCGCTGGCTTGAACTCGATGGATCATATTTTGTGGAGAACATTGATCCGCCGCTGCCTAGGGAGAAAATAATGTTTTTTCTAGCGATACTAGCAGTAGCGAGGATGGTCATATGGATCACATGCCTCAAGCGAGTTCGCTAAGGGATATCTGTTCCGGATCGGGATATGATCGCCTACTTTAAACATCTGCTTAAAGTAAAGATCAGATGCGATTGGAAGAGGTTGCTTCGAGTGGCCTTTGACAAGAGATGGGTGCATGACGCTAGCTTGTGCATCTGACCAGGCGCCAAGTTTGAATTCGTGTTACCATCATAGGCATGGCACATGCGGTACTGGGTCCTATGGAGCCCATCCCGCTAGGTTAGACAAATAAAAAGTAAAGAGACTCTTGACTGGTGGTACAAATGAGATCCTGCCCCCCGATTGTTTGTTTTTGGCACTAGAGAACCTTCCGAGGCTACCCTATCACTACCCCCGCCCCCATCTTTTTGTTTTATCATCCCCTGATCAACCCCTACTCGAAGGTCGCCACCTAATATATTCCACCCTTTTGTTTTTAACAATCTATTTATTTTACTCCCTACACCCATTATGAATTCTTCCCAATCCCCATTAGGGATCTCCCCGCTTGTTTTCGGTTCCCCGGAAAACAGTAGGCGATCTAACTACTTAGATTAGCTTAGGTAGGACCTTACTAACAATGCACTAATTTTGTTTTTTGTACATTTTTTCTATATTTCCCACTCCCCAACATGAACTATTTTTCTTCCAAATTCAAGAACTTTTTATTTTTTTTCCAATGAATTGAACTTTTTTCACACACACACACACACACACACATTTTAATTTAAAAAAAAAAATGCCCGCACACACACATATAGAAATTGTATATATATCCTTTTTGCAAAAACGCAGGGGTTTTCATTAGTTAGCTTTAGATTCCACAGAGTGAATGAGGTATTGTGGTAAATGTTGTCAGTCAAGAGTAAAGTCGCCAAAGACTCCATTTTTACTTTAGTTACAAAGACCCTGCAACACTCCCCTCCCCCGATCTCATAGGGTCTTGTGCCTAAATTTGTTTTGTCTTTTGGAGATTTTACTTTTTTAAATTTTTTAATTTTATATTGGAATTTTTTTTTAATTGTAATTTTTTCTTTAAACGAAATAAATTAAATATAAAAATCAAAGTGTAGTATCTGTTCCGGCAGATACTGCAAGCAAAGACCATATGTGGGGGAAACCCCACATTTAAGATCTTGGTCAATGTAGGGGCAACCTTCATACCAATTGTCACTATCCAGCTCCCCTACTCCCCGGGGAGCTGGTCCCCATTTCCCCTTCACAACTTTGTGATATAAAGTGTGGGATCACTTTTCTGTATTAATTTAATGTAAAATGATCACCCACTTTACAACCAGTTAGTCAAAGCCATTCAAGTCATTTTCCAGATCATTTCAGTTGTTTTTGAAGGATTCCAGTTATTTTTTAAGCATTCAAGTCATTCTTAAGGTCATTCACTTCATCCTTAAGTTCATTTAAGTCATTCTAAGTCATTTAATTTTTATTTATTTAAGTCATTTCAGCCCATTTTTCGGTCATTTAAAGAATTTCATGTCAATCCTACATTCACGCATTTATTCATTACACGAGAGCACGCGACTAATGGCTATCGGCCTTATTCAATCCAGAGTCGTGCTCACTCATTATTTCATTTAAAGATATTAGAGTGTTCCCATTCGGTTGAAAAGGCATTCCCTCTGTAAACAGAGAGAATGCCTCTTTGGGTTTGAGCATGATTAGTCTCTAGGATCTTCAAGTAATACAACGTTGCTGTATTTAAATCATTTTCCTTCATACATAACATAACGTGATTTTATTTATACATATTTTCGATTCCCATTCGTGTTTTTTTTTTCTCCAAAACAAATCCTTCGATACAGTTTTGATAAAGCGAGGGCGAAACCGGTCAGCTGACTCCCCCATTTTTTTCTCTTCTGTTCACCCCGTTGACTTTATTTCAAACGTTTTTAATCATGAATTTAAGTCTTCCCTTCATGATTGCGTTATATAAATTTTGTACTCCTCAAAGAATCATGAAATTATATATATATATATATATATATATATATATATATATATATATATATATATATATATAAACATTATATATGTGGATTCTTCCATAAGTAAAGTCTACTATTTTTTTTTAAATGTTGAAGAACTATAAACATGGAAGTGGTAGCTTCCAACGAGCGACCTTTTATGCTTATAATTTAATTTTCTACATAGACACCATCATTCTCAATGCACCTTTGCCAGGAATTCAATGGCACATCTCAATTCCCAACGCACGTCCTGTACGGATCTTGCTTCCTTAGAGTCTCACGCTATCTATATCTGCCACAAAGAGATAAAGATCTCACGTCACGAATGCACAAGTTCAGTCAATATATATATATGTATATATATTTATGCATAGAAATATTAAATAAAAACTTAGGGGATCTGCATAAATAATTAAATGAAATAAATTATTCATATTTATTTATTAACTTAATCAAGCGAATAGTAAATAAAACTATTTTAAGCTACAATTTAATTAATAATGTATCCACTAATGAGTCGGTTGCTTGCTCATCTGACTCCAAATCAATATATTTTATGTAGAAATTTCATTGCTGGCTTAGTGACGCTTGATCAAATTCAAAACTGGCTTTACAAAAAAATAAAAAAATAAAATAAAAAAGTAAAGAAAATAAACAAGTGATTTCTAAACACAGAGTGAACACCCAAAAGAGGACAATTGGCAGGATTATGAAAATCTAGGTCCAAATTTTCATCACATCAAGTAAACTAAATTTATATTTCAGGTATTATTTTGAGTAAAGAATGTGTTTACTTATATATAACGAAGGTTGGTCGGTTGTTTTACGGCATATCAACCCTTTTCAGGTTATTTAATGCCGAATCCAGTTATTTTGAAGAAAATTTTTTAATGGAATATATTTTTTTTCAAGTCGGTTTCTATTTAACCAATAGTTGAGACCCTAACAGGTACTACCACTCCGGGTCAGAGTGAACCTGGGAGCAATGGCAATTAAAGAGTGCTCCCCCCCCCCGCAAGCTGGGTCCTCACCATCGGATATAGTTTAAAGTCATATCCAGGACCATACAACGAAGGATTTAAACTGAAATGATCTATAAAAATTGTATTTCATTTTCTAATTGGAAAAGCAGTTTTACACAGCTTATATATATATATATATATATATATATATATATAAAGCCAGTCACTTAAGCCCACGTGTGCAGATCGTGATGTTAAAATTACAAGATCACTCTTCCTCCTCTTGAATGAAATTTACGATTTTTATATATGTTAATTTCAACTATATTTTTTCACCACAGTTAACGTTGGCCGAGCGGTTTATTCCTTGCAAATGGAGTCAGAGATGGCTTTATGGCTGGATTCAAATCTCCTGACTGGCGGTAATCGTGATTCCCTGTACTGATGATTCCCAAAAAAGGATGAAACCCTAGTGTCTGTAAGTATTATAAATAATTATATATATGTATATATTTATATACTTATAGCCTCGGATTTCACAATTCAAACGCAAACAAACTTTTTCTGAAACAACATTCGCATCTCTGGACTTAATAAGGATTTGGGACCACTATGAATATTAATTCAACAGACAAACTAACAAGATTTTTCTAGAGAGAGAGAGAGAGAGTGTGTGTGTGTGTGTGTGTATGTGTGTGTGTTTGTGAGAGCAGTAGGTCGACAGTAATAACGCGCTGCTCGTTAGTAATGGCAGCAGTTTCCTAATTCACTCCTCACTCTTGCAATCACAGTAGCACCTACTCCTCCGTTTGTGTTAATGGTAGCATTAAGGTAACCAGACTTCTGGGAACGTTTTACTTATATATCTATTAATGTTAGATATTTTTACATATTTGTGTGTATAAGATTCACTCCTAAACTATTAGGCATAAGGAATTCTATCTATCAATCTATATTTATATAAAAGAATTTTTTGTGTGTCTTCGTTTCCTATGGACTCGGAAACGGCTAGAACGATTTTTTTTTAATTTCACATGAAGGAGCTTGAGGTGTCTGGAAGTGTTCTTATGTAGGTTTTGTATTGGAATGCATTCGATATGTATCGAAAATCGAAAAAATCCAATTAAAGGAGAAATTTCGATTCTAACCCAAGTTAACACTTTTATGCAACCTAACATCACAAGTGAATTTGAAAAGTTTTATTACGACACAAGCGGAAATGTCCAGCCTATAAAATCAACTGTAGATTCTTTTATACGACAGCGGCGCGTTCAAAAGAAATGTTTCTCTTTAGAGCATAAGTGAACCACGATACTTTACTTTTTTACATGTAACTTTAATTGAAGTGATTATGTAAAAATAATTTTATAAAATCAACAGTACGTTTTTTTCAGTGCAAAGTAAACAATGTACTGTGAACTTAGTCACTGCGGGGAGGCATCTTAAGATTCCGCCCAATACACTGGGAGAGGGTACCAAACTAGAAGAGGCAATCAATCGATTTGATTAAAAAAAAAAAAAAAGGGGCGATTTCATCGATTCCGATGACAAAAATATGCGACGGTGGAACATTTGTTGATCCTGATTCAATCCCGGATAACTTTGGGTGCCCCTGCTAGTGTGAACTATATTTACATTGTGGGAGCCTTTCCTAGTCTCACACAAAAACACGCGTTCACATCGCAAGCCATATTTCTTGTCATATACATACGCGCACACAAACATACGCGCACATGTACACACAAGTAAATATATTCACGTTCGCGTACATACACTCACATTCACGTGTACACACACACACACGCTAACGTATAAACGAAGTTAAAGCCTTTCATGAAAATTCAGATACTTCGATTTTGGGGAAATATTAACAATTGTTATAAGACATTGATTAATAAATATTTCTCAAATTTCAGTTTGTTTGAAGCGTCGTAAAGGGATTTATTTGAAAGTTTTAATGTTTTATACTTGCATTAAAATTTATAGTTATTTGACACAAATTAAACAAGATTCCATGAATAACTGGGTATTTATGAAGGCTGGTAGCAATGTACACAACTGGAATGGCGAAGGAAAGTATGAACAGAAACAATCGAAGATGGCATTTGGGTTACAAATCACTTTTTTTTTTTTTTAGAAGAGAAGATGGTGTTTATGCACTTATGTTACTGTGCCATTTTTAATAGTGTTGTTAAGTAAAAGTGAAGTTTTACGATATCTTTTTTATTAAATTGTTAGGTGAAAGTACAGAATAGTTACAAAACACCCTCTCTCTCCACGTTAAGAATGACTTTTTAAATGATAACGTTATTATTTCAGCACGGTAACTTAAGTTCATAAGTACAGAGAAGGTTCTCCCCGAAAATATCAAAGGCGTTACACCATCGCAGATATTTGTCCATTAATATTAAGCAGCAAGTTCCATATTTACTTCTTAGCACTTCTTAAGCTAAAGGCTTAGATTTTAGATATCATCTACTGGAATTTGATTCAAATTGGAATAAAGATTCTAGACAGACTTTAGTATAATTTTTTATTGATTTTCTTTATAACTAAGTTCTCATCTATTTCCATTGTCAGAAAGGCGAAACTTTTTGCACACAAACTGGCTATCCGATCTTGACCAACTAGTAATTGCACTGCAGTTGCTATGTACCCGGTGCTTACAAGTGTCACAATTACATTGAATTGCTCCCAATTCCCTTTCTGCAAAGTTTAGGATAATTCATTGAGCGTTTGTAATTCAATGTAATATTAAAATAAAGGAAATAAAAAAAAGCTTGCTATGATTATAGTAAAGCTTTTACTTGCGTTTGTTTGAGAGTGTTTTTTTATTTTTACTAATGGCATTATGAAAACGAAAAACGAATGTTCTGATAGTTCAAACTACTTTCATTGATCAATTATTTTGTTCGCTAGAAAATCATTTACGATTCATTCGCTTTTAGATTTATCAGTTGCCTCCACCTTCTGTTTCTCTTATTAATTTTCTATTGGCTTTTTCAATTGGCATCATTTCTGTGTGCCACTTCTGAGATTTTATTCCAATATACTTCTTTCCCTTTTTTAATTATTTCCCTTCTGGGTTTCCATACTTATATCGTTCCTTTTAGCTTTCCTTATTTCTGTATTTCTCATTTGCTTTGAGTACTGAAACAATTTCCTTTTTTGCATGGTTCACTTAAAATAATAAAGTATTTAATATATAAAATGAGAGGTAGTTTGCTTGAAACATTGCTTGTAGACATAACTGGGTATTTATGAAGGCTGGTAGCAATGTAGAAAAGTGGAATGATGAAAGAAAGTATGAACAAAAACAAACAATCGAAGACAACATGTTGAAAATCCCTGTTTTTAGAAGAGGTGGTGGTGTTCATGCACTTCTGTTACCGTGCTAGTTTTACTAATATTTTCAAGTAAAATTGAAGTTTTGATATTTTTCGTTATTAATTGTTAAGTTCAGAATAGTTACAAAACGCCCTCTCCTCTCTATGTTAAGAATGGCTTTCGAAATAATAACATTCTTTCACATGGTGACATAAGTGCATAAATACCGAGAAGATTCCCTCCCGAAACTACAAAACACGTTACACCATCCCAGATATTTTTCATTCATATTTAACAGAAGTCCCATATTTACTGATTGAAAAATAGTGCGAAAATTTGTAATCCAAATAAAGTCTTTGATAGTGTTTTTTTTCTTATGTTCTTTCACTATTCCGGGTTTTCCTACATAGTTATTTAATATATATTATCTTTTTGTTATTTTTAATCAGAAATATTCATTTAGAAAATTTACACAAACTCATATTTTGGTGTTATATATTCGCTGCGACCAGTCATCCAATATACATTTCTCTATATATAATTTCTAAAATCAACGTTTGTCACTGTCTATGATATATACACTTGGCAGCGAAATAAAACACACAGCTGGGTTATAAAATATTTTGCTTATTCCCAATGACAACCTTTTCGATTTAGTATGACATCAATGAAGGCACGTGATGCAGTTATTTTTTAGCAGCTTGGCCTCGTTCCGTGATCAACTCTCTTTGTGTCCGCTTTCTGTTGTCGATTTATATAAACATTCTTTCATTCCAGAAAGTTTAACATTTCCCATTGTCTATTGTTCTACTTCTTTGACAGATATTTCTCACATATTTCTGTTCAAATTATGCATTTCAATAGACAATGGTGGAAAGCCTCGCATACCTCAAACGGAATTAATTTGCGTGTGTGCAACCCACCGAATGCCTCTCTTCACAGGGTCACCTGCTAAATATCCAATATTAGAAGAAAAATATTCAATGGATAAGCAAGTACAAGTGTGCATATGTAAATGTGACTATTAGGCAGCATGGGACTGTATGCGTTTGTGTTGGTTTACCTTGTTATGTTAGTGCGCGTGTAGATGTATACGAGATGATAGAACTTATAACTGAACCTTTAACTGTCCCTATCTTGTTGTCTCCTCCGAATAAATGTATGGGAGGGGGCATACATTCTTTTGAACTTCCTAGTGTCCTGGGTTTAATCACTGAAGAACTAATTATTTCGTCGTTTTTATAGGTGATTTCTAAGTTAGCATTGGCTTGTTAGATTTCAGCTTTAAAACGATTGTCATTGGTTGAAAAAATATTGAGTTAAAACATTCCTCTGAAAACTACATTTTAGAAGTGAGGAGCAGAGCGTTTCCAAATAACTTGGGGGGGGGGGAAGGTGATTATTCAAGCGAGTCATACTTTCACGTCCGTTCGAATCGCATTTAGATTTCGATACAAAAGTCTTAAGCCATTTGTAATTGACTGTTTAGTATGGCTCATCTTGAAGATTCGACCTTCAACCTCCAGAAGACTGTCGCTGAGAACTGATTAGATATATCACTTTTATCCGCTGTGCCGAAGGTTCTTGTTGAAAACAGTGGTCAAAATAATGTAAACACTAAACATTACCAATCCTCATCTAAAAAGATTATGAATCATAAGACAATATTATGTTCTTTTTTTTTCATCCTTATTTTTCCCTCAATCATCAGAATACATTTACTTACACTATACTGTTTCTTTTAATATTACAGCCATCTGTTTTCAAACCCCTTCCAAAAAATTATTGCGTTTCGTTTTTTATTTATTCTCCTTTTTTATCCATCATATTGGCATTTCAGCCAGTCTCATTTCAAATTCTGACCACCTTTTCTTTTGCCCTTTCCATATTACCTCTCATTGTCTCCCCTTTCTCTTCCAGCCATATTTAATTCATCTCTGTCAATTTTCTTGTTTAAATGGATCTTTGAAATAATATCGGTACAGAATAACACCAAAATGTTACAAAAAATAACTAAAAACAAACAAACAAACACAAATTATATAACACCCCCCACCCAAAAAAAAAAAAATAAATAAATAAAAAAAAAAGAAAAGAAAATGAATCAACCCACGGAAAACAAACAAATAAAAAACAAACAATAAAAAAACACTTTCTTTCTTGATTGACTTCAGCAAAAAATAAAAACAAAACAAGATGGCTAACAGAAATTACAACGATTGCAATAAAAATAAATAAATGAAGTGCATTTTAATTACATTTATGCATTCTGGTCACATGACTCGAGTTTTCATGTTCTCTTGTGTGCAGTAGTTTTGTTTCTTTATGGTTTTTTTGTTTTAATTTATTATGGTTTTAGTTTGAAAGGATTTTTGTAGAACTTTTCTTTTAATGGTTCATTTTATTCATTTATATTTTATCATTGTTAAAGGCTTTAAATAAAGAAAAAGAATATTATAATTCTTTTAGCTTTATTTATTTATTTTCTTGGAAAACTAGAATCTCTTTTACTGACATCCTTGAATTTATCCATTATTTGTTTCATGATTTTGGAGTGTGTTTTGCTTCTGCTTTCTGCCATGTTTTTCTTTTTAATTTTGTTTTGCTTTTAAAAATGTTTCTCTCTCTCCACTTCATTTCCTTTAGCTTCGATTATTTCTTTCAAGAGTTTACAGAGTTATTTCCCTTGTTTTATTTATTTTTTTAAAAATTAATTTTTTCCTACTTTTGTCTGTATTACCCAAATCAGGATCAATAACTAGTTTTTGCAACGACGAATGCCAAAAAAAGTAAAAAGATAACAGATCAAAAATCCCTTTCATTCCCTTGAATTATTAACAAAAACTGATACTTCAACTAATCGTCAAAGATTAATTATTCATTTAACTTTCGACTCTGTTTCCGACAACCACAGTAAAAATTCCAGTGGGCATAGTATGTTTATTGGAGAACATAATTCAGGAGAAACCGTCAGTTTATTTCCATTACGTGACTGGTTTTGTTAAAAGAGTCTGGCGCCAGTGGTTTACTTTTCAAAAGTCAATCAAGTCTAAAATCTATAGAGTTCTAACAAAACAAACTTTAATTTTTATTTATTTAATTTTTTAAATGACGCTCAAGGAGAATTATTATGAAAGAACAATGTTATCAGATATAGTTTTTTTTAAGAATTAAGAGAACATTGCAATAAAATATCAAATTGATTATTTGTAAATATGATATTAATGTAACCTGATCTCTCTCCAAGTTTTATTTAGAATGTATGTCAAAAGTGCTTGAAATTAAAAATAATCAGACAGAACTATTGAAGTCTAGCATTAAAATCCATTGATGCAGAGTTGGAGATGATTCAGATAATATTTGAAATACAAGGATTACGAAATTAAGAAGAAATATATAGTTTGATTGTTTGTTTGTTATTTGAAAAAATAGTTTGTTTATTAAATAAATAAAATCAGTTTTTGTAAATTATTTTTTCTGAGACTTTCATATATATATATATATATATATATATATATATATATAGAGAGAGAGAGAGAGAGAGAGAGAGGGGGGTCGCGTGGTCCCTGGTCTTGGTAGAGATCATTTTGGACGACGATATCGTTATTGTGTGTTGCAAAGAACCACACCGACATTTCATACACATTGAGTATGAAAGTATTGTCTTGGTGATGGACTTGGTGTATCAGAATTTTTGTAGGAATTTTTGACACCCCTAATACGAAACTGCGAATAAAATATGAAAAAACTCGTAATTTCTCTTTTAAAAGTGGGTTGTTTATTTTATTTATGGATTATATTTCCAAAATAAACTATTAAAGTTGTTTTAAAAGTAATAGAAATATTTTTTTTCATTTTTTAAAAAACAGTAATGAATTTTCGAACTCAATATTTTTCAATTTTTAAACTTTAAAAATCTATCAAAATTTTTCTATTGAATCTATTTTTACGATATTTTCAGGGTCAATGTGAAATTTTATGCTCTTTCCAATAAACCGAATATAATATTTTAGACAAACGTTTTTATTAAATTCACGCCCCCCCCATTTTCAAGTGTCTATTAAAAAGTAAATAATTTACTCACCAAAGTCTTATATATCACAAATTGACGAGAAATGGTCAATAAATAATATATTCAAATTTAAAACAAAAAAAGTAGTGTTTTTTTAGAAATTTACCTGTAAAGTCCGAAGTTTAAAACCTTAAAAAAAAAAACACGTTTTTTTTTGTTTTTTTTAATGAAACCTTGGTCATTGCTCCTTTAATTAAAAAAAAATTAGGGCTTGAATGACATTTTTCGAGGAGTTATAAGCTTGGAAATATGGGGCGGAATTATTCACTATTTTTCACGAAATTTCTGACACACCTAGTGATGGACAACACCGGAAAATATCAAAGCCGGGCAAATACAGATGCAATGACGTCAATCCTACATTCTGATCGAAAAATCGAGATCAGGTAACAATGAGATAAATATTTAACTTTGGATTGGAATTGTTAAAAGTACAAAGCATAAGACAAACGAAGAAGAATATCAGAATTAAACAGTAAATATAAGTCAAAACAAAGATAATCAGGCAGAGAAGATACAGAAGCCAGCGATACACTTCTAGAACAACCAACCACACACAACCACTCATACTCTCCCAACTCTCTCTTATCACACTTCACTGTAAAATAAATAAAACTTTGTTGATTTAACAAGTTGTTGTTTGATTAAAAAAATCACGGTCATCAGAGTATATATACACATACTATGGCACGAATTTTGTTAAAATTCGTCTGTAAAATATATGGACGACAATATAACAACAATTTTGCAAAGGACAAGAAATTAACATATACAGATGTACATGCTGCATATAAAAATGGAAGTAACTGATAGATGAGGGAATAAGTTAGCAAGTGTTTACTAAAAAGTTTTGTAGAATAAAAAATGAAAACCGAAAGTATATAGCAACATTTTATACAAGAGATAAAAATACAAAAGTCATTTTCAATCAAGAAAATGTTCATTTATGGAAACTTCTGTTTGGTAAAAAAGTTGAGTTAGTCGTCATAGGTTCAGATGTTCATAGTGTCAATAACATATGTGTGCAAATAATAAACGTGAGTATTTGGCAGCGTGGCATTGTATATATATGTAAGTTGGTTTACCCTGTTATTTAAGTGCATATATAAATGTGCAGGAATTGATGAAGGATGATACAGGAGTCTCTGTGTTCTTTCATTTTGCAACTCGCCTCTCCCAGCCAAAAGCACTAGGGTGGGTATTAAGCGACATTCTTTCATGCACAGCCGGCCGGTAGAGTTTCCAGAGAAAACTGATTTTGTTAATCAGGTCTTATAAGGTTTGCTAGGATCACACTTGATCTGGGGGTTAATCCTACCGACTGACGATCTGGAGGTGCCAAGTTCGAATCCCGTTAGTTCCACAAAATCATTTTCACTTAGGATAGTGTGAACATTCACGTGATCCTTGCCGTAATCCCTGCTTGTTTTTTCTAGAAAGAATTCTGGCTATAAAATTATCGGGAAACCAATGGCAACAACAGAATATTCAAATTCATAAAATATGATGATTAATTTCACAAAGACCTGTTACTTTAGGCGTTTAAAATGATTTTTATTGCTTGAAAATTCTTTATATAAACCAGTTAAAACATTGCTATGAAACTTATTTGTTATAGGTAATGGAGAAGAAAGTGAATTCAAAGGAAGCAGAGAAACAAAGATAATCAATTAGAGCCATTTGATTTTTAGAGTTAATTGGAAACGCTTTGAGATTTAGCTGCCACAAAGCAAAGTTTGTGAGGATTCAGGCACCGGTATTCGAAATACAAGAATATAGAAAATCTATATAGGTTGGTGGAATTTAGTTTTAGAACACCAATTAATCTATATATAAGGCGAAACGGCTTCGCACGTTTTTGTATGTCCAAGAAAGCCCTTTTTTCCGGGGGAGGGGGGTCCCCGAGAGAGCTACTATTTTTTTTACAACTTTTTATATTCTCCCTAGATTATAATATCTACGATTCGCGAACGGACGTTGTCTCTACATTTATTTTGATCGACTTTTATAAAATTCATCCTATTCTGCCTTTTCGCGTGTTTGTTCATCGAAGCTCATCGAAAGAACGCCGTCAGCGGCCTTTTATGCAGAGACGTCTTGAAAGAAATTAGCTTTGATCAATGTGGGGAAAACCCTTCAGATCAAACAATTGCTATTCATTTGGAGAGCTCCCTCTTCTTGAGGGAGCTGGTTTTCCCCAACATCGTGGTGAAACAAATAAATAAAACAGCAGAAAGCTTTACTGGCCAACGTTCATTTCTGCACCTGCGCGATTCTTAACTTATTTGTGCAAGCCACCTTTTTGATTGACACCGCTTAATTTTGGCGCTTTCTCACTTCCTGTGGCGTTATAGCGTAGTGGTAAGATGTCACGCTTTCTTACACTCTTTTCCATCTTCGCGTCACGGGTTTGAGCCTACCTGCCTACTAGCACTTTTTTTGTGTGCTCAACGTACACTTCTAAACACCCCGGCTACACCGGGTACCCCCCACTATTATTATATAAGTATTGTATTAAATAAATAAAATCCAAGCCCCTGAAAAAAAAAAAAACTATTAGAAAAAGAAATGTTATTCATCATAAGAATTATATAATTAACAATAAAAGAGGTAATTCGTTTCTCATTAATTAATGTTTGCAATGATGTTTTTCGTGATCATGTAAAAATAATATTTATAAAGCAAGAGTAGCTTCTTTGATAAGACATGGGCATGTTCGAAATGAATGTTTCTGTTAAGAGCACAAATGAATCATGAACCTTTATTTTGAGGTGTGGTTGGAATTGCGCAACCCTTGCCTCACAATTACATGTGCAGCTGCCCCTACGGGGGTATGATTTTTATTTTTTTAGACTGAATGGAGGTATATATATATATAAATATATATATATAAATATATATATATATATATATATTTATACTAGCAAAAGTACCCGTCGTTGACTGGGTTCAAAAACAGCCTACAGAAAATGGACTCTGATTTATGAAAGTACTAGCGGGGGCACCCGGCGTTGCCCGGGTGTTTGGAGGTGTGTGTGCTCTTAAATAAAAAAGAAACGGGGGGGGGGTGTTGGTAGGATCGAACCCGAAGCCCTGAGGCGAAGTTTGAAAATAAAATGGGGGAAAAAAACGAACCGTTCGGCCAGCTAGAATAAGTTACTGAAAGATGTTTGAATTTATTTAAGTAAGAACAAAATTGACAGGTGCCCGCACGGAAGTCGTAGAGCGTTACGACGACGTAGACAATAGATATTCAGAAAATGAGGTAATGACCAGGTTTGTTTGTTATAAGCGAAGTAAAAAAAGAAAACAAAAACGAACGTTAAAACTTAAGCGGGGGGGGTAATCAAAACATCGAAAAAAAAAACACAAAAAAAACTGTCGTAAGGCAAACGAACGATGTTAAATGTAAAAATCGAAAAAACAAAAAAGAAAAAAGAAAAACGAACGTTTAACCCCCCCCCCCAAAAAAAAAACACGTGAAAAATTGCTTAAATAAGCCTGTTTCGATATTGAAGTTTAAAGAATCGGTGAGTACCCGGGTGTTTTTGGGTGTCGTAAAGAATAAGCGAAGTAAAAAAAAAAAAAAAAAAAAAACAGAAAAACGAACATTACGTGAAAAATGGCTTAAATAACACTGGTTCCATATTTAAATTTAAAAAAATCGAAAAAAAAAGACATCTCACACCACGATTTGAACCCAAAACGTTTAGATAACGAACCAACGCGCTAACCAACTGAGCTAACACGACGTACATGTAATTTAGTCAGTTCTTCAACTATTTAAAATAAATCAGGTCATGAATTCATCTGATGCATGCGTAGAACCGGTCGTCGTCACGAGGGGACGGTTTTTGTTGACCCCCCTGTCGAAAATTGTCGATTTCGGAGTGAAAGAAATGAACGTTTTAGGCCAATTTTTCGAGCGAAGGATGGGGCTTCAATATGATACCAAGTTTGTGCATTTTCGTCGTGTCTGTCGAAAGTTTTTAGCGGACACAAAAACACACATACAAGCATACATACACACACACACATTTCCGCTTTTATATATATATAGATGATAGGTTATGAAAAGGAATGGTTGTAAAGAAATAGCTCTGAATTTGGGGGTATCAAAACCAAAGTAAAATATGATGAAAGTAAAAATAAAATAGATAAACCCCATAATTTATTATACCATACCTGTTCATACTGAAACACTTATCACAATATTCTGTGGATCTATATTAAAAAAACCTTGTAAAACATTGTGACATATTTCCATTGTATGGAGGCCAGGCGTGAACGAACACCCTATAATTTTATTATACCCTATTTCTTCAAACTGAAACATAATTATCAAAGTATACTTACACAGATAGATATGAAAAGTCTTTATTAAAGTTTATGCTTATTTCCATTCTATGGAGGCCAGGTGCGAATGCAGACCGCACAATTTTATTATACCATCCCTATTTAAGTTAAAACATACTTATCAAAGTATTATTATGTACATCTACATCAAAAACACTTGTAAACATTTTTATTTGATTTTTTTAATTTTTTTATTTCCATACTTTGTGGACCAGGCGCGTACGCAGACCCCACAATTTTAATGAATCGTCATTATGTCAGATCAAACGTACTCATTCCTGTGTCTCGATACATCTTCTATCATTATATTTGATCAGTTTTCTATAATAGTCAACCACACAGGAGCCTGTTCGTGACCAGACACTCAGCTTTATATATATATATATATATATATATATATATATATATATATATATATATATATATATATGAGAGAGAGAAGGAGAGAGAGAAATAAAGCATACGCTTTGAAAAAATACAAAGAGGAAGGAAAAGTCAGCCGAACGTTTATCTCAGAAGTATAGGGTGCGAATAAGAATTAGCTTGATGAGTTAAACACACGATGTATAAACAAACACACTCAACATAAATTACATGCCTTTTAACCTGACACGTCCGTACAGGGATGAAACACGGAAGATTCTGTGTAGCTTAATTGATATATATATATATATATATATATATATATATATATATATATATATATATATATATTTGTAGTCATCGACATACAGTCTTGTTTCGTTGTATCACAACTCATCAGTGCCGCTAGACTAGCATCTATATATAAATATATATCATTCCTCTCTCTCTCTCTCTCTCTATATATATATATATTTCATAACTTGATACATAGGTTTATTCTCGTTGAAGTATCACTGTTGAAGTGAATAAATAAACTTGATACATGAAATGTAATCTTATAAGATTTTATAGGTGATATATGAAATAATAGAAATAAACGTGTGTTTGTATGGATAGTTGTGGCTTAGAATCTATATACTTTTGGGTTAGAAATGTATATTCACATATGTGTGTCTACATTCTGTCGTGTCTTCACTTTAAACAAAGTAAACAAAAATGATTAAATCAACTATTTTAATTTCCATAAATGCATTTTGATACTTTTGGATATTTTTAGATTGACCTTTGACCTGCCGTTAAGCCCACTATGCATTTCCTTTGTTGCTGTGGATAAATAATGTAAAGAAAGATTATGACTAGATCATACTTAATCATCGTTTCTGATCAGATCACTAAAATTAAGCAACCTTCAGTCATGTCCGTACTTAGATGAGTGACCATCCGTTAAATCCAAGTGCAGTAAATTTTGAACTCGAAGTGAACGTGTCTGAAAAAGGTATGAACCTATTCCTCTTCTCTCTTGACAGGAATACAAACAAAGGAAAATATTACTACAAACAGTAATACTATTTACTCTGGAGTTGAAGAAAAGAGAAAAAGAAAGCGTGGAGATAGACTAGTTTGCGATTTTATTTATTTATTTTTTTAAATATTTTGCTTACACCAATTTAACTGACTTTAACGGGTTATCCAACAAATCACCTTTTTCCAAACAGATATGTATATATGGTTTGAAGTTCTTTAAATATTTATTCACGACGTTTGGTTTGGTTGTTTTATGACAAATTAACCCTTTTCGCATCATTTAATGCCAAATGCAATCATTTTAGGAAAAGTCTTTATGTTTCAAGTTGTTTATATCCTATATTTATTCATGGTGTTTGGTTTGGTTGATCTGTAGTTGGTTTTGTTTTTGCAGAAATTGATCGAGTTTTGCAAGAAAAAAAAACAAAAAAAAATAACACCGAGGTGCTTTTTCAGTCAGGAAGACAATATCTTCAGACAGCCTGATCTGGTAGCACCAGTTGTATATGCATGCATGTGCAATTTTAGTCCTTAACATCTATGTAAATAAAACAGTAGATATATATGTATGTGAAAATATTTAACCGATAAACTCTTAAACTACTAGTCACATAACATAAATAAACAGAAAATAGTAATCATACACCAAAGATGGTTTATAACGAGTAATTTTTTGTTTTGATGGATAACGCATACCAAAAATATGTCAGCATTTGGAATGCAAAAATTTGCATTTCAACTTGCCGATATATTTCTATTATTTTTCCACATGCGCAAATTCATACATAGCTCAAGAACACAGCTTAAACGCTACATACTTTGATTTCTAGCTGATGCACTCAAATCATTTTTTTTATATTTAAAATCAGTACTATATATATATATATATATATATATATATAGGATTTTACCGTCATTGGATACTTTCCCTTTCACCAGACTATTCATTCATGTGAAATCACCTTTTTCTTCACCATATTCTCTCTGCTTCACTTTTTGTTATCAAGTAAGATCTTTGACTTACTTGCAGTTTCATCAAATACTTTTGTATGCAAAATCCAATCCCGCATTTTGCTAATTCCTACGTCTGATGAGAACGAAAGTATTTCTTCGAAACTCCGCGGATTAAAGACTTATTAAGTATTTCCTTTTCAGATTACATATGCTGTTAACTCTTTTTCAAAGTGTTTTTTAAATGTTTTATTAACTATTTGCTCGTATATATATATTAAATTTCTTTCGAATTATAAACCGTGGCGTCTTTAAATCAAAAGTATGCTTACGAAAATAAATTATTGCACGGGCATCCTTTTTGAAAATTTATCATTCCATAAGCTGAAAAGCTATAGCAAGCATCTATATGAGTACTTTAACCATAGTTCCTGATTTCAAAAGGCGGAAAATTAAAAGGTAAATATTTGTACCTATATTTTTATGTATATATCTGTATATCTATGTATATGTATATATGTGTCTATTTTTTCATATATATGCATGTATATATTTGTGTATGTATGTATAATATAGTACTTAAACCAAATTTATATTTTACTTTGTTTCTTTTCTATCTCTAACCCATATAAATTTTCTTATCAAGTTTAAATCCATACCTTTATTTTAATTTTTTTCCAGATACATCTGCCTTACTTTTAATGCTAGGTTTATTTATGGTGTCTTTTAAATTTAATAAAAACCCTTCATAATTTGCTGATGAGGAAACCTTGTTTATTAAAAAACTATATGCAATAATTATTGTCCGTAACTTGATGCTACCACAATAAAAACACTGTTTTCCGAAACGATCGTACAAATTATTAATTTTGTTGTTGTTCCTTCTTATGAAACGGATTTTTAATTTAATTATAATTTGATTTTTAAATTATCAATCACATTACTAAATATTAAATTAGCTCTAGGATATTTACCTATCGAGCGTATTATATATCTAAATTACAACGAGCACTTTCTTTCCTGTATTTTAATTAAACTAGTAATCTCACTCTTACATTAAAATACACTCTGTTCTTTAGACTATTGTTCTAATCTCCTTTAAATTATATGTATGATGATTCTTGCATCTTTCCAAATGATTGCCGTCACATTGCTCTCCCAATCTAGTCATCCATGCCATCTCAGATAACTCTGTACTTACGTCGCAGATTTTCATATCTTGAAGCAGATGTGACATAAAAATCGAGCAATTTCCACCGAGTTGATATCCTCTGGAGGTTGAAGGGTATTCCTATGAACAATCACATGTCTTCTCAAACCAGTAGTAGACTTGTAAACTTTGCTGCATGTTAAACAGATCGTTTGGTGCGGACTAATAGGTGCAAAGTTGACCTGAACAGGAGTTTTGTGCAACTTAAGGTGTTTGACGTAGCCAGCTTTTGTCAGAAGCACTCGTTCACAAGTGTCGCATTTTCAGCTCTGTGTGTCATGCTTAATACCATCAATTAAACCTTTGCGAAGATCTCGCTTCCGATTGCTGTGGGCCCGCTTTCTTTTCGCTAGAAGCATCACAACTTTCACGTACAAGCTTTCGCCATTTCGGCCTTTGCAGAGTAAGTTCTTCCTATGTGTCGATGTCGATTTGTAAGACTTTCAAATTATTCTTTTAGAGTCCTTGAACCTCTTCCTAGGCTTGTGTTGAGGTCGCTATATATATTATTCAAAAGAGAATTAGAATAATACCAAATCTGCAAGAATATTTTGATATAATCATTTATTCCTTGCTGGGTTCCCTTTCAGAGTTGGCACGATTTATATAAGACTATATTTTGCTAAGTAGCCCTTGTCTTACTTACACGGATGTCCTGTACAAAATTCTGCATATCTAAAACTCTATGTCTCAAAATCTATCTTTTACCATTATGTCATCACTACACGTAGCCTAAAGTTCCTTGCTGGGTTTTTGTCAAGTATCTTTATTCACATTATAGTTAGATTAAATTCCATCTATCATATTAACATCTTTTGTGCTAGTTATGAAAACTAAAATTCCTTTCTATTAAAAGATTTTAACACATAATTTTATCTGTAAATATTTATAACGATCATAATGATAATCGTTGACCATTACATCTTTCGGCCTTGGCCGGACAATATCGAACAGGTTTAAATTACCACTTCTACAAACCAGCAAAATCTTACACCGACCTGCTGACGTTTGGTTTACTTATGTACTATAATTAGCTCTCAACTATAAGTAGCTTTACACATGAAATTAACCCATTAAAATCCAAATATTTTCTTTGCATGATAGATTCAGGGAAAGTTGACATTTAATGTTCAATTATTTTTTTAACTAAAATCATTTGGAACATACAACAGCGAAGAAAAGGTTTTGATTTTAAAAGAAAGTAAAATATAAAAGCACAAAAAAGCAGAAAGGAGAAATGAAAATATTACAGCAGAATTAACAGAAAAACTGGATGGCTAAAGTTAAAAACGGATATGAAAATAGGAACAAGATATGATTTGACATGCTGTAATATATATATATATATATATATATATATATATATATATATATAGAGAGAGAGAGAGAGAGAGAGAGATAGAGAGAGACAAACCGTCTGTGGATGACACACATGCACATATATCAATATATATATAAGAGAGAAAGAGAGACGGAGGACTGCCAACCATCAACTAGATGGTTGTACGTTCGATTCCTGGCTCGAGATAGGTGCTAGTCTAGCTGCACCCAACAGCTGTGATACAGAGAAACTGTGTAGATAGATATATAAGCCCCCCCCCCAACACCTTATAAGATAGGACACTTTAAGTAACTTAAATTGCTTGCTGCTGACTCTGGATAATGCAAAGCTTTTTCTGAATAAACAAATGGAGCATTTCAAAAGTGATGGTCAATGTTTATATAAAGACATTTAGAAGCATCAACCGCGTGGCTTAGGGATAAAACACAGATTATCAACTAGATGGTTCTAGGCTCGATTCCTGGCTTGGAATGAGTGTTAGTCTAGCCATACTATAGAGTTGCAATACAGTCTCTGTGGATGACACACTAAGTGGTCGGTTTCGATCCTGGCTTGAGGTAGTTGCTTGTCCAGCCGCACTGATGAGCTGCAAAACAGCGAAATAGTACTGTATGTGGATGGCTATATATATATATATATATATATATATATATATATATATATATATATATATATACATACACACACACACACACACACACGCACACACAGGTTTGAGAAGTGTTTTTGTTTTCTGTGGAAGAGAAACATTTTTAAGTCGCTTGACAAGGACTTGTGATTTTAGAAACCATCTGTTCGAAATATAAGCATGTTCAGTATCGCAATCATGTAAATTTCTCTATATCAATAAAAATATAAAAGGATATATTTGTGCAATTTTTAACATGGCACGGATATTCACACATATATATATATATTGTGTGTGTTAATTTACAGACCCTGTAAAAATTGAAAAGAAATATTGTCCAGTATTCTTGCTAATATTAAATGGCGTCTAAATTATTGGTCACGGTGGCCAAGTGGTGAATAAAAGGGACTAAAAACCTGGGTGTGCAGAGGTCAAATCCAGTTCGTTCCTTAGAAACCCCTATATTAAACCCGCACTTACCTGAAAAAGAACTAAATAAAATGACACCTAAATCAGTTAAGTCAAAAAACAAAAAACAAAAAAAATAAAAAAATAAAAAATAAGAAAGAAAACGTTTCAAACTGGAAAGTTATTTTTTAAATGTTCTCCTGCATCTATGAATCTCTATAGTGAATGGGTAGGATTTTCCTGCTAGTCGGCAGAGTTGGAGATTATCTCATTGATAAAAACGAAATTAATTGGAGCACATTCCATTTAAACACTTATAAAACAAATAGATGAGATGCAATACTGACAGACTGGATTTTTCTAGACAGCGTAGGACTTAGTTATATTAGAGACTATTTTGTATTCTGCATAAGATAGAGAGAGAGAAATGCTTGTGGTTAATGCACAAGCCCAGACCTTATAATAATACGCCATGCATGGGCAAATGATGCTGAAAGAATTTTAAAAAATAAAACATGAAAAAAATAAACTAAATAAAAATAAAAAAAAGGCTAGGAATCGTTATGGTAAAAATTTCGTGACCGGCTCCATTCTGTTGTTGGCATTGGTTTCCTCAGTCATTTCTACAATCAGATACTTATAGAAATTACCACATGAAGGTTGCTAACATCCATAGCGATAGTTTTCTGAAAGCCAATAGGATTCGAACTTAGCACACTTAGTTCGTATATATATATATATATCAATTTAACCACAACCCTCTTCCATAAACCCAATCAATATTCCAGAAGAAATTAAAATCACACTCATCACAAATAAATATCAAGCCATCACTCATTCTCTATAATTATCTCTAGACTATTCGATACTGATCCAAAACCTGACCCAAGCTTGCGTTGGCTTCCCTCAGCAGTTTATGGCGAGTTGCCGGAAAAGCAACAGAAAAAAAATCGATGCGATTTGCTAATCAGCAATCAAGTGCAAGTAGACAAGTTTCAAGTAAATCGATATATTACAAGAAAATTTTGTTTTAGCCCCTCCCTCTCGAAAAAATATGATTTATTTAAAATATCCCCATCCCCATTGTGCTGGTGTAGAAGTATTTGTCAGGAGGGAATTCAGAAAATCTCTAAAATCAATTTGATCACCTGCGTGGATCACTCTTAGTTTTAAAGCTTGGACACTGCTACAAAGTGGTGCTCCTTCATGTAGGAGGATATCAGAGACTTAGCAATTCAACAAATTCTAAAAGATACCCCTATACTCAAATCCCGAATAGTCTTCTACAACTCAAAAATCAAAAATTTCAAAACCAGTTGCGACATGGAAGGAGGAATGGAGAAAATACTCCCAAATGAGGGGAGATCACTGAAGACCTAACTTTACACCGCCCAGGTTTTGCTACAAATAGTAGGAAGCAGTAAGCAAATACAAACTGGATCAGAACAAGACACAGCAAGACTGCAGTAAACAAAAACATGTGAAAACAAATTAACTTCCTAAAGTTCAATGAGGCCCCTCTCCCAAGACACAGACCACATGATCCTACTCTGTCCATTCACCCAACTGGAAGTAGGCTATGTGGCAGACCATCTATCTGAAAACAATTTCTCAGACTGGCTAAAATATAGTGGTATACAGCTCTAACCCATACGATACTACTACTACTACTACTACTACTACTACTACTACTCTTCCCTTCCAAAATGAAATAAAATGATTTATTTGAAATTTTCTAGGAACAAATATCACTCCAAAAGAATCGTTTTCGATCACTGTTGTTTCCATGGAAATAAATTATTTTATTAAAATATTTCCTTGCAAAAACAAAAAACAAATACGTCCATGAAAAAAAAAATGATTTTCGTTCAAAACTGTGTCCATGTTCTTGCCTGTAAAACAATTTCCTTGAACCCCCCACCAATAAATAAATCAAAGATAATATACGTTTCTTGAAAAAAAAAAATTCTTTCATTTTGATTATATTTACTGGGCCTTATTTTCTTGTGTTAAAGTTTTGTTTCTCAGCTATTAGAACTAATCTATTTTCGTGTCGGCCTTTTCTGGCAACTTTTTCCAGCTGCTCACCCTAAACTACCGGAAGATGCTAAACGCGACAGTGAGTCAGCTTTTGCTCAATACTTGTTTACCTTTTGTTGTCCATTGTCCTACAAAAGAGAGAGTGGGTCAGAGCGAATTTATTGGTCGTTATCGAACTTGTAAAAACTATCTAAAAAGGAAATCAGTTTTTAGTAGAATCGCATCGCTCGTGTACATACTATCTTATTCGTTAATCCTTTCCCACTTGTCTGGCCTTCATTTCATGGATAATTTCCCGGCCTCTTTATACTCGACCATTTCTCTTTTGTTAACTCAATCCTTGTCCGCCATTATTAAAATGCCGGCTGACGCTATAATATCTATCTCAACTTGACAAAGATCAGGTAATCAAGTGCCAACAAAAGATGCGGCGCCGATTGCCGTTCATCGGCCATTTTCAGTTGTTTGCACAGACATAAAAACCCAAACACATTCAAATGACTTATGTCCACCCAACGACCACAACGCAGTCCGATGTAAATAATGTTTTTATTGTTACCGTTCCATTCTGTCCAATTTTTCCATTACTTTTGATTTCTTTAAGATGAAAGAGAGTCGAATAAATGCCCGAGACATTCAATCGACGAAGAATCCTTGAGAAGGTTTCTGCGAATTTCTTTTGCTAATAAACACCATTGATTTACATTCAATAAAATTCAGGTACTTTTATTTCATTGCTCTTTCTTGCCTCCATTCGAGACTTATTTTCAAGTAGGTCTTTCCTATTAGTACTGTTTGTCTATATAAACAAATATATTCCCTACTATCTAGTTCCAAGTTTTGCTGAACAAAATAAAGAGACAGATCTATCTACTATTATATAAAAGCAACTTCGTCTGTGCGTGCTCGTTCCCAATGAACTCCGAAACGGCTGGGTCGATTTTCACACAAATGTACTTCCTGTATCTCGCAGTGTTCTTAGATAGGTTTTGTATTGTAATGTTTTCGCTAAGTATTGATGCTTGAAAAAATTCGATGAAAGAAAGAACAAGGGATTTTGACCAAAGTTAACACCTTATATCACCATATTAATTAATAATATTATTAATATCACAAGTAAATTTGAGAAGTTTTATTACCGCACAAGCCGAAAGGTTCAGCATATAAAAATCAACGGTAGGTTCTTTGATAATACAGGGGCGAGTTCGAAATAAATGTTTGTTTAGAGCAAAACTGAACGATAATACTTGACATTTTTACTTTAAACTTAAATTCAAAGCATTATCACCGCACAAATAGAACGGTCAGGCTTGTAAAATTAACAGTAGGTTCTTTGTTATGACAGAGGCGTGTTCCAAATGAATGTTTCTATTTACAGCACAATTGAACCGTGACTTTTGCATTTTAAACTTTAATTCAACCCATTAAATAGAAAAATAATTTTAAATTTTATAAAATCAATAGTAACTTCTCTACAGTACAATGTAGACTACAATGTATTGTGAACTAAGTTATTGGGGGAGGGGGCATGTGAAGCTTCCTCTCAGTGCATCGCGATAGATCCCCAACTAGAGTGCGACCAATTGATTTGATTAAAAAAAAAAAATTGGGCGATTTTACCAATTTCGATGATAAAAATATAAGAGTGTGAAGCATTCGTTGATCATCATTCAATCCTGGGCAACGTCGGGTCTCCCTGTTAGTAATATATAACAAAAATGTAGTAAGGAAAAAAAGCCTAGAATGTTATGAATGTTGGCTACTACTGGGAGCAAGATGGTTTCAATGATAAGTGCAACTATAATCACCCAGGTGCATTTTATTAGATATGATTAAAGATGATCAATTTGTGCTCAAGATGTGATTTAAAACTTGATAATACGTGTTTTAGGTTAAACAACCACTTCAAAAATGATCAATGGGCGAAATGTAATCAATAACACATTTATTTGTTAACTTACAGATTAGAAAGTCACATAGAAGTAGCGGGATGCGTAATGATTAAAGTCCGACACATTTTACTTACCTCCCAAACCGTCATAGCGAATTCCCTCTACTCAAGGGCAATAACTCTGCCTTCTTCCGTCCAAGGCAAATAACCTCCCCCTCCTAGGTAGATACCAAACAAAGATTAAGACAATGGCGGTGGACGAGAACTCAGACGTGGAGAAAGTATATTGATGCCTTTGTTCAGTCCCGAAAGACAGTGGATGCCCTCTGTGAGGGTAGTTGTGCATGTATTTGTGAGGCAAGAACTGTGCAACCCTTAACCACATCTCTCCTGAATCGACACTGCTTGTCTCCAGTGGCAAGAAGAAGTCCAGAACGATTAAAAACAATGCTGAGATAAGTAGAGAGCACATGCAGTGCCTGGTATTCCCAAATGGTCACCTGTTTCGTACTGACCAGGCTAAACGCTGCTAAACATAGGTGATCTAGTGTGAATCTGTATCAACGTGATGATGTTGTACATAATATGTATAAAGAAAGTATATATGAATTGAAAAACCTATTGTGGTTGTTGAGAAGCTTTGTTATCTTGCTAATAATATTGTTACACAGGGTGGAGTTAGTGTGACTAAAACAGTTTTGAGTCGATGGACTAAGTTTACGGAACTTTTGTCATTACTAACCACCAGAAGCTTACCACGATTGATAAAAAGAAAAGTCTATTAGACAGGTTATGCAGTGTGATGATGTATTAAAATGAAAATTGTCTAATTGTGTCTAACTGGGCATTTGTTGAATGGATCAAAATGAGAGGAGAATGAGACGATGGATGTGTAAGGAGAGACTTTAAGATTGGTTTAGATCTGATGACCTCAGAGGAAAATTAAATCTGTATAGTGTAAATCTGCAGAAGAGTTAACTTCGATAGTGTGGCCACGTTATAAGAATAATAATTCTTGGGTGAATCTAATTTATAAAACTGTCTCCATATTTTCAAACTCTATCTCTCCTGAAACTAAAAGTCGCAGAGTAGGCTAGGGACCACAAATGATTGGATTTTTTTATGGACCGTTATTTTATGGGTCTTTAACTAGTTAAAATAATTTTGAAGGGGTAAAAAGGGGTCAACATTGAAAAAATTGTTATACATTTTGTACATTCCTCTTAGTTTATTTTTAAACAGTTCATGTGCATGTCACGCTAGGACAGCAGTAACGTTACCAGCTTTAAATGCTACAATTTTGCTTTCAGTTTCGATTCTAGCTGATGGCACCCAAATACCGTTTTTTTTTTTTTTACTTTTTAAATCATGACTATAATAATATATACGAAATCTGAATAAATTAAAATATATTTAAGCGTATTTTACCACAGTGCAAAGTCACATTTGTCTTTATTATAGAATAAACGATTATAATAAAGCTGGGGTAGTCAATATTTTTTTTTTTTTTACATAGGCATCACCACGTTATCAAGGCCAAGAGGCCACTCAAGGATAAGGGTTAAAGAGTGTACAGTAGCAATTGGACAACATAGTAATCATTAGTAATGAAAATTTGTTAAATTTGATAACTTATATGGAACGGCTCATCAAGAACTTATTTACGCTAGACTTGAAGACAACCATATTGTAGTCAGCCGGAAAGAAGGAAAACGGAAGACAATTCCACAGGCGTGCAGTTCTAAGAAAGAAGCTTTGTTCATGGAATCTACGTTTAATCATACAAAATACATGCTAAAATATACCATACAAAATACATGCTAAAATATACCATACAAAATATATGCTAAAATATTCCCTGAGTTGTGCTTGGAAACATTCTATTTAAAGTATTCTAATTAGATGAAATTTGCAAATGGCTCATTTGTATTTATCACTTTTACCCTCTCCCAGTGTACCTAAACGAACACCAGCACTTATCCTATACATTGTCTACTTTAGCTTCTGTATCTCTTTCTGTATATTAATTGTACAAAGATAAAAGACATAATAAAAAGATTGAAATAATTATGTACGAAATGGGGTATCAACACAGGGAGTAATACTATTTAACTTATATTGAAAAAGAGAGAAAGAAAGAAAAGGAGGTGTAGGGAGCAGGCATATTCTAATCTTGGATTTTTATTTCTATATTTAACTATTTTTTCCAACTCACTTTTCTTCCCTATTTAAATAATCTAATTTTAGCTTAATGTATGACCCGATGGGTTATTTTTTTTCTCGTGGTCTTTATGTAGTAAGTTAGGCGATTTATCTTCACCAGTTCTAACAAATTCTCATATAGACTACAATTGGCTGATATGTTATATGATGGTTTTAATTTTTTTACTATAATATATATATATATATATATATATATATATATATATATATATATATCCATATACTGCACTGTTTTGTTGTATCACAATTTATTATAGACTAGCACCTTTCCTTAGATAGGAATTGACACTAAAACCATTGTGTTGAGAGTCGGCATGGGATCGGTGCTCATGAATGTCCTCAACAAATGTCAATTTAAATAAACTCGCCCACCGCTTTTACAATGCTCTACCTGCTTGTTATATATATATATATATATATATATATATATATATATATATATTATTCCAGGATTAGAATGTATTCATAGAATAAAAATCCAGAGAATGTCAACTGGTTTATATAATTCAATTATGAATATAGCTATTAATATCTTTTTATACAGTCATGTACAGGCTTCGTTACACTGACATTACAATGTTTCAATCTGTAGTTATTAATAACTAAGATCTCCTCAGGCAAAACATCTCTTTTCATTCGGGTTTTCATATTTTGTTCAATATGAACATCTAAACGAACGGAAAGCTGTTTCATCTGATGAGATCTTAGTTAGCGAAGCCTATACATATCCGTATAACTATATCTATCATTCAAACATGGTAGTGTTTGAGCATATGGTTAAGTGACAGTTTTAGTCATTTAGAACTGCTTTAAAGCTTCACCGCTCACTCATTTTTCGACCAAATTTCAAACAATTAATGCAGTTTATAGATCACCTTCTCAGCTATATTGCAAACAAAATTTCCCTTTTCGTTCAGTAAAACAAAAGTTATGATGAATTTACTAGTGTTAAAAATCTAAAAAAAAACGTAAGGAGGTGAGCGACGTTTTTTATGACTAGTTTCCATAGCAACGACAGCTTCAGCAACTACTGTTGCTACCAATGCACCGCTCTCGCGAAAAGAGAAGTAACAAGTGAAACAAAGAATGAAAGGGAGATAGTTGGGGGATTTTATTGAAAGCAGACGAGTGCCAACATCGTTATTACATATGTGTATGTTATGCTTATGGGTGCAAAAAAATAAGACTGAAATTAAAAAAAGAACAAGTGAATTTACTGGAAGCCTGGAAAAATCATGCATTACAATAGAAAAATGCGAGCATGAAAAGTAATATAGTTAAGCTTAAACATGGAAAAGTAAAGGACTAGTTGTTAAAACTAGAAAAGAAAAGGACAAGGTATTCTAGTAAAAAATATAAATTTATAACTTAAAATATTGCAGCATTAAAAATCTTTTTTATTATTCAATTTATAACATCATATAATCAATTTTTAATGTTACAATATTTTAAGTTATAAATTTATTATATTTTTTACTAGAATATCTTGTCCTTTTCTTTCCAGTTTTAACAACTAGTCTTTTACATTTCCATGTTTAAGCTTAACCATATTACTTTTAATGCTCACATTTTTTTATTGTAATATATATACATATATAAATTGTATATTATTTTGTTCTAAATGAATGGTCTACGGTAGAGTATGGAGTTATGTCCCTGACATTTATTTACTTTTAACCTCGAATGGCTTTTGGGTTTTGATAAATGGTAACAGAAACATTTGTTAACAAATACAAAGGAAAATGCTATTTCCAAGTTAAGCATGACAAATCGATAGAACATCGTATTACAATACATGTCATGTCGCAGCATCTCCAAAAGATGCACTCATTAATTTTGCATCTTTGATAATGTACCGTGATACTCCAAAGAGAACAATGGCAGGCAGACGTAGCATCTCAAAGAGATGTGTGGACACAAACAAACAGAAAATAGAACTTTTTCAGAGATAAGAGTGCAAGCGATTAGTTTCAAGACGACTGTCAATTGGTTGTTATCTAAAAATCAGTTCCTTAATCGCGAAAATGGCACCTTATTGTTTGGCAGAAGAAACTGTAGTTCTGCCAGCCTGCAAATGAGCTTCTAGATTACCAATGTTCGGCTCCAAGATATGGTGCAGAATTGATGGAATAAGGAAGCGGCTTTCTTAATTTTTCGCACCAACTTTGGTATTAAGGCAAAGCGGCTTGTCCAAGTGGCACTTAGTGGCCTGAAAAGATGCCCACCGTTTAAATGGTCAACGACAAGTTCAATTTTACCAGCAAGAATATCTGGAAATGGGGACTCTGGTTCTCTGCCATCATCCACGTTTCTCTTTAATTGAAATTTGTGGTTATCAGCATGGAATAACAAAAAATGGTTCTATTTTGATCATTATTTTTTTCATTGTTTATATGAGGGCTGGTGTTGCCGGGACCATAAAAAAATAAATAAAAGATGTTAAATAGTGTTTAGTTTCTCCCTCTCTCCAAAGAAAAATTCCTTTTCTTTATGTAAAGAATAAAAAAAATGAAACTCAAGAGGTTTTCAGAGCGTTACTGAAAGCGCCAAATCAAAATAAGGAAGCTTACAGAGCATTACTAAAACTAAGTTTCATCATTCTGCTATTTATTTGTAGACAAATGACATTAGTTAAGAAAGAATAAATTAAATCCGGAGTTAGTTTATTTAAATTTGATAATAATAATTTCCGCGATTGTGTAAATACATACTAGCATTAAAAAGAGTATGATAAAAATTGATATATGGCCGCCCAAGAATGAATATTTTTTTCTAAATTTTATATATTTTTCCAAGGATGTTTAAAATAAGACCAACTGTGCAGGGATTTGTTGTGTATTTTTGTAGTTTTGATTTGAAATAAAAAATACAGAATACTTCCCTTTATATAATAGACTAGCAGAACTACCCGGCCTTGTCCGAGCCATATAGGACAAAAAGACAAAATGAAGTTGTATTTAGAAACGTGCTATTCTCAGGATATTAAGCATTTTTTATGACTATATATCACTTTCCATTCTAGGTAAATCCGATTAGATTTTCTCATAGTTTAGAGCAAATGTAATATATGTTCTCAGCATCCCAGCAAGTGTAGTATCTGTTCTCAGCATTTCAGTGACCTAATCAATTTTTTGATTCTTTGGCTAAGATCAAAGTGTAATATTTGTTATTGGCATTCCTGATTTTAACAAATGAGGTTCTCTTAAGTAGGTTAAACTCCACGGTGTGAAAGCTTTATACTGGCGAATTGTTCTAAAGTTAATCTCCAGTATTATAAACAATTAAAAAGATCCTCGACCCTCCCACACCCAGAGTTAACAGGGTTTCATGCCTAAGGTTTATGGAAATTATCTTGATTTTTCATGTTTTAATGTCTACATTATTGTAATAATATATTAATATGATGTCCAATAAACTAAATATAAAAGATCAGTGTAGTATCTGTTCTCAGCATTTCATTGGACTAATCATTTTCATGGTTCGTCAAAAATTTTAAATTTAATCACGTTTTCTGCAGGATTTTTTAATTGTAATATTAAGGCCATAGCCGGGATTTAACATTTTTTCAATCACACGCGCGCGCGCACACACACACACCTTAAAATATATAAAATCATATGCCTACATGCACTGATATGCATGTGTATAACCAGATTCATAGGGTATTGTACATATTGCCTATATATATATATATATATATATATATATGGCGATTGGAACTATATTATTCTGGGAGGCCTCAATTTTTCAGAAATGCTATATATACAGTGCCGGCAAAAAGAAAGCCCGCACTTGTAATTTTTTTCAAAAATGGCAAATTTAAGCTAAATTTAATGTAATTGTTTAAACAACCTATACCTCATTTGATTGGCCTTTTATTTTTCTATGATTTTACCTGTACATATTTGACTCTTAATTGAAATATTCTAGTGCATAGAAGAATAAAAGGCCAATCAAATGAGGTATAGTTTGTTTAAACAAGTAAATTAAATTTAGCTTAAATTTGCAGTTTTTGAAAAAAATTACAAGTGCGGACGTTCTTTTTGGCGCCGGTTTATCTTCCCAATTTAGCAAGTAACTTGTCCGAATTAAAACATTAACTAACTGGTGACTTTAAATTATACTTATAAATGAATTAACCCGGTGTTCATGGGTTGCATGTGAGTAGTAAATTGATATATAGAGAAAAATTTTGCTACTTTTTGTGATTATGCATAATTGAGAGAGAAAGTTTAATCAGAATAAATATAATTTGTAAAAGGAGATAAAATGTGAAAAGTTTGTTTAAGAAGTGTTCGATTATTTTCCCTATTGAAACTGTAGATGCAGGAGAAAATCGACTTTACTTTATTATTACATTTTGGCAAACTTGGTAATATGGATACGGGTTAATATGCAGATTTGTGTGCATTCAGATGCATCACTACTAGCATACTTTACGAAGCAATCTAGCATATGCTGTTAAAGTAACGAACTCAAAGAAAAGCAGAAAAATCAAGAAAGAAAATCTACTTAGAAAAAAAAAATAGTGGTTACCAGACAAATTTTACATTCTCCACCCCCAACCCTTCCCTACTTCCGGATCCCAGAGTTATGTTTAATCGATTCCATCCATCATGTTTCGCTTCTGGATATTAATTACCACAAAAATATTGAATGAACAGTTTTTTCTTGGGATCTTATTTTCAATTCACTTTTTGTTTTTTTCATTGGTCGAAGGCTTTCAGATTACCATCAGTCATAACAAGGTTGCTGTAGACTTAAAAAAAAAACAAACAAAAAACAACAAAAAAACGTCACTTCTACTTATGTGTTTTGGGGGAAACTTTTATCTTTGTTTATCAGTCACACTAAAATTGTATTTTTTTAATAAATCGTAATATTTTGAAAACCACAATTTGAAATTAGCTTGCCTATTTCAGCAATAGATCTAAATATATCCTAAACATTTGACTTGGATCGACTCAAGACCTTATGTTATTTAAAAATACATGGTTTGTCATTGCTAAAGTTAGACATCACATTTTCGTTGGTCTGTCACACCTTTAAATTTGCATTTTCACTGCTAATCGCACTGATTGAATGGACGGAAAACATCTGTTCAGGTGTTATTTTTTCGTTTGGAACCAAAGTTTTCATAGTTGATTAATTTTGAATCACATTTTTACTGTTCCGTCATACTAAATAGCATATTCAATCGCGCTGGCACATTCGCTCCCGTGATAGCATATTCAATCGCGCTGGCACATTCGCTCCCGTGATAGCATATTCAATCGCGCTGGCACATTCGCTCCCGTGATAGCATATTCAATCGCGCTGGCACATTCGCTCCCGTGATAGCATATTCAATCGCGCTGGCACATTCGCTCCCGTGATAGCATATTCAATCGCGCTGGCACATTCGCTCCCGTGATAGCATATTCAATCGCGCTGGCACATTCGCTCCCGTGATAGCATATTCAATCGCGCTGGCACATTCGCTCCCGTGATAGCATATTCAATCGCGCTGGCACATTCGCTCCTGTGATAGCATATTCATCAATCTGTCACATTTGACCTCCAAATAGCATATTCATCGCCCTGTCACATTTGCTATCCAAATAGCATATTCGTCGCTCTGTCACATTCGCTCTCAAAACAGCATATTCATCGCTCTGCCACATTTATGCTTGAAATAGCATTTCCATTGTTAACAATCTGTTGAAGACTTTCATCAAGAGTTAATTGAACTTAGTTTGGATTTAGCATCTTTTATGTCACACCATAGCTTTAAAAAGCATTTACACCATTAAACGTGTAGACTGAATGGACGTATAATACGAACGTTTTTCCTGATTTCTTTTTTTCCAAGAGCAATATGAAGTGTCAGTCTGACATCTGATGAATCCTCCCCGATCAGGAAATGCAGTCCTTCCTGCTCGCCTGAACTTTATGCATGCCACGTTTTTGTCACGATTCAATTGCAAGCTTAAACTGTTGGGCGTGTTAAAAGACTCGCCTAAGGATTCGATCATGATGTCGCTCTTGGCGCGTTGTTGAATCGACTAAAGAAGTTTGAAACTTTGATTTTTGATAAAAGGAAATCAAAATTTCGTTTTCAAAATAAACAGATCAATAGATAAAATACTATTTGCCATGAAACGTTGACTTCCTGGAAAAAATGTTTTTTTAGACCAAGTGTATTTCCAACACTTCAATTAGGATTGTAGGTGAAAGGAACGAGTTCAGCATTACACCATGAAATATTTTGATACTTGTGCATTTTTATTACCGTGCTGAAATAATAACGTTATTTTGAAAGCCATTCTTAACATAGGAAGTATAGGTAGTGGTGGGATTCAAATTTTTTAAGAATAGGTTCTCAGAAAATGTTAAGAATAAAGAATCTACTATAATGTAGTTACGAATAGGGGTTTACGCAATTTTAACAACCGGTTCGCCGAACTCATATTTTAAGCACCGGTTCGCACGAACCGGCTGAATCCTATCACTGAGTGTAGGGTGTTTTGTAATTATTCTGTGTTTCCACCTAACAATTAAATAAAGATATCCTGAAACTTGAATTTAATGTGAAAAAAAAGAAGCTATTTAAAATAGCGCGGTACCAAAAATGTATAATCACCTTTTTTATGCTAGACTAGCGAGGGGTACCCGGCGTTGCCCGGGTGTTTGGAGGTGTGTGTGTGGGGGTTAAAAAAAAAGTAAGTATGAAGATCGAACCCGAACCGTTGAGGCAATATTGTAAATTAAAGTATGAAAAAAAAAAAAAAAAACGTGTGACGTTAACCATTGCCCCACCGCGAGATGCTAACGGAAACACGTTTGAATTTATTTAATTACTTGGATTTAGCAGGTACCCGTTTTAATGAGTTGATGAGGTCAAGTTTGACTGCGGGATAGTATTCATTTACTGCTGAACGCTTTTGTTTCACCCAAGATGTTATAGGAAAAAGACTAACCCACATGCGGCGAGCGACAAATATTGAATATTTATCTTCCCGAAATCGAGCAAATTAAATAGACAGGCGAGCTTCGTTGTTAACTGTGAGATATTACGATTTATATGTGATATAAAAAGTTTTAAAAGTTGTTAAGCGAGCGACCGCTTATCTGAAAAAAGCCTTTTGTAGACATACAGAAAAAGCGAACACACATACATACATTTTCGCTTTTAGAAGACGAAAGTGTAATCGAGTTGAGGGTTCTTGCATTCCTATGGTGCGTGCACATTGACAGAATTTACGGATTCTGTTTCTGGGGTTTGATGGTGATGCTACAATCAATGCTTCGGTCACTTTTCTTCGAGTTTTCTTGAAAAATAACGACTTTCATAAACGTTATAAAACATCAACAGTGCAGTTTATCTTTAACAATCTGATACTTATACAGAACAAGGGCCGTGCTATCGTTACAATTTTCCGGATAGTTTACGTAAAATGCCAGAAGTGCCAAACACTGAATAATTTTTTCGATAAAAATAGATTTGTTATTACTAGGGCTATGACAACAGAATATTGTCCTTGTTTTAACTCTCGAGTATATATCCGACACAGTTAATCTACATCACTCTATATAAAAACATATAAGATATCAACAAATATATACGCGAGTATCAAACCGATGAACAGAATATTCCGTTTCCCAGCTCTAGTTATAGTATAGATAATTCGATGAAAAATTAATTCAAACCTTAAAACAATATCCTTTTTGTTGTTAAGAAAATACAATGGTCGGACATTTTTTTAAAGAAAACTTTGAGAAAATTTACATTCAAATTAAGAAAAAAAAAATTCATTGTAACTTATATTTGATGTTTTTTTGAATACCAAACAACCGATAGCAAAAATATTTTTTTTCTTTTTTATGATTTTCCTTTGTTCAAATCACGATAAATATATTTAAATAAATATATTTTTTTTAATAATAAACCATTGATAGGGAATAAAGGTTTCTTTAAATGATAACACGGTTCTTATTCTGCATAAAGTAACAAAAAATGTTATTTCTTCATCAGTGTATACATGTAAACAACTCCAGATTCCATCTTCCATGAGAAGGGAGGAAGCAGCTCTCAAAAAGCCCAACTGCCCTTTCTGGCGTTTCACGAAAGATACTAAATACTTAATCCCAATTCGTCACACCCTCTTGTGCAAATGACACTACAGCTATGACCATAGCCGTTTTCTAATCTTAAATGGAAAATTCCACTACCTAATTATTATATATGCATAGAAATATACCATTCTAATATTTTTGTTACAAACCAGTTTCTAATATTGCTACAAAACGAAAGTGGTTTTCATAACACCAGGAAATGGATTTTGGCTTGCAGATGAAGTGAAAGTGTTTAGCATGGGACTAGTACTATTTTTCTTTCATGGAAATAGCTCCAGACAAGGTATGAAACCACTTGATGTAAAGAGCTAAAAAATAAATTCACGGTTAAAAACTAGCTAACAATAAATGTTATATGGATTCCGAGCAAGAAAGCAAATTTTTTCCCCTTTGTCAGAAGCATGATTCATGTAATATGAGGGGTAAAGGACACACTAAAGAAAGCTAGGTTTACACGGCTTCACACATTTAACCCAATGTCCACTCTCCTCTACTCTTCAGTCCAGCAGGTGAATGCAAATTGCTTGCATGACACATCTTATGTGACGTTTTCCATTAGAAATTGCAAGGTTTAAAGATTTGATGTCATGGCATATCGACCGTTTTTGCTCCTAAAGAAATTCCACTCATCGAGTTGTTAACGGTTACAATTATTTCTGCAATCAAATCATCTACAAAAGTGAGAATTTGTGCATGTGTGAAGACAACTCTCAACCTATATACTCAACGAATTTTTGATCTACAGACTTGAAATTTGATATATAGGGTATTCAAACACATGAAAAACGTTTTACTGTTTTCATCCGGAAAAAAGGCTGTGAAGAGGTCAAAATTGAAAAATCGGTACGTGGGGTTCATCTGACTTATCTTTCAACTGTTTAACGAATGCGCATGCATGAATATTTTATCTTACTTTTCTGGTGTACTCACTGCGTAAAGATTAAGAAAAAAAAAAAGTATTTCAATAGAATATAAGAAATACAATGTAATTGAAAAGTTTTCGGATTTGCTAAGGTAACTGAGTTTGCTTAAACATGCTTTTTTTTATTAAAATGATAATGAACTATATTGTTGCGACTAAATTATTTATATTGCAATGTAGCTAAATTAGCAAATTGACCAACAAACGAATACACGAAAAAAAATAAATATACAACAAATAAATGGCACCGTAGCTAATACAACGTTAATTTTATACTTACCTGCTCATTTGTTTGTGTTTTCAAGTAGTTTTATTGATCTTTATTTAATCTCAATAATTCAGTTTTTCCAAGCGGATGAAAAAAATGGCGGCATCTTTTTTGGAAAGCAAGCCTCGTTTTAATTTTTTTTTAACCTTATTTTACGAGAGTACTATAAACACCTCAACCTCCCCATGTTAAGAACGGATTTTTAGGTTGGGCGTGTTTATTCTGAAAGCCATTCTTCACATGGGGAGGTTGGGGGTGTTTATTTCTAAAGCCGTTCTTAACATGAGGATGTTGGGGTATTTACAATACGCTGGGTAGTCTTGTAAAAAAATGCTAAAATAAATTCAAGCACCTGTAAACCTTGAATTCCAAACGAGTCTTGCTTTCCAGAAATAATGCCACTTTTTTTTTTAAATCCGCTCGGAAAAACTGACATTTTGTGATTAAATAAAGAGCAATAAAAGCTACTTGAAAACAAATGAGATAGGTAAGTATGGAATTAACTTTTATCGGCTGTTGTGCAATTTATTTGTTGCATATACTTATTTTTTCCATATAGTCGTTTGTTGGTGAATCTGTTAAATACCCGTAATGTATTTGACCCAAGAAATCAGATTTATTTCCTGTTTTCCAAACCATAAATGCTGTGACCATGTTGTAGCAATCAAGCCACATCGTTAATTCAAAATTTCTCAGAATATTTGAATAAAAAGCAGAAAAAATCTTCAAGATATAAAGAAACAAAATTCCTGTATTTAGATTCCGAATTCGTTTTTTTTTTTAACTTAATTTCTTTTGAAAAATTTCATAGTGAATAAGCTGACAGGCATTGACTGCGGATCTAAACGGATTTGGTTTTTAAAGAAATCTCCGTGATCCAACGCCAATTCTCGGTTTCATGCCAACAAAGATTTTTTTGTACTCTTCTCTATCAGTGCCAAACCTGAATTTTATTGCTGCCACCTTTATGAAAAATCGGAAATTGTGAATTTGCATGAAGACTAAATTGCTGATAGCATTTCCAACAAAGTAAATGCATGCTAGTCTTGGAATCTTCTTGCCAAAGTGACAAAATGCAAAGAAAAGTTTTTCGGAAGATTTTTCTGTGGTTTATAATATTTGTTGTAAATGCAGATATGTATTAAAGACTTGCGAGTTAAAAATAATACAAAGAATTATGAGTGTGTAATAGCCTGGAGAGTGAGACAGAGAAAAGTACTCAAAACACACCGACAAAAGAGATACACATAGCGAAACGAGGGAGTTAATAGAGAGAAAGAGAGAGAGAGAGAGAGAACAGAAACAGAGAAAGAGAGAGAAAAACAGAAAGAGCGGGAGAGAGATAGATAGAGAGAGAGAGAGAGAAAGAGAGAGAGAGAGAGAGAGAGAGAGAAAGAGAGAGAGAGAGAGAGAAAGAGAGAGAGAGAGAAAGAGAGAGAGAGAGAAAGAGAGAGAGAGAGAGAGAGAGAGAAAGAGAAACGGAAAATAGAGAGAGAAAGAGAAACGGAAAATAGAGAGAGAAAGAGAAACGGAAAATAGAGAGAGAAAGAGAAACGGAAAATAGAGAGAGAAAAAAAAAACAGGAAAACCAGAGAGAAAGGAAACTAAGAAAGAGAAAATATAGAGGTAAAGAGAGGTAAGTGATGCAGCAAAAAAAAAAAAAAAAAAAAGAAATAAAGGATAAATTATACACAACAAAGTGCGTTTTAATGGCTTTTCACAAAATATGTTCAATTTTCTCATAAAAATCGTTTACTTTACATAATTGCAGTCGGAAAATTAAATATTTCTTTTTATGAAAATCCATATTGTGCTTGTTAGCGACACCAATAATTGTAATTAAATTTTTAGTCAAATAAAAAAAAATCATTATAATTAGCAATATGATAAAACTAATCTGATATTCTGTGATTTCCCTATTTGAGTTTTACTAAATGTTTTATCTGACTTTCTTTAAAATTTTGATCATTGTTAGTTTACCAGAGTCTTTTGTGAAAGTTCAATAAAAATCTGTTCAAATCGATTGAACATGTTGAATTTGATTTTTTCAAGTCATGTCAATCAAAACGCCGGGTTTCTTTAAACTTACTTGACTATTCGTATACGCTGGAGAACCTCGCTACACGCTTGAATACAATATCTCGCCACTTATTCTGATCTTGAGTCAATCTCGGCTTTTAAGAGTGACAATGCTAGTCTAGTCAGCCCATCTATTTGATGGTCGCTCTTTTTAACATTTAATCAAGGTCCTATGGGGTAGTGGATAAAGTATTTGGCAAAATTACGTTGTAAGTTTTTTTTTTACTTGAAAATGACTACTTATCAAGACCCAAACGCAACTCGAGGATAAGGGGTAATGAATGTAAGGTGGTAGTGTAGAAATCGTTAATCGTGTAAATTGGGTAGAATTTGATTATTAATAGGGACGGCTCAACAATAACTTGTTCCCATTGAATTTGAAAGCTACCTTGTTGTATTCAACCGAGAAGTAGGACAGCGGAACAGCGTTCCACAGGCAAGCAGTTCTGGGAAAGAGGCTTTGTTAATGGAATCTGCGTTTAGATTTAGGCACAGATAAAGATGGCGAGGGAATCATTTATTGTGGGTGTAGCTATTTGAATGTTTTTTTTTATGAAAGTTTCGCAAGAGGGGACCATAATTTGGAGATCAGTCGAGCACTTGTCATGGAGATAATGATGGAGCATAGGCAGGCTCGCAACGTCTCTTTTGTGGGAAAGAGGCTGCAGGGAAGAAAAAAGGGTAGCATCTACTAGTTTTCGAAGCCGGTTTTGAACAATCAAAGCTGGATAAGGCGCGCCGAACAATTTCTGCGAAGATGTTGCAACAATACTTCATTTTAGGGCATACCTAGACCTTATACACACATAGGATTGCATCTTCCGGAGGGAAAAGATTCATTGCGGGTGACATTAAAAATATAATTGCGATTACTTAGGACTTCTACCCAGAAATGGATGAGGGAACGAGAGCATGCTACTACTGTAGATTAAATAAAGAGTTGCGTTCGAAAAACCTTACAGATTCCCGAGTTAGACGGGATACATCTGAAGATCGGAACTAAAACATTGTGCAAATAACACCAAAGATAAACAAAGTAGTCTGAATAAAAAATAATCTTTATCTAAAAAAAGAAAAAAATTCTTTTAAATATCAGAATCATTATAACATTCATTGATCTGTTAATAAGAGTGGCGTTCCAAAAGTAATACCTCGTATTTTTTTTAATTCCCTCTGAATGAATCAGGAGATATTTCAAATTGTATTCTTATGATTATTGAGCATATGCATTCATTACCTGAAAGTTTCCTCGCTGTTGCAAATATTAACGGCGTGAGATTAAGAAAGCAACCCCCGTCAGGAGCGTTCGCCAAAAGCAGACATGGGTTACTGAAAAAATGCATTAAAAGCAGTGGTGGCTATGTAGAGAAATACATTCTGGGGCACAAAAGATCGGCATTTTCAATGTTACCACTCCTATTTTCGTAGCTCTTCACTATTCGGAGTTAAAAATAGGAGGCTTTACTTTTGGAACGACGCTCGTATTAGGTCTCTTTCTGATATCTTCATTTATTGGTCTATCTGATAAAGTTACTTCAAGATGTTAAAATGTAAATATTATGCATAAAAATATATATAGCTTCACCGTTTTCATCAGAGTAAAAGAAAACACGCAATAGCTAAGTGAATTCGAATTTATTGCCGTTTTGAGCACACTAATCATTAGTTAGTGATTCCCGGACATTGATAATTATAGTTAGGTAACTTATTCGTGTATATTGAGAATTGTTGTTTGATTAGTTATGTATATTTATATAATAAAACTGAACGCCAGATGGTTAACTTGTTCAGATAGAGGAAATAAGGCAGTGCTTTCTCTATAGAGTCATTCTCTATGTTACTATTTATGTATTTCTCTAGTCATCTCGGTGTTACTATTTATGTACGACAAATTAAAGCACGACAAATGTACGAGCACGCATGGCAACTCTTCCTACTGCCACTATATGCATGTGATTTATGTGATTTCGGCACGTCATTCGAGCAACTTGTGGCGGCGGAGAAAAAGCTGATTATATATTCTAACAATTTCAGCGCGTAAACAAAACGGCTTTTTTTCATAACATTCAACCGATAAAATCTCAAATGGTATTTGCGAAAAAGAAAATTTTGATTTTTTATGCCTGAAAAAAAAAAAAAAAAAAAAAAAAAAGATTGAATACTTAGCAATTTGAAAACAAAAAAAATTATTCACCAATCTCTGAAAAAAAAAGTACTCATGCAGAGAAGGTATCGATCTAAAATAATAACATTTAGAAAATCATTCTTTACATGGAGAGGAGATGTTTTATAATGATTCTGTCTTTTCACCTAACAATTTGATAAACAAAAGGTACCGTAAAAGCTTATATTTAATTTTTAAATACTATTTAAAAAACAGCACGTTATATTCACTGCGTCAGACCCAATAAAACTAAAGAAATGTGTTGATTTTATTGTACTAAAGTTTTAAGGAAAAAAAATAAAAATTTAAAACATGCCAGTCCATCTAAATTAAAATCAATTGCGCCTTGTTCTTGATATAAGAATCCCATAAAATTACTGAAAATTACTAAATATGATTCTAATTTTATTTTATGTTATTTTATTTTCATGTTTAAACATTCTTTTTTTCAGGCGAAAAAAGAGTTCATTTTTTGCAAATGTCAAAAAGCAAACTCGATTTCATATTTTTACGGCTGATTATTCCGACTAATTCTGTTACGTTGTTGACGTGTCACGATTGTCTGAACATAGCATCCGCAGTTGTTCATTGCCACAAGTTGTTCGAATGACGTGTCTAGAGAAACAGCAGGAACAGTTGTCGTGCCGGGTCGTGCATTTGTCGTGCCTTAATATGTCGTACATGATTAATAAAATACCTAGTCTCTATTTCCTACTCTATTTCCCTACGCGATAACTGTCAATTTTTAGTCTATAGACTCGAAATTTGAAATACCGGGTACTGAGATTTGGGAAAATCGATGTGACAGGTGTCAGCCAGAAATTTGGCTGTTAAGGGGTCAAATTTCAACGATTTGACCTTTAAGAACTCTACCAAACTCCTCCGACAATTTTGGGTCTAGACACTTGAAATTTTAGATATAGGTTCCTTGAACCTGGATCTTACTTAATAAAGTGATTTGAGCCCGAAACTATAAATTTTAAGGGGTCATAATAGGGGTCAAAGTGTTAAAAAATTAACCATTTTTTTTGTTTTTTTTTGCTTTTTTTGCACAGCATACACCTCCAAACACCCGAGCAACGCCGGGCACCCCTGCTAGTAGATTATATATTTGATATCACTTTATTCTTGATTTCCCATCGGTGCTACAAAACGTTGTAATTTTCTACATTATACTAAAGTCGCGTTTCTCCCAGCTTCAAAAACGCGGAGACGATATCTTCCATGTTAACTTGTTCGACTTTTCAAGTCGAACTCCAAACTCTAATCTGACTGATTACATGTATTAGCAAGCTACTTCATTACGTCCTTAACTCCACGTGACCAACATACACATCGGATGATCTACCTTCCTCGCGTATTTTGTTTATCTTCTAACATTCCTTTCTACCACGTTAACATTTTTAGGAACTATTTTAACATAAATAATTTTGGTACTTATGCACTTTTGTTACCGTGCTATAATAACAACGTTATTTAGAAAGCCATTCGTAACATAAAGAGGGGATATTTTCTTAATGTTCCTTACTTTCAGTTAATCTATAATATAAATCTCACCTGTCTTTTTAAATGTATGTATGTATGCAGGTAGGCATATATGTATGAATGTGTGTATGTTTTTAGATCTGCCTAAAACTTTCGACAGAGGCAATTGGTTTTCACGATATCGGTATCATTTTGAAGCTCAACTCTTCGAACAACAAATATCGAAAAATTGGCCTAAAAACATGAATTCCTTCACCTGGGCAGTTTTCTATACTGAGGGTCGTTTTTTTTTTTCGCTGACATTTTTTGCAAGTCATTCAATCCTCGCGTCCACGACGTTGCATAAAAGGCGTTATTTCGACCGCCGTGTACGGTAGGCACATCGATAAAACAGTTTGTTTTTTCACCTAATCTTCCTCTGGTGCGTTACGGGTTCGAGCCTGCTTACTCCTATTTTTTAATTTGTTTTCGCTGGCTATTTTTTTCTCTTTGCTCAACCAACACTCTTACACACACCACTTTCTTTTTCGCAACAGGGTTCGAGCCTGCCTACTACCACTTTTTTTTTTTTTTTGCTCGGCACACACCTCCAAACACTCGGGCAACGCCGGGCACCCAGGCTACGTTAATATAAAACATATAATACTTGTACAGTTTAATCAAGACATTAAAAAAATGAAAATATCGAAAAAGGGTTCTATTGTACTATCCGTTTCGGACTGAATATCTCCGAGAGAAAAAAAAAAAAAAAAAAAAAAAATTCACTTAATTTGATCAAGTAGTTTTTTTTTTTTTTTTACAGCGGAACAGTTTTTTTTTTATGACAGCGCGTTGAAGTCAGCCATCTTTGAATTTTTTTAACACACCAAGGGGAGATAACTCAATTAAAAGCGCCGACACTCCCTTCCCATTTTTACTGCTAGCTTTTCTTCCTAAGAATCCAACCTTTTCTCAGTATCATAAATTTTTTTTTCGCTGTACACACACACACACACACACACACACACACTACTCGATAAAATTAAGTTAATTTTTTTTCTCAGGAAACTTCATTCCATTACGGATACGTACAATATAACCTTTGTACGATATTTTCATTTTTTTAATGCCTTGATTAAACTGTACAAGTACCAAAGATAGTGTAAAACTTAACTTGAAAACACTAAAAAAAAAAAAAAAAAAAATAGCGCGGTAAACAAAGTGCATATTCAACAATTTTATTTGTAAATATTTATTTCGCTTTGGTAACATTCTTTCTGACATTCTATATTTACCAATGTCAATAACGATCGTAAAAATAATCGTCCACCTAACTTGGCCTTGCCCCGGCTAATATCTTAACATTAGAAGCTAGAAAAATGCTGTTAAATAAGTAATGGACACATATGCAAATCAAAACGAACCTGGACCTCTTCCTATCGCTAACAACTTTATAACATGAAATCTATTTAACTTATTTTTTTCACATGACATGAGTTAACGAACTTTTATAAGAATATCAGATATTTTTACTTTATTTGGTTATTAATATTGCATTCGAACGACTTCTTGAGGTTATATTTCAGGGCTTATTCCCTGATGTCTGGATCATTGCTGATCTTTTATAATATAATACATAGGAGGCGACACCTCTTACTAAAACGTCATTGTTATCTATGTATACTCTCATTTTTAAGTTATCTCCTCTGAATTATACTGGCAACAAGAGAGAATCAACTTTTCAATTTTAAAGTACACAAAAGAGTTGCATTTTCATTTAACGAAGTTCGAAATGGAGATCCACTTGTAAAATAGAATGTCGAATATTTGGTTTCAAATCAGTAGAGCTTACGATTGGTAGATACTGTTTGTAATAAGAAATATGTTACATGTCGCATTTGCGTGATAATTTTTTCATTTAGTTTAAATCGATTATTTAAAATTAAAAATATAAAAACGCATACGCCAAAAATATACGTACGCTTGCGCAAGCAACAATGCCCACTATTGATAACATAATGAATTATATTGCTTAATATCCGAAAAACATATTTGTAAACGGAAAATATAAATGCTATATTCATTTGCAGCGTACCAAATGTACAAAGAAAAAAAAATTGTTTAAACTCTAAAAAATCCTAATGAACAGTAATTTGATTAAAAAATTAATTCTTCCACCAGAATGCCTTTTAGCCTACGTAAAAACTCAGCCTTTTTAATATTTTGTTAAGAGTAAAAAAAAAAAAAAAAAATGGTACTCATGCCCGTGATAAAAAGATTAAAAAAATTGTAGAACCTTGTCGGTCTGGTGATAAGGGTAACGATTCAATTTCCTTCAACTCCAATCCCAAACTGAACAGCACAACCAAGATTCAGTTCACTCCATCATTCTTATAATCCAGTTAGCCAATCAAATAAGTTAAACGTAACAACTACCAAAATAAAAAGAGTCATCACCCACACAAAAGATTTCTGCTGCGACTCTTCCTGAGAGTCGCAGGTAAGTGCTTCATGTTTCCTCAATAAAACAAAATGTAAAAAAGACAACAGCGCAACGCCGGTTAGGCTAAACTAATCTATACTATTAATAAAATTCGAAATGTTTATTTATTTATGTGTGTGTCTGGATGTATATATACCAATAAAACTTTCGAACGGATGCATCGAATTGAAAAATTCTTTTTTTCCCCCTGAAAGGCGCGAGTCCCTGGATTGTCCTTATCTATATATGGTTCGTAACAAATAACGCGGAGTCACACAAACACACACACACACACACACACACACACACACACACACACACACACACACACACACACAAAACAAACAACAAAAAAAAACGAAATAAGGGTTTTTGGGCCGTTTCGCTTTGGTCGAAAAAGTTACCTGCCTATCTCAACTGAATTTAGCATTGCCTGTATACAACCGCGGTAACATTTTTTCGGTATACTGACAGTACTTGTGGCGCAATGGATAACGCATCTGACTACGGATCAGAAGATTCCAGGTTCGAATCCTGGCAGGTTCGTAATAATTTTAACCATCATTTTATCCAACGTTTACTCATTATTCTTACCCTTAGTTAGGGTATTTTTGTTTTTTCAGTGATTTTGTTTTGTGCATCTGGGAATTTCCTATACTCCGAGTTCACAGGGTAAGCGTTGATGGTAAGACGATGTTGAATGTACTCGATTTTGTGTTTGACTCTGCGTTGTGTGTGCCGACGCGGCGCAGCAACTAGTATATAATATTGGCGGACCTAAACTAGAACCAACCCCTTATAATTTTAACTGGTATTCTGCAGTTGGTATTTTTTACGACCTAACCCTGCGTAGTATAATCATTCCCAACCTCTCCGTGCTAAAAACGGCTTTTGCAATAAACACCCATAAAATCAAAAACCATACTACATACTGAAACATACTATAAAAATTATAGGAGGCGGGTTGATTCCCGTTCAACTGCGCCAAAATATTAAATAATATGCACTTGAAATTTTAAAATTAGATTCGTTGTTTGATTTCAGATTGTGCAAAGCTATCTTTAGTTTCTGGAAAAAGAAAAAAAATCACTTTAACCTTTTTATACTACTGGACCTAGATCTATCAACAACGATAAAAAAAAACAGGTACCAAGATAAAAACGGGGCAATGAAATGAATTCACGTTTATCCAGCTTCGCCTGAAACGTTTTATTTTTTTTTAATTAGGTAGAGGGTTCTATTTCGATTTTCTTTGACAACGGACACAATGGATACACAAGAACGATATTATCTTCCAATTGCCAAACTCCAAATTAATTACAATCTTCAGATCAAGACGAGACTTTTATTGGGTCATCTGGGACAGAAAAGGATACCGTCAAACGAAATCAGATGAAATAAAGGTCTGTGATTAAATTCCAGCAAAATGCTTACCAAAATCCTTGCCAGTCATCAAAATGATGTGTAGATCGATTCCAGTTAATAGCATCGGTACCAACTGGCACTTGCTCAACTAATTTTCAAAAGAAGATTACTTATTGGCTTACATCGTCAAAGATTACATACCGTCCTGCTTCCAATAAGTCGTGGAAACAGAAAGCGTTTTTCCCAAAGAAAATGCGTTGGGTTGCTGCAAGCTTTTCTTCTAAAACGGCCGAATCCATCAACGAGATTCTCAAGATTTGTAAGGTGAAGAAAATCACTCAGGCTTTTTAATTTGAAATTGAGGAAAAGTGAAGGAAATTTTGTTAAAATGCCACTGCAGGGAATTGTTTTTTTTTTTTTTTTTAGGAGGCTTGAATCATGCATGGCTGAGGTAGTCGTCTTCAAATCAACTAATCCAATATTAATTGACAGAATTTGGAATTTAACCGAAATTCTTTCTTATCTAAACTATTTTAACGTTTAACAAGAATCCATGTTAATACTAAACGGCTTCAAAATGTATATAAAACGCGGATATAATGAGGAAGAGTGAGAAAACGGACGATGAGAAATGGAGAAAATAAGGCAGGAAGATATGCGATAAGAAGGAGACAGATCGATGATAAAAGAGAGACAGACAGTTTATTTAGAAATTTAAACTGCACATGTGCCACAATTAAACACACCATTAAAAGATGAAATAGTTAAGAGAATTTTTTAGGAATGTTAAACAGCACAGGTGCCAATATTCAACTTCCCCGCCAAGATAAAAACAATCACGTTTCGGTGCTAATGCACTTACTGATCCGCGCGAGTTTTTAAATCGTATTTCCAAGTTTAATTGAAGTGTTTTTTTTATTCAATTGTAAGGTTAAAGTACAAGATAGGTACAAAAACACGCCCCCTCTCCATGTTAAGAATGGCTTTTTAAACAATAACATTATTATTTCAGCACGGATCAATAAGTGCATGAGTAACCGAATTTCAAAATGAGGCTTCCTTCAGAACAAGAAGGTTGCTCCATTTTTTTTCAAATCTACTGCTTTTTTTTTTTTTTTAGATCAAATAAAGAGCATTAAACAAACTTAACACAAAAATTGGCCAGGTAGGTATAAAAGTAACTTTTATTGGTTACAGTAACATTTATTGTATATTTCTTTTCGCGTAGTCGCTTGTTGGCTTTACTAAATACTCCCCCCCCAAATGCAAAAGAAAAAAACTGAACAAGGTAAAATAATAAGTCATATTATTTTGTCTCATACGCAGATCGCAATGCAAGACCAAACTAATCGCAAAAATTTGGCAATTTTATGATTGTTTTTTTTGGGGGGGGGGAGACTTAAACTTCAAAATAACCAGATTTTTTAGAATTTTAATCTGAACAATAGATACAGAACTACTGAAACTGCACGAAGCATTCAAATAACGTTCAATGTTTCGATAAATTCAAGAGGTTTGATTTAAAGATTCAGAAAACAAATTATTTGAGATTGACATAATAAAACTATTTTAAAAAATGTGAAATGCTTGGTTGCTCATAGAAACAGTTGTTTAAACGAAAAAAAATAACGCTGAATCAGACTTACCTTATCACTTGCGAGAAACTGTCACTATACAACTAGCCTTCTTTTATGAAGAGTCTATAATGATAAACGGAAGTGGCTTGGAAGTGGCGAATTGTGTGCAAGGGGAAGGAGGGATAAAAAGCAAAAAAAGCAATACACAAATTATAATTCACATTTTGCTTATTTTTTTTAACTTGTCAAAAAATATCATTGACCTATTCATTGCTTTAATTTAATTAGGTAATTGTATGAAATGGACCCCGAGATCATTTAAATTTTTACGGAGTTGGTTCCGGAAATTTACGAAGCAATTTACGGCTTGAAAACCACGAGAAAAAGTTAAAAGACAAGCGACACTTAGAGTGCACAAGGTTAAGCTATAGCTAAGTTTCGCTTCAGGTTAAATAAAATAGCCTCTAAAAATAATAACGATAATTAAATCAAAAACATTATTTTAAAATAAAACCGGAAGTAAGGTGGCTTTCCACTCGTAAATTGTTTCGACAATTTCCAAAAGTAGTTTTATTTTTTAGAAAGAAACTCATTTTTAAGCGGATTTGAGTTATTCAATGCCCGCCTTCCCATGTTAAGAATGACAATTTCGATTTGGAGTTACCTCCCTGGTTTCTTCAGACTGTTTTCAAAATGGTGTCGCTATTTCATAGCTCGTAGTTTGACCATGAAATTTGATTGTATTATTTGGATAAATAAAACAGGTGTATGTGTGTGTCTGTGGCAAAATATTTAACCGATAATCGCTTAAACTATTAATCATATAACACTGACATTAACAGACAATAGTAATAATACACCACAGATAGTTTATAACAAGTAAAATCTTTGTTTGGATGGTGTACAGAAAAATGTCGTCAAGGTGATTAAATGACTTACTGACTTCTAACGAATGATGACAAAAAATTTTTGTATAGTTTTAAAGGTTAAAAACTTCAAAGACTATATATATATATATATATATATATATATATATATATGTATGAATGTCTTCCCTTCAGAATTGTCATCACCATCCGTTATATGTCTCCCCGTATTACATGTCCCGTTATATATGTGCCCCAATATGAACTCCCGTCATCTTTAAATATGAACCCATGCTATGCAACATTAAATATGATAGTTAATGTATGCAGATTCTGGATCTTTTATAGAACATATTTTCTATTGATTGTTAAATTGTACCTAATTTATATACTATTACCCCTCTGGCGTTACTCGGTCGTAAAATACATTTAAATATATTTTAATTCATGCAGATTCGTATTTATCATTATAGAGCCAATACTCCATTAGTTATTAAATTGTACATGTTACATAGTAGTGATGTCAAGGCAAAACGATGACGTGGGTGCCATCAGCTAGAATCGAACCCAAACATTTCGCGTTCCAGCCTTAGTCGTTAAGTTTGAACAGTTTGTTAGAAATGGTGCTATGGCGTTAAAATTTGAGACGGTGACAGACAAATTCAGGGTTTTAGTATAATAAAATAATCATGGTGCTACGGTGAAATAGTTACCTATAAAGCATACTTTCAGGTAAATGAGTGACGGTGGTAGTATGTCTGAATGTGAAGGTGGAAATATCCCCAACTTTCTATATGGATGATTATTTCAGGAGAAGCTGTCAAGCCGAGGAAAAAAAAAAAGAAAAGAAAAAGAAACATATTGAAAGGGAATAAAAGCAACGTATATTTTCGGACACCAAGGATCAATAATTGACCTAAATGGCTGCCGATTCAGATGCGTATGACTTGAAAGCTATAATCATCAATTTTACAGAGGGAGAACACTTAAATCTATTATATAAAAGGGAGTTGTCTGTGTTTATATATGTTTATACGTCCAACTAAAAGTCAAGAACTACAATACAAACGCCCATAAGGTTGGTATATTCTTTATCAGCGTTATTCTGAATAATATACATCTAAAAGTTATAAATAATTATTCATTCTTTGCGGTTAACTGAGGTAGGTTTCGTTAGGAGGGGGGCGTTTTCACCCATTTTTAATGTTAAGTTTTACATATAAAAGAAAGTCGAATGTCTTACATTATTATATTAAATAAAATAGGAATTGGGTGGATGGAGACGGAAAAAGTCTAATACAGATGTAGAAAAACGAAGAAAGGAAAATAAAAAAAGAAAGACGGATAATGAGAGAGAGAGAGAGAGAGAGAGAGAGACAGACAGACAGACAGACAGAGAGTGAGAGAGACAGAGAGGGTTTGGTTGGTTGGTTTTGTTTTACGGCATATCAAACTTTTCAGATTATTTAATGCCGTATCCATTGATTTTGAAGAAATGTTTTTTGATAGAATATAGCTGGTTTTTTTTTTCAAGTCGGTTTCTATTGGGACCCTAGAAGCTACTACCACTCTGGGTCAGAGTGGACCTGGGAGCAAAGGCAATTAAAGAGTAGCTCCACACTCCCCAAAGCCCGCAAGCTGGGGGCCTCACAATTGGATATAGATAAGGTCATATTCAGGAGAGAGAGAGAGAGAGAGAGAGAGAGAGAGAGAGTTAAAATAAAGATGTTACACATATTTTTAACCACTTTTTAATTGCTTAAGGCCCGGGCAACGCCGGATAGCTCTACTAGTTATTTATAAACAAGAAAAGAGAAGATATATGCAGGCCTGGTGTAAAGCTCAACAAAGACAATTACTTAACTACATACGAAAATGCATTAAAAAATGTCTATGCTAAACCTTCTTGATCAGCGGCAGAGAAACCCGACGTTAACTAGGATTGGACGAGGCTAGCTGGTAGATACTTTTCATGAAATTACTTTGTTTTTATCAACCTCCCTCTCCTATTCCTGTTTTGTCTTCTAATGGACGGAATAAACTAAACTGTTGGAAAACTCTGAATTAGTGTCTTATACGTATGTCAGATATATGCAATTGAATTTGTTTATAAATCACTCCAGACAAGTAATGAAACCACTTAATGTAAGGATCTAATAAAATAGTAATTTAAAATCAAAGAGTGACCAAAGATAAATGTCTAATACATAGATTCTGACTCCAAACAAAACACTTATTCCTCCTTTGTGAGAAACATCCCCCATGGTATGCAAGAACTAAAAGATACAAGAATGAAAAGCAAAAGTAACAAGGTTGGCAAAGTAAACCAAGGTGCACTTTCTACTTTTCTTTAACGGGGCTTGCCATCATGGGTCACTTGGAGATAGGAGCGTGTATATATTTTGTACATAGATGATAACGTACAGAATTGGAACCACTTTTATTTTCTTACCCGGAGAATTTTATACATATATAAATTTCATTTAAAAAAATAATAAATATTAAGTTTTAAAGGAGGTCCGGAAATCTTTTCACATTTATGTTAGAAAATCACTTAGTGCGTCTTCCATTGTCTTTCCCAGATATTTTTATGTAGATGATTTAACTTTCATTAATAATAAGATATAGTTAAAGTTTTGGGAGGTTTATTTCCTGATAACACCCTTAGGTCAGAAGGTCGCTTAGAGATTCGAGAACACTTCCATTATCTTCCTGGCTGAATCTTACATAAGAATACACTGTTAGTTTTATGTAACTTATCTAACATATAGTATGTAGATAGAGAGCACGCAACCATTAAATACAGATATGTACATACATATCATATATATATATATATATATATATATATATATATATATATATATATATATATATATATATATATACTAGCAAAAGTACCCGTCGTTGAATGGGTTCAAAAATAGCCTACAGAAAATGGACTCTAATTTATAAAAGTAATAGGCTACAGAAAATGGACTCTGATTTATGAAAGTATGATAGGTTATGAAAAGGAAGGGTTGTAAAGAAATAGCTTCGAATTTGGGGGTATCAAAACCAAAGCAAAATATGATGAAAGTAAAAATAAAATAGATAAACCCTATAATTTATTATACCATACCTGTTCACACTGAAACACTTATCACAATATTCTGTGGATCTATATTAAAAAAAACCTTGTTAAACTTTGTGACATATTTCAATTCTATGGAGGTCAGGCGCGAACGAATACCCCATAATTTTATTATACCACTAGCGGGGGTACCCGGCTTGCCCGAGTGTTTGTTTCCGGGACGGGGGGGGGGAGTTTTAAAAAATGTTATGGTAGGTAAGTAGGAAGGATCAAACCCGGAGTCATGAGTAAAAGTAGGAAAATAAAGTGTGAAAAAAAACAACATCTGCAACGTTAACAGTTCGGCCACCAAGAAAAGTCCATTCCAGTTGTTTAGGAAAAAAAACAAAAAAAAAACGACTACGGTAGGTCGGCGCGAACGTGAAAATATAATGTGAATTGTCCAGCACGCTAACCACTACGCCACAGAGCACTGCAGCTTAGTTTAGTGATTTTAAATAACTTCACATGAACACAAGAACTACGAAGCCAAACCGGTGTTCTCTCCTCAACTGTTCCTTGTGAACGATCCCCACACGGTGTTAAGTGGTGGCAGGGGGAGGAGGAATTTATTAGAGAGAAAATATTTTACCACTTCCATTGATCTTAACCGATTTTGGCCGTGACTTCTCAGCAGAAAAAGTATAGAAATCTAAGATTATCGAGGAATTTGAGAAATAATAAGCCTATAACACACCTCAGATATTGTTCTGCCGTTTGTGCATATTATATTTGCATGAAATATCTTGATTTTTAATCCTATTAAGGTCAAAATAAGACGGGAAAAATGATTTCATTTTATTTATATAGAGATATTTCTTCAAACTGAAACATAATTATCAAAGTATACTCACGCAGATGGATACGAAAAGTCTTTATTAAAGTTTGTGCCTATTTCCATTCTATGAAGGCCAGGCGCGAACGCAGACCCCACAATTTTATTATACCATCCCTATTTAAGTTAAAACATACTTATCAAAGTATTCTTATGCATATCTATATCAAAAACACTTGTAAACGTTTTTTTTTTATTTCCATACTTTATAGACCCGGCGCGAACGCGGACCCCACAATTTTAATGAACCACCGTTCTGCCAGATCAAACATACCCATTCCTGTGTCTCGATACATCTTCTCTCATTTTATGTAATCAGTTTTTTAAATAGTCAACCATATAGGAGCCTATTCCTGACCCCTCCCCACACACACAGAGACGTTCAGCTTTATATATATATATATATATATATATATATATATATATATATATATATATATATATATATATATATATATATATATAATTATTTACTATAATAATTAAATACCTACAGACACTAGTGCTTCATCCTTTCGGGAATCATCAGTATCACGATTTACGCCAGTCGAGAGAATCGAACCCTGTCAACAGAAGTCATGTCTGCCTTCATTACTAAGAACCCGAACCATTCTGCTACCGACAACAGCGAGAGGTACAGTTAAAATTAAGCATTCATTCTTTTTAAATGCTTTTCACGTCAGTCAGAGTGATCTAGTCGTTATATGACGATCTACGCATATGAGCTAAGTTGACCGACTTATTACAACTGAAATTGCTCAACGATAAGAAACAAATTTCTTAAAGGGGCGGACATAATTATTTGCTATAATAATTAAATACCTATTGATGCTAGTGTTTCACCCTTTCGGAATCATCAGTGCAGGGTATCACGATTAACGCTAGTCGAGAGATTCGAACCCTATATATATATATATATATATATATATATATATATATATATATATATATATATGTATATAACTACTTCATTTACTCACATAAAATTAATATACGAAAGTATAGATTTATGCGTAAACTTTAAGTATTTACTTCAAAAGTGCTCAATAAGTAGGTGGAGCTATTTAGTAATTTATGAAATATATATGGCGATTAAGCTACACTGAATATTCGGCGTTTTATCCACTATAGGATTCGTCAGGCTTATGCACGAATTGTGTGGTTGTCTCGTCAACATATATAAAAACGAGAAACAACCACAGAATTCGCGCATAAGCCTGACGAATCCTATAGTGGATGAAACGCCGAATATTCAGTGTAGCTTAATCGCCATCTATATTTTATAAATGGCTATATATATATATATATATATATATATATATATGCACACACACACAGATTTATTAGGGACTGAAAAATTTTTTATCTTAAAACCATGACGCCAATGCGAACAGTATTTGCTAATTCATCTCTTGCAATTACATTTTATACCGAGTTCAAGTCTACTATGAGCTATAGTGATTATACACAAATAGCCTTGGGGAATTACCCCCTAATTTATGAGTAGTATAGTAACTTATGTTCGCCTAATAGTATATAATGAATTATTTACAATTGGTGTTTTTTGATATTAAATACGCCCTTAAACGGTAGCATGTCATGACCTATTTTTAATAGGATCTTTTAAAAGTTAGTTATAATATTAATATTAACACTATTGCATATTTTATTCCAATAAATTCCCGGATGTCTTGATGCCATCCCTCTTAATCTTAGAGAGCTTTGGGTACAGAAATTCCTTTAAATATATATCTTTTGGTGAACTTCATATAATATGTATAAACTTATCGCAGGAAGAATGTGAAAGTGATCCCGGATCTATATGCTTTCTTCTCTACTCCAATCTCTAAGTGGCTCCTGATAACAGAACATTTTTAAAACTCCAGATACGTACATCCGATTTTACTTAAATTGAAACCACGTGCATTCAGAACGTCTTCCAACATTTTAGTTTTTGACTGCAGTATGTTGCTAGTCCTGTGAAATTCTAGGAGGGTTAGTTTATTGCATACTTGTTTCTGTAGTGATATTTAGTCGTTAATGACAACGATGCTGATCATGCATTTTGTACGGGCAAGAGTGTTCTTCTATGGCGCTTGCTCTTCAATTCCACTTTCCAAGCTTTCTGTCATATCGTCCCGTTGTATGAGGGCGATAAATTACTATTTATATTATATTTCAGCTTCTACCGACTATACTGGGAGACAAAATCGGGAGAATATGGAGGGCAAAAACACACACACACACACACACACACACACACACACACACAAATTGTAAGTCAGGTAAAGGCGGGAAACACGCATCCAGATCTACGAAAACTTATCTCATAATTTCTATTAATGTAGAGATTATAAATTATTAAACGTTTTGTGTACGAAACACACGTGACACCCGATACCAGTTTCGCTAATCAAAATCTAGATTTGTCTGGCGCCAAACAACGTGGCCGCATCCTTTTTTCCTTCTATAAACAAACGATTTTCTTTAACGCTAATCCGTGAAAATTTTATTTGTTTTAAATTGAAACTAGTTACATGTTTTCGTAGAAAAAAAACGTGACTTTTTTACTGACGGCGAGAGAATGGCGTCCCAAAAATGTGCCGTCCTGGGGGCAGAATTGATTGGATCAGTGGAAGTGACGAACTAGGAGAGGATAGTAATCATTAGCTCCTCCCCATACCAGGCCACATGCCACATTTTTTAATGCAAATAAATATTTATTTGGCTAGCAAACAGACCGACGGTACATGTCAACTGGAGACATTGAAAACGTAGGCAAAATAAAAACACTTTATCTGAATTATTCGTTTGAAATTTGTTATTTTGCTTACACAATTCTTCGGAAAAATCAAATTAAATTTGTAAGGAGTTTATGTAGTTTGATTGAAGCATTGCAGTATGCAGGTTTCGACTAGAGTAGAATTCATATTTGACGAAAAGTATTTTCTGAAATATTATACAACACGGAACTTCCATATGACTTTAGACAGTCTAGAATATTCGAACCAGTTAGTTTACTGTCTTTTAATTATTATTCTTTAGACAATGCCCGTCCTTTAGTAATCTTAAAGGTATATATATATATATATATATATATATATATATATATATATATATATATATATATATATATATATATATATATATACATCTGTTTACGTGATTTTGTTGTTGATTTTTAAACGATATTAAGGTTAACGTCTCCGCCTCGGAGATCTAGTGTTTTTCTTAGAAAGTCGCCCATTATATATATATATATATATATATATATATATATATATATATATATATATATATATATATATATATATAATACCTTTTGGAACACACACACGCACACACAAACACACGCGCACACACACTTTGAAAAAACGTATGCAACATGCACAAAACCATAATCAAGAGGAACGCTTCTAGCTTTATGTATGCCACATATATCTTTTCTAATAACAATACCTACTTTCTATATCATTTTCCTTACACATTAACATACTTTATCAACTTTTATTCATGCTAACACATCTATTGCTATACAATAGTCTTTATACTTGATAACAATGATCAATCAATATTTCAAGTTTGAACCTGACATTATTCGTTGGTAAGGACATGTCAAGCGATACGCAATGGTAGGTACACCCTCCTACCCTTTTCGAGAAGCTACTGTTTCTGTTGCATAGCGAGGTGGATGTATCTAATAGATAGTTATCTATATGACGGATATGTATTTACTTATGTGTGTCTAGCCGTGCTATATATATATATATATATATATATATATATATATATATATATATATATATATATATATATATATATATATATATACTAGCAAAAGTTTCCGTCGTTGACTGGGTTTATAAACAGCCTACAGAAAATGGACTCTAATTTATGAAAGTACTAGTGGGGGTACCCGGCGTTGCCCGGGTGTTTAAACCGGGGGGGGGGATCGAACCCGAAGCCCTGAGGCGAAGTTTGAAAATAAAATGTGAAAAAAAACATGAACCGTTCGGCCAGCCAGAATGAGTTACTGAAAGATGTGTGAATGCATTTATGTAAGAACAAAATTGACAGGTGCCCGCAAGATTTTGTGCGAGCGTTATGACGACGACGACGACGACGACGTAAGAAATAGCTATTCAGCAAATGAGGTCAATGACCAGGTTTGTTTGTTATAAGCGAAGTAAAAAAAGAAAATATAAAAACGAACGTTAAAACTTAAGCGGGCGGGGGTAATCAAAACATCGAAAAAAACACAAAAAAAAACTAACGTAAGGCAAACGAACGATGTTAAATGTAAAAATCAAAAAAACAAAAAAGAAAACAGAAAAACGAACGTTAAAACCCCCAAAAAATAACACGTGAAAAATGGCTTTAATAAGCTTGTTTCGATATTAAAATTTAAAAAATCGGTGGGAACCCGGGTGTTTTTGAGTGTGTGGTCGGGGGTGGATAAGCGAAATAAAAAAACAACAACAAAAAAACCCAGAAAAACGAACGTTACGTGAAAAATGGCTTAAATAACACTCTATGAATAACATTCTATGGAGTTCAGGTGCGTACGAAAACCCCATAATTTTATTATACCATATTTCTTCAAACCGAAACATAATTATCAAAGTATACTTACACAGATATATATGAAAAGTCTTTATTAAAGTTTGTGCCAATTTCCATTCTATGGAGGCCAGGCGCGAACGCAGACCCCACAATCTTATTATACCATCCCTATTTAAGTTGAAACATACTTATCAAAGTATTATTATGTACATCTATATCAAAAACACTTGTAAACATTTTTTTTTTCAATTTTTAAATGTTTTATTTCCATACTTTGTGGACCAGGCGCGTACGCAGACCCCATAATTTTAATGAATTGTCATTATGCCAGATCAAACATACCCATTCCTGTGTCCCGATACATCTTCTATCATTATATGTGATATATATATATATATATATATATTTGACGAAGTGTATTTCCCGAAATATTATACAACACGGAACTTGCATATATAGTACGGCTAGACACACACATATAAATATATATCCGTCATATAAGAATTCGTCAGGCTTTAGCATAAGCCTGACGAATTCTCACGAGAATGAAACGCGGTATATTCAGTGTAGCTTAATTACCATATATATTTTATAACTTACTAGCTAGCTCTACCTATGCATTGAGCACTGTTGAAGTAAATACTGAAAATTTACGCATAAAATTATATCCTCGTATAATAATTTATATAATTAAATGAAGTAATGGAGTTTATATAAACGTGTGATTGACTATCAGTGTTGTGTTTTACTGTGATGTTTGGGTGTTCATAAGTGCTTATGGATGTGTGTATAACAGAATCAATATAGTAGTACATTAATTGGACAATAAACATACGCGACAGTCATTAACAAAATAACGAATAACAGTTTCTGTGAGTGTTTTATCAGGCCAAAATGGGCACATACTTTCATCCATCGCTTGATCTTTATTGACTGGTCCGTAAAAGCTAGAATTCATCTCAAGGAACGACAACTGACACTTGGGTTATATTTTCATGCAACTTTTATTCCCCGTCTTTGCAACTGCATGCAGTTCCTTATTTCTACATTCTTGCTATTTCCTGCACCCGATAGCTTCCACAGCGTATAAAGACCATTATTTCCATCCATTATCTAACCCGGTCATCTTTCCAACCCAACCTCTCTAACTGACTACGTGTCTATATTACAATTTTCCCTCTCTTTTCGTTATCTGGTCAACACTAAGTAATATTTTATTTTGTTTTAATATATTATGCTAGCTTTTGTTTATCTAACATTATCAAAGTTATTATATAAATTTTTAACATGTTTTACCTCTCTAAAATAACTTATCCGTTTCGATAACAGGAACATCCAAACATGTTCTATTCACAAACATTCACAATCGCCTATGATTTGGTAGACCTACAATATAATACTTCCAAGAATGACACAAAACCGAATAGAATAGATACTACACTTTGATTTTAGCTGGAATTTTAAATGATTAATACTAAATATTAATGTAATGAAGAAAGTTTGCCCAACTATAATTTCATATGGGCTAAAAATTGTATTAAATGTACAGGCACAACATAAACACGCTGCAGTTAAGTGACATTAAGCTTGGCCAATATTGAATGGGTGAACAGTTGGGAAGAGCAAAAGCTGTCTCTAAAGAAAATCACTTTAAATTTAAATTAATCTACAACTCAATATTGTACAAAAAACAGGCTCGATTTTGCCATAAAATGACCCGATGCTGGTTGACATGTCGTAAGACCCAACAACATGAACAGAAAGGTGATGGCGGCTACGTGGTTCACTGACAACCTACGTTAGCCACGTTCGGATCCATTTTGTTCAACTGAAACACATTTACTTGGAGATGTTGGCAACCTTCCTGTGGTCTTTTCTGTAAGTAACCAATGTCTTTCTAGAAAGAATTCTAACTAGAAAGATATCGGTGAAATGAATGCCAAAAATATTCATTTGTTTCACGCAAAAAGAATGAATGCTTTTCAATAAAACCAACAATACCTTGTGAAATATCTATATTTCACTTAGTCTGTTGGTCTGTTAGTCTGTCTGTATGTCTGTCTGTCTATTTAACCTTTTCTCAAAACTATTGAGCTGATCTGGCTGAAATTGTGTATGAACTTTTGTTATAAGAATGTGCAGCGAACTAAGTATTATAATATCTGTTTGAGGCATAGTTGGGGAGAATAAGGATTAATGATAATGAGTCGCTACAATACTACATTTACTCTAAAAAGTTTGACATAAAACATTTATTCTAAGTTAACGGACTATAATTTTTGCTCGTTTTTACGAGGTAAAATGTCGAGTACAAAATATATTAAACATAATTACGGTATGGTGTTACGGTATATCTCTATACCCACTCCTTGAAAATCTGACAAAAAATAGCTCGGCAGTACGTCTGCATGTAAAATTTAAGATATTTTAAATTGTCTATAAGTTTAAGTAAAGTGTTTACCTTTTTGTTTCAATGTTAGAGACAATATGATTTTTGGATCCATGTTAACAAGCATCTCTCCCCCCCTCTCTGGCTTTCTTACTCTTTCTGTTTTCTCTCTCTGTGTCTCTATAAGAGAATAGAGAAGGAGAGAGGGAGAGAGGGAGAGAGGGAGAGAGAGAGAGAGAGGTGAGTAAACGTGGAGGTAGACACGTTTACCAGAACCAAAGGTCAGCTGACCAAATTACGTATGTGTGACGTGGTTGGCTAGATCTGGGAGATTTTATTTGAGCTTTGAAGAAGACGGACGTTTTCCGTGGTCTCCCCCCTCTTAACTGGGGAGGGGGGAGGCGAACGCTGACGTGTGTGAAGAAGAGCCCACACAAGCGATTTCACTTCCACTTCTGCAGAACCTCTGGGGAAAGTGAAATAAAAAACTATAAAACCATTTCATCGTCTTGGAGTGATAAATCTTCGTCAAACAGGTATCAAGTCTCCCTCCAGGATGAGAAATTGCCAGATTGTTCGTTTTGAAGAAGCAGAGGTAGGTTCAGAAATTACATGTCACACACACGATTCCCTTTATGATAATCAAACACACAACCATTTATATTAGAGACAATCACACGGAATCTTTCTTATGTTATATAGAAAACGTAAAATGTGCCCCTAAATGAAGAACTCTATATAACATATTCAAATGTAACGAAAGCTCAATTTGGATGCCCTCAAGGATAACTTCAATGAAGAACGAATATATAACATCCAGTGCTTGTGGTGTCTCTAATTTCACTTTTTTTTTGGATAGATTATTCTGTAGAAAAAAATAAGCAGGAAGATTCAATAAAAGTTAAGTTCATAATTATATTCAATACAGAACAAAAGCAAAAATAGATGGATACGTTATTTTATTTTTGTTGGACACGCCCCTCCAGGGGATTAATGGACTATCTCATGACGTCACTTCCTTTAGTAACGTCACTTCTGGTATTCAGTACCGGTGCCGGGGAGTTTGAGAATGACACGCGACCAAGCTGGATGTGTGCAAATATCCTACCGCTGAGCAATGGTATTCTGAACTCGATTTTGCTTTTCGGGCCAGAATCAAAGTTTAGTATCTGTTCTGCAGATGCTGCACTTAAGATAATTTGCCCCAGTCAATGGAGGGAAACCCCTCTATACTAGGACAATTATTATTTTCGATAACCAGAGTGCCCCTTTTTTGCCTACTTTTAGGGGAGCTGGTTTTTACCCCACATTAAAAGTGTCCTTGTGCCTAATTTGCTTTGGTGGGGAAGCAAATAAATACAATATGTGAATACATGTTTCGTTTCTACAAATCCTGTGTTCCTTCGCTGATTACCATTTAGCCCCATAACAATTTTGTTGATGTGACTTTATATCTGTATGAGAATCTCTGTCCGTCGGTTTAAACAATACTAGCAAGAAGACCCGACGTTGCCCGGCATTTATTAACTGTTAGAGACATCATGATTCTTGGATCCAGTGCTTTCGGTGTCTCTAATTTCCCTTTTTTTTTTTTTGACAGATTATTTTGTAGAAAAAATAAACAGGAAGATGCAGTTAAAGTTAATAATTATGTTCAATACAAGACAAAAGTAAAAAAAAAAAAAATGGATACATTATTTTATTTCATTTTGTAGATGTGACATTATATCTGTATAAGAATATTTGGCCGTCCGTTTAAACAATACTAGCAAGAAGACCCGACGTTGCCCGGCATCTAATGGGAATCAACTAATGTCCACGCTTCCAATACTTTTATTGTCATCGAAATCGGCGAAATTGCTCATTTTTAATCATATCGATTGATTGCCTGCTCTAGTCGGGGATATACCGTGGTGCACCAGGAGGAAGTTTCACATATCTCCTTACAATCTGCATTTTACTTTAATGAACCTTCTGTTGATTTTATAAAATTGTTATATAACGACTTTAATACAAGTTTAGATGGCAGAAATCCAGTATTACGATTCAATTGTAGTCTAAACAGATGCATTCATTTCGAATGCGTCCCTGTCATATCAAAGAACCTGCTATCGAGTTTATGTGGCAGGCTTTTCTGCTTATGCGATGATAAAACTTCTCACACGCACTTGTGCGTTTAGGCTGTATAAGGATGTTAACTGTCGTCAAAATCTTACCGTTCTCCTTTAATAGGATATTTTCGATTATCGATTTTCAATACTTAATGAAGGTATTTCAATACCAAACCTATCTAAGAGCACACACAAGCACATAAAGTACATTTTCGTGAAATTTAAAAAAAATCGACTCAACCGTTTTGAAGTTCATATGGAACTACGTAACACACACATACACTCACAGACAAAATGATAGTTATAAATAAGTAAAGATTTTCATTGCTGAATGCTCATATTGAGTTGATGCATCAAATTTTAGAAATGTTGAAGCATCTCTCAGCTGGTCTGTCATGCTTTAAAATAGACTGGCAAATATCACGTTTGTTCATCAATTGCGTTTACATTTTTGTTGGTCTCTCACGCTTAATTTTTAAATAGCATTTTTGCCGGTCTGTCACACTTAAGTTTAAAAATGTACACCACTTAATATGTAGATCGAATGGACGCATTTAAGTTCTTGTTTGTATCGGTTTCCCCTGATAATTTTGCACTCGTTTCTCAATATACTTTGGAACTTTTCTGATTCGTTTAACTAATTTCTTTCTCCTTCCCTAGAACTACCTCATCATTTTTCCTACTTTCAACATCCAATTACAGTTCGCTCTCTCTCTCTCTCACTCTCTCTCTCTCTCTCTCTCCACATACCAACCACCCTTAATGCAATATCACCTTTTGTGATGTCTCATTCCATGAAGCCATTTGAAAACAGGCGAAAAGACATTTTCCTGAATGTCTTTGAATCTAGGCCACATCTTTCTGTTGATGACGTCAAATACAAAACCACTGACCAAAATGCAGAGTTCAATTCTTATTTTAATCCAGTTTATTTTTGTTAAGCTTAGTTTAAGTTGATAAATCGGACTTCTGTCTTTGATTTTTCGATAAAGACATTTGCAATAGACAGAAAATTCGGTGCTTCTTCGATATAGGAGCAACATTCGAAAATCAAAATATGATCTACTTCCTTTTTATGTCAATTTCAACTATTATCTACTTAGTTGCCATGTCGCAATTAGTTAAATATTATTGCATTATTACGTAAAACATGTAGTTTGATGATTCAGTGATATCCGCCATTAATAACAAGACAGACCGCAATATGGTTCTCGTTTTGCAAGATCTACAGATGTGCTAAAAGTTATCTCATAGGATTAGCGACTGTCTCGACACAGACTTCCTTTCTAGAGCAATTGCCCTCGACATATCAAAGGCCTTTGATAGGGTATGGCATAAAAGTCTACTCCACAAAATCTCAAGCTACGGTATAGCTGGAAATATCTTTTCAATTATTAAATCATTTCTCTCTGATAGATTCCTAAGAGTAGTGGTTGATGGGCAGAAATCAGAAGCTCACAGTATTAATGATGGAGTCCGTCAGGGGTCAATTCTGGGGCCAACTCTCTTCCTGATCTGCATAATTGATCTCCCAAATCACATCCTAAGATCATTGTAGACATTTATACTGACGACACTACCACCTATGACAACACTTCAAACGCTGTAAACGAACAAGTTCTCTCGTTGTGCAATGGGGAAAGAGATAGTTGGTTAATTTTAATACATTTAAAACCAAGCTTCTATCTTTCCATAACCAATGCTCTGATCCCCGTTTGGCATCATTCAAAATGAATGGCCTTTTTCTTGAGGAGGCTCCATGTTTTGACAAGCTTGTAAGCTTGCCCTTTACTCCTGATCTGAGATGGAACAAGTACATCAAATCCGTTGCCAATGATGCTGGAGAAATAGTGGGATCATTCTACCGTTCCAGTAGATATCTCACTGCTGATGCACTTTTCTACCTGTATAAGAGCAAAGTATGTGCTCTTGCATTTATCCTGCCTTGACAAAGTTCAAAATAAACTTCGAATCCTAGTGAAACCACTATCAATAAATTCCCCCACTCTTTATCTGTGCCAAAACCTAAACGTAGGCTCAATGAACAAAGCTTGTTTCTTACTTGTGGAACTCTGTTTCGTTTTCCTGCTTTCCAACTAACTACATTATGGTTGTCTTCAAATTCAACGTGTACAAAATCTGGATGAGCCATTTCCTTAAGTAATCCAATTCACAAAATTTCCACTACTAACGATTACTACGATATGTTCCCTTTCACCACTGTACACTCATTAATCCTTATCCTCTTGTGGCCTCCAGACCTTGATAACTGTTGACTTTTTTATAAAAAAAATTAATTCCCTTGAATTCAGGCTGTTTATATATAACTTGGAATATTTCGAAAAATATATCGATTAATAATTAATTTTCTACTTTATCGTTTTTTTTCGTAATATTTGTATATGTTACTAATTTCGACATGACAGTTACGTATGCACCGTTGCTTTTTAATGAATCTCAATATTTCGATTTTTGATTTTCACTAAAAACAAAGAAGCACCGAAATCTCTAACATCCCGAAGCTCTCTGGTTATAATTAATAAAATTATCAATTTTATTCACAATATGAAAACAAAAACGACAGTCAGCACTACAAATTTAAATAAAATTTATATTCTTAAACGCACAGATCGAATGGCTGTATCTTTCTTTTTTTTAGATGCACCCGAACATCTGTATAAGAGGCTTAGGTTGATCTGTCACGTTTTCAAATATACTTTCGAATATAATTTTCCCTTGCCTGTCAAATTATAAGCTTGAAAGAGCATTTTCATAACTAAACTCAGAAATTTAATGGATGCATGTAAAGAAGACCTGCCTTTTTTAAGATCCAACAAATGCATTATAAAGAGTTCAGATGGCTAGACGGTTTGTTTGCTAGTTGCTTTGTTATGCTTTGGTTTTAAATAACACTTTTGGGTATTTGTGCAGAATAAGGACAATGCGATTGTTGGAACTTTCCAAGCGGTTTACGTAAAATACCGAAACATTGAGTCAATGAAATCGTAGCAACCAATGTGATTGAAGAAAATATTTATTTTCTATCATTAGTTTATTGTAAAAAGAAACTATTTATTTTGATATAAACAAAAAGAAATCATAAAAAACAATTTTTCTTTGCTATCAATTATTAAAAAATAAATATTTCTTCCTAAAACTTACCTACAATGAATGTTTTTTTTTTTTTTTGAATTTTCTTACAGTTTCGTAAAAACTGCCCAATAATTATTTATTGGAATAACAAAAAAGAATAGCTTTTAATTTTTTCAATTTATTTTTAATTAAATTATATTTATCATAACAGAAATAATATATCTTTCATCGTGAAAATGGGCCAGCGTTCGTGTAAAAAATCACAAGACTTTTGTTCGACACCTTTCCGTGTTTTACGTAAATCGTCCAGAAACTTCTGACGATAGCACGATCCTTATTTTGCATAAGTACTCATTTTTAATCAATAATTATGCAAATTCCACGGATGCATATTATATTAGTACATCAAAGCATAGTAGAAATAGCATCTTTCTGCAGGTTAGTCGGTCACACTTATGTTTAAAATAGTCTTTTCACTGCGAGAATGAACGCATCTTAATAATATCCACTATTTAAAAGATTCATCCAAGAATTGATATGCGAGGGGTTATGGAGCACAATACCGCGGTACTGCTTCCCAGCTGACTATAAAATGCTATGAGATGCATTGTCGGTCAGTAGATCAATTGCTCGGGCAGCCAGTCTGCCGGTCAGTCCATCACACTTCAGTTTTCAATCGACGTACCTTATTTTAGATGCACACACGCCTTTTAAAACAGCATCTGACCGTTCGTTAGTCGGTTACATTCAATGTGGAATTTAGTACTATATTTGTCTTAAGCACTTGGAAAACTATCGTTTCCCTTCTTACCAACACACAGGGTGAGTCACTGGAGACGGATGTTTTTAGAACATTCCTTGCTCTCCTTGAGTAAGGGATATATAGTGAGGAAGATAATCATTAAACCTACGTTAGGTGCCGTTTAGTTTTTTTCGCAAAGTTTTATTTTCTTTAAAAAAACATTCGTTTTCCGTGACTCATTATGTATAATGTATGAATAGTTTGTCTTAATGTCGGCCTTTTTTTCCTTGCTGCTCCAAGCGTGCATTTACATCGAAGCACAGTACATATTGAAATGAATGGCTCTCGTCTTCAGGAGGCCTCAAGTTTTGACAAGCTTCTGGGCTTGATCTTTACTCCTGATCTTAAATGGAACACGTACATCAAATCTGTTGCCAAGGCCGCTGGAAAAATGGTGGGATCTTTCTATCAATCCGGTAAATATCTCACTGTTGATGCTATTCTCTATCTATATAAGAGCCAGGTACGTCCAAGGATGGAATATTGTTGCCACATCTGGGCAGGAGCAGCTAGAAAGGACTTGTCCTGCCTTGATAGAGTTCAAAATAGACTTCGTAGCCTCGTAGGAGTTGTCCTTTTCTCTTCCTTGCAACCTCTATCTCACAGAAGAGATGTTGCGAGTTTGTCTCTGATGTATCGTTATTTTCATGGAAGGTGTTCAACTGAGCTTCAATCTATGGTCCCCCCTCGCCAAACTTTCACCAGAAACACTAGCTGTACACACTATCAATAATTCCCCCACTCTTTATCTGTGCCTAAACCTAAACGTAGATTCCATGAACAAAGCTTCTTTCTTAGAACTGCACGCCTGTGGAATTGTCTTCCGTTTTCCTGCTTTCTGACTGACTACAATATGGTTGTGTTCAAGTCTAACGTAAATAAGTTCTTGATGAGCCGTTCTATATAAGTTATCAAATTTACCAAATTTTCATTACTAATGGTTACTATATTGTCCAATGTCTACTGTACACTCTTTAACCCTTATCCTTGAGTGGCCTCTTGGCCTTGATAAGTGGTGATGCCTATGTACAAAAAAAAAACGAAAATTCCATAGGGAAAGTTTCTTTCCTAGAAATACCTACCAGCATACTAAAAAATGATCGTTTTCAAATCCAATGTAAACAAGTTCTTATTGAGTCGCCATCTTTAATGATCAAATTCTACCAAATTTCCATCACTATAAATTATCACAGTGTTGTTTCACCGGCCATATGACATGCATTAACCCTTATCCTCGAGAGCCTTCAGGCTTTAATAGGCCGTGACTTTCTACTTAAAAAAAAACAAAATGAAAAACCGATGTATAATATATTATTAATTGAAAACCATTTTCTATGGAATTATATTAGAAAAGCATCTGTCAATAGGTCTGTTACAGTTAAGTTTAACGGTATTTGAGTTGGTCTGTCAGGCTTGAATTTGCAATAACATTTTTCGATTATTTCACTTAACTTAAATCTCTAAAATCAAGGAGTCGTTCTTATGATCTAACGCTTGATCTCTGCATGAAATACATTAACATCCGGATGTTCAATTAAGGTTATTTTATAAATCTCAAACACTGAGTATGTTAGGAAGTGATGCACATTAATTTTTCTCTCTCCAGCTTACTAGCCTTGGCCTTCGAGCCAGGAGCAGAAAAGGAAGTGGTCAGTTCTGGTCAATGTGGGGGGAAATCTTTCACATCAGACAATTGCTAATTTTGGACCCTGCCAGAGTGCCCCCTTGGGGGAGCTGGTTTTTCCTAGCCACATTAAAAAGCGGCCTTGTGCCTAATTAACTCAGTGGGGAAGCAAATAAATAAACAGCTTACTAGTTAATTACATTGTAGTATATCTTCGTTGTGGTCTCTTGACCTTGCTGAATTTGTTACGCTGTCCGGCCACCAACACCTCAGTCGCAAAGTAAAACAAGAATAGAAAAGAATTTCAACTCCTTTTTTTTTTGTACAACGACATTTATTTCACCGTCCTTTCGTTTCCACTGTGACGTCCCTCACGTAATCATCTTCTCAGACTTGCTCTTGAACGTCATCCACACCTCTAACGTGATCGTCTTCTCGAACGTGCTCTCCTTTGTATAGTTTTCTTTTTCCTTACCGTGACGTTATTTCGCCCAGGGTTCGGTATTTGTATATAGCCGTCCGCACTGTTATAAATTCAAAGATAAGAATTCATCTGGTCTGGTGGAGTTTAGTGCTGTTACTAAGCAGCATCATTTGAAGAAAGTGAACCATTTTTTGTGCAAACAGTCTGCTTCGGTTCGGAATGCTATGTTATTTGGAATATTTAATCAGATTTTACTTTCATCGAGTGTTTTCATGTCAGGATCTCCTGACATACTCCTGTACAGAGAGACGAAAGAAAATCAACGATAATGTCTAGCAAGCATTTTTTTTCCATATTTTTAAATGTGTCTTTGCATATTTTTTTTTAATGGAAGCCACTCCAGACAAAACATGAAGCCACTTAATGGAAGTAGCTAAAAATACTATTTCAAGCTCGAAAAACAGCCAAGGTTAAGTGTTAAATGGTCAGATTCCGACTGGGAAAACAGCAATTCTTGCCCCTTTGTCAGAAACATAGCTCATGTCAGGGATAAAGGACAAAATAAAAAAAAAGGAATGCGGTCAAAAACAAACTCAAAGTCCACCTTTTACCTTCCTTATATTCTGAGCAATTTCGTCGATCACATGTATTTGAAGTAGAGTTTTGAACGTTAAATATGCATATTCAACTGATACTTCTTAAGGTACCTTTTCACTGTTTTCTTCTTCTTTATAACGTAATCAGAAAGAGAAGACTTATTTTTTTTTAATGAAACTTCATGATTAAAGGCGAGGCCGGAAAGAGGGGGAAACGGCCAGCTAACCGGTTTCGCCCTCACTCGTTAGCAACTGAATCGGGGAGTTCATTTTATTATTTTTAATATGGAAAAAAAACTAGGATAACTATAAATATTTAACATAAAACTAGAGTTATGATGTATATTTACAATATGGGAATGTCTTATAGGCTAATCTCATTCAAATGCAAGGGGTACTCTCCCTGTTTACACAGGGAGGGTCTCTTTAAACGAACGTGAACAGGCTTCAAGATTATCAAATAATGATTTCAGTGTTCATGACACAGAATAGAAAATTAGTCAATGTTAAAATTCGTTGCACATGACGGTTTGTTGTTAAGTAGATGGTCCGTTATGGAAGGCCCGGGTGCATTATTTAGACTGTCCGTTACTCGGTGTTTTTTTAAAGGACGAAATAAATGTCATTTAATTTTCAGATTGCAAATCATTGTTTTATTTATATAAATCGAAAAAAACAACAACATAGCATTGATTAGTTTAGAGACGCCATCTTTTACTTTAGTAATTTTAGCACATTTTTTCTTTCTTTTTTCTTTTTGGAAAAACGAGCTTTGAGTTATCGTTGATGTTTAGTGTAGGACATACGGGAAGAGTGTGTCTTTACTTGTTATGGCTACAGCTGTAATTCCATCATTTAAAAGAAGAAAAGCAATGAAAAATATGTTAAAACACACACAAAATCCGTTTGTTTCTCGTTTTCTACGGATGATTTTGATTTGTCGTCTATTTTATTTGCTAATTGGGTTGCCGACAATTGTTGGATAAACGGAGGAGGAGAAAAAAAAATTAAGTAGCACATCTGTGTAATAACTATTAAAAATCATCAGCTGCGTCGTCACATGGGTGAAAGAGGCTTTGTTCAACAGTTTATCAGTTGCTCTGTAATGCGTACGTGTGAAATAGCATTTTCTTGGTCTACGACACGTGAGATTAAAATAGCATTTTCGTTGGTCTGCTATACGTGAGATTGAAATATCATTTTCGTTGGTCTGTCACATGTGAGATTGAAATAGCATTTTCGCTGGTCTGCTATACGTGAGATTGAAATAGCATTCTGGTTAGTCTGTCACATGTGAGTTTGAAATATCTTTCTTTAAATTATTTATGTGATTTTCTAAAACAGCATTTTCATTGGTCTGTCACACGTTAATTTAAAATAGCATTTTCGTAGAGCTGTCAATTGTGAGTTTCAAATAGCATCTTTGTTGATCTGTCTTGTGTGTGGTTAAAATAGCATTTTTGTTGGCCTGTCACGTGAATTTTAAGCACCATTTCCCTTGGTCTGTCACACCTGAGTTGTCTGTCACACACGATTTTGAAATAAAATATATGTTGGTCTGTCACACGGGAGTCGGAAACAGAATTGTTGTTGTATGTGAGTTCGAAGCATCATTTCCGCTGGTCTGTCACGATTGATTTTATACAGAATTTTCGTTGAACTGTCACATATTAATTTGAAACAGCATTTGTGTAAGTCTATTACACGCGAGTTTGAAATAGTATTTTCGTTAGTCTGTCACATGTTAGTTTAAAATAGCACTTTCGTTGGTTTGTCACAGATGAGTTAGAAATTACATTTTCAACATTAATCGTGCAAATTGAGTCGATGTATTTTAGTTCAACGTTCAATCATGACAATAGGAGGCTTTAAGGATCTGTCGGTTGGTCTGTCCTGCTTTTGTTTAAAATAAAGTCAGTATCACAGAATGCGCACAATTTGAGATGCGTCAAAGTATTTTTATAAGAAACACTGTATGTCTGTTTGTCCGCCACACTAAAGTTTGTATTAAAATTTCATTTCGTTCGTCACACTGAAGTTCAAAATAGCATTCTAGTCGTTAACTGCACATATTGAATGGACGCATATGAAGAAAATTTGTTCTTATTTATTTATTTTTCTTGCGTATAAGTATATTTGTTATAAATAATGAAAGCAAAATAAGTTTAAATGAACATTTTTTGTCAAAATGGGGTCATGAACAATTGACACACACAAAAAAAACAAGTGGTGTAATTTTTTGTTGTTAGAATTGCAAGCTTGCTCTAAAAAATTCTATTAGTTTTGCGGTTATGTTTCCTTTTATTTCAGTTTTCCTGTGGATTTGAGACATGATTGTTAGTTTATACAAACTGAGAAAGATTTTATTTTAACTATAAACAAATTACTTACACATAACTGTAATAACAATTGGGAAAGTGGTTTACTTGTTTTCTTTTACGAAATACAAACCTTTTTGCTCCCGATAATTTGTGTAAAAGGTTTTTATGCTTCAAGTTCTTTATATGTTAAAATATTTAGTAATAGTGTTTAGTTTAATTGTTTTATTTTACGGCATATCAACCCTTTTCGGATTCTATTATGCCAAATCCAGAAATTAAAAAAAAAACGTTTTATATCATCATCTGTTTTATATCTTCACGTATTTATTCACAGTGTTTGGTTTGATAGTTTTGTTTTATAGCATTCAAACCCTATTGCATCATATCTTTTTAAATATCTAAACAACTTCATAATATAAAAAAATCTTACTCACTACACAGAGGGGGTATAAAATATCCTATTACAACGATAATAATGCTTAATACCTCAGCGTCTATGTTTCTACGTATTTTTTTTTAAAATATTATATAAGGACATAAATATATACTAAAATAATTTTAGTTCTGGGATTGAGTCATGTATAGTTCTTCTAATAATCTGCAAATTATAATAAACTGAACAAGTCGGACATCTTTCACTTAAATATTTATATATTTCTCTCGTCTCTTTTCAATCTATATTCATTTAATCACTCTTTAATAGATTTTAATGTCTCCGCGCATTTGAGAAAGAGAAATTCACTTATCAGCTAATTTACGTATGTAAATTATATAGCAAAACAATCGGTCGCTTTGTCCAGGAAAATAATAAAGAAATAAATGAACTTATTATACTTGATTATGAAAGAAATGAATGGCTCAATATATATTAATCCCAAGTCAAATCACTCAAATTCTATAATTAAGCATAGTCGAATATCAATTAGTCATAGAATTAGCAGTAATTCCTCTAATAAAGAAGTTTTCGGTGACAATACTTAAAAATACAACACCGCTTTACAAAACAGGGATTTTGCTGGCACAAACATTGAATATAACGGCACAAATAATGCGAACTTTAGAAAGAAAAATAGAAACAGGAAAATTATTTGGTATACTCCCTGTTTAATCTAACAGTTAAAACGAAAATAAAACATATATATCTTACTCTTTTACGACTGCAATTTCCAGCCTATAATCCTCTACAAAAAATACGATTGGCGTTTCAAAAGTAATGTCTCCCATTTTTATACCAACCAAATGAATCAGAGGGATTGCTAATTGCACTGTTATGATGATTAAACTTATGTATTTATGAGCTCAATGCTTAGTCTCCCCGTTGCAGATATTGACCGTGTAAGAGTTTAAGAAAGCAACACCTGTCATGGACATACGTCCGAAGCACAGTAAAATAATAAATCATGGAACACAAATGGTGGATCTTTTTAATGCTTCCGTAATAGTAGCTCTTCAGCTTTTTGAGTTAAAAATATATGAGGCTTTACTTTTACTAGTGTGGGAAAATACGCTCAAAACGCCAATTTACAACCGTCGTTCATTGTTAGCAAAAGTGCATTGAGAATTGTAGAGACGATGTAGAAAAATGCATTCTGAGGCACAAATGGTCGCCCGTTTAAATGGCACCATTCCTGTCTTCGTAGTTAAAAAATAGAAAGCTTTACTATTAAAACGACCTTTGTATTCAATAAAAAAAAATACTGTTAAAATTAGTTATAGCTGGACAAACAACATAGGAAATAATTAGGAGTTATAATACACAGCGATTAAACAATAATAATAATAATAATAATAATAATAATAATAAAGGCAATAAATAGTTTACGTGCAGCGTTACAAGATTAATACTTGCTACAATAATTTCTTTACAGATTTACAGAGTTTATGAGATTCGAAAGAAATCTAATTGGAACAAATAGTAGTAGCGCTTGTGACCCAACCGGTCACGCGTGGGCTTGTATATATTTGGCGGGGGGGGGGGGGAGGGGGAGATAAGCCATGGCTTGCTTCAATCTTGGTGATCAAGGCATCAGATGTTGGACACAAATGTTTTACCAAGAACTGCAAAAAAAACAAACTAATAATATGAATATTCTGAAATACACCAATCAATCACATGAAATCAATCGTATAAAAAAGCTCTTAAACACACACACACACACGAGCGCGCATATCTACGTCTATATATATATATATATATATATATATATATATATATAATATGTGTGCATGTGTACGCATATATGTGTATGTATATATATACATATATGCATATATATATATGTATATATAAATATATGTATATATGTGCACATATAAATATCTGTATATTTAAATATACATATATATGTAGATATATACGTATATATATATATCTACATATATATATATATATATATATATATATATATATTAATGTAGATTTCTGTGTGTATGTGTGTGTACTGAGATGATCTGGAAAATACACGCTGTTGCTTTTGTTTTGGGAGGCTTTCAGAGACAATCTGGGAATAATCTGCCGAGAAAGAAAAGCCATGCAAGAAGGATTATTCATTGTAGATATGTAATTCTTCGAGACGAAGCTTTGGTTTGTGAGTTTACATGCTAGAGCCTCCTTGAAGGTACTGGTTGGGGGAAGAGCCTGCATAAAAGATGTAACTTCTCAGTTAGGAAGTGAAGGAATTGCACGTGGGAGGGGGGAGGGAAGTGAAAGGAATATTTACTAAAGAAATTGACCAGACTGCCGGAAATTGATTAGAAGATATGAAAAGAACATTTTTGAATACACATGCTGAGAAAATATGATGTCAGTTACACCCAGACGCACACATACGTATATTAATTGTCATGTATAGAAAGAAGGTTACACACACACACACACACACACACACACACACACACACACGCGCGCGCGCACACGTACGCAAACACACACACTCACGCATATATATATATATATATATATATATATATATATAGGCTTCACGGACAGACTGTTCTGCTGTAGTACTGTATCACAAATTTCCAGCGGCTAGACTATCACCCATATCAAGCCAAGAATCGAACTTTTAGCCATCTAATGACTGAGCTATAGGCCCGCAAACGATATTTACAATTTCTTTATAAACATTGATCGTAACTTTTAAAGTACTCCAATTATTTGTTTCTAATAAAAGAGCGAATTACGCTAAGTAAGCAACGCATATTTTTCAAATAACAACTTCAAAGCGTTTCAGCTGTTTCACGTGTCAGCCGACCCTTTCCTAAGAAGAAAAGTTTTGTTTACAACTGCAGATTTTAATAGTTGAATCTAATCGTCTCATGTACTGATTTTCAAAAGACCACTTCCAGGTAGAAAGAGAGTGGGAATTTTGACATCTGACGGGAAGTATTGTTTGTAAAATTTTGTCGGTGTTACCACTGGTGCCGCACTGTAATTGTTGACCTATTACGGTTACGGTAGATTTACATAGTCTTTGTTTTCTACAGCATTGTCTTTTTTTACGGAAATCGCTCGGGACAAGGCATAAAGCCACTTGATGTAAAGAGCTAACAAGAACGAAATATAATTATAGAAAAGACAGGATATGCCTATTGACCTTAGTTTTGCAAAGACCGAGGCTGTAAGTAGAAAGAAACAGTGAGCAGGAAGAGAGTCCCCAAATTTTGCAGTTCTTGAAAAGAACCTACTGGAATAAGAAGCTGTATTATAACTAGTATTAAAACAGCGAATTGATGAAGACAACTAGACCAACGAGTCGAGCAAGCTGGAACAAAAGAAGCAGGGGATAGATCAGAAAATTCTAAAGAACACATGGCATGCTAGTATTTAGAAGATAGATTGAGACTAGCAACGTCTCATCTATGAGAGAGGGGTTGAAGAAAAGAAGAAAGGGTCGAACCTATCAAATTACGGATGCGTTTCTGCAATTTATCAAGAACCTTTCAATAAGACAGAGGTTCACAAGCCCGAATATTACAACAGTACTCCATACATGATCGGAGAGTAGATTTGTAAAGAATAAATAGACAAAATATAATTGTGAATAACGTGTCTGCCTTTGTAATATCAATCGATTTTCAATTCAAACACTGGATCTTGTCATTAGGACTGAACAGCCGTAATGGGAATAATTTTTGTTTCAAATTCACAAGAAATTCACGATATTATCAAATTTAAAAAATACTTGATATTTTTTTAATATACCGCAAAATCACGTTGACACACCGGTTCTCGCCAGATCACAAAATTTAAGCAACGTTGAGCCTGGCCAGTACCAGATGGATGACCATTTTGGAATTCTAGGCGCTGTATGTGCCCTCCACTCGTCTCAGCATTTGTTTCAAATCGTCTTGTATCTCAACTTGCCACTGGTATGCAACAATGTTGACTCAGAAAAGACGTGGTTAGAGACTGTGCAACTCCTGCCACACAGATTTATCGAGCAGGCACCCTTACAGTGAGTATTCATGGTCTGTCAAGACTGAAGGAAGCCACGATATTTTTAATATAAGAATCTGCCAATTTCCTTTCCAGTTGAATTTATTAAATAAAAACAAACTTTAATATCATCAACGCCAGAAAAAAAATTTGATAAACATAGTGTAAGCAGTTACTCCAGCGAATATATATATATATATATATATATATATATATATATATATATATATATATATATATATATATATATATATATATATTATATATTATATGTATATATATATTATATATATATTATATATATTATATATATTATATGTATATTATATATATTATATATATATTATATATTATATATATATATATTATATATATATTATATATTATATATATGATATATATATTGTATATATATATTATATATATTATATATATTATATATAAATATATATTATATATTATATATATATTATATATATTATATATATTTATATATATTATATATATATTATCTATATAAATATTATATATGTATTATTTATATATATATATTATATATATGATATATATATTGTATATATATATTATATATATTATACATATATATATTATATATAAATATATATTATATATTATATATATATTATATATATTATATATATTTATATATATTATATATATATTATCTATATAAATACTATATATGTATTATTTATATATATATATTATATATATTATTTATATATATATATTATATATATATTAAATATATATTATATATATTATATATATTATATATACAATATATATTATATATATATTATATATATATTATATATATTATATATATATTATATATATATTATATATATATTATATATATATAGTATGTATATTATATATATAATATATATTATATATATTATATATATTATATATTATATATTATATATATTATATATATATATTATATATAGTATATATTATATAGATATTATATATTATATATATTATATATATTATGTATATATATTATATATATTATATATTATATATATTATATATAATATATAATATATTGTATATATATATATTTTATATATATTATATATTATATATATTATATTATATATATTATATATTATATATATTATATATATAACATATATTATATATATTATATATATTATATATATCTATATTATATGTATTTTATATTATATATATATATTATATATTATATACATTATATATATTATATATATTATATATCCTATATATATATTATATACATATATATCCTATATATTATATATATATATATCCTATATATATCATATATATATCCTATATATATCATATATATATCCTATATATATCATATATATATCCTATATATATTATATATTTCATATATATATATTATATATCATATATATATTATATATATCATATATATATTATATATATATCATATATATATATTATATATATCATATATATATTATATATATCATATATATATGTCATATATATATATTATATATATATCATATATATTATATATTTATCATATATATATTATATATATATTATATATATATATATATATATATATATATATATATATATATATACGGTTTATTTTGCCACAGTTAAAATTACTACATTATTTTTCAATGAGACCATCACTGACGAAGACGACACTTTCAAGGCAAGCGAGTATTTAGTCATACTCTACGGCGACTATGTCTTTGTATTTAGTGTCGAACGCCTCCACAATGGCAGTCTTCAGAGAGTTGGCTGTGTTGTGGTTGTGGTTGTGCTTGTTTGTTTTGGTCCCAATCACGCCACAGGAAAAATAGTTCGCAGTCGAGTGAGGAGCGTATTCACAAATGAACTACACGTGGTGAAGAACATTGTTAACGAACTACGCGTCTGGTGATTTTGGCTTTTTTTTTTTTTTTTTTACAAAGGCATCACCACATTATCAAGGCCCAGAGGCTACTCAAGGATAAGGTTTAAAGAGTGTACAGTAGAAATTGGTCAATATAGTAATCATTAGTAATGAAAATTTGGTAAATTTGATAACTTATATGGAACGGCTCATCAAGAACTTATTTACTTTAGACTTGAACACAACCATATTGTAGTCAGCCGGAAAGCAGGAGATGTCCTACTGGTAGACATCCGAGCGTCTGTTGGCAATTTCGTCCATCCACAGCTTTACTACGCTCTTGGCATTTCGTTTACTTTTTTGTCAAGTGTCAGATTTTCATAAAACACGCTATATACATATGTGTGTTTGTGTGTTTGTATGATTGCAATTTTAAATTGTTACATAGCAATATAAGTACAAGTGTTTGTTTATATATATATATGTACGTGCGAAAATATTATATATTGTGCAGAATTCTTATCGAGTTCTATCCAGCAATATACCTACAAATATTCGTGTGTATGTGTGTGAATAAAATTTTAAAATCCTACATCGCAATAAAAGTGAAAGTACTCGTGCGTATATATATATATATATATATATATATATATATAGATATATATATATATATATGTATATATGCATAAATAAAAATGTATATGGCAGCAGTATTCTTATCAGATTTACAGTTGAATAAAAGCATTTATGTCTTGGATAAATCTTATTGTCGAATACTTTAAAAGAGGTAAATTGGCTCTCATACACCTGATTAAACAGTGCTATCCATGAAGGTTACACGGTGCCAGAATCTTCTAGTGTAAGACAATCTTCGTTTATATATATATATATATATATATATATATATATATATATATATATATATATATAGAGAGAGAGAGAGAGAGAGAGAGAGAGAGAGAATACTTGTTACGGTGTGTGCGTGTGTGTGTGCATATTAATGATGCGTCCATCTGGTTTGGTGCATAACCACTTTAGAGAAATATTTCTGAAAAAGAAAAGGAAAAGAAACGATGTTACTGGACTTTCACAAAGAATGAACAAACACATTTAGTTGTCTGAGAATTCACTATAGAACAGGAAATGACACATGTTGGGCATCTCCTCAGTACATAGAGGCTTACTACACACACACACACACACACACACATACACAGGAGCATATAAAAACGATAAACAACCACAGAATTCGCGCATAAGCCTGAAGAGTCCTAGAGTGGATGAAACGCGGAATATTCAGTGTAGCTTAATCGCCATATATAATTTATAAATTGCTAACTAGCTCTACCTATGTATTGAGCACTTTTGAAGTAAATAATTAAAGTTTACGTATAAATCTATACTTTCGTATATTAATTTCATGTGAGTAAATTAAGTAGTTATATATATATATATAAACCAAAACAACAAGAAGGAATAACTTCGTATTTGTATTTTTCGGATATTATAATTGTTTCGACATCAACCAGGCAATTAAAAATTTTATGTTATCTTACCATTCTCATAGTTACATCTCATCAGATATATTTGAAAAAAAACCCAACAAAGTTTGTACGTATTTTGACACATTTTTATTCTGTTATAACTACACAGGGCAGTAAGTCCCGCCATCTCGTGCTTTTAATAAGTCCACCATCTGTGTTCAAGAAATTATATATTATTATATTATTATATTTTATTATATATATACTCCCATATTTATGTAATTATTAATAAAAAGGTATTTGTCTTTATCGTTCATGCAAGGAAACCCAGCCCTATACAAGCAACCTATTTTGCAGTAATTACTGCCCACGTATTGAGCAATGTTGAAGTAAATACTGAAAATGCATATATAAAATTATGTTTGCAGAAAAATAGAAAAACCGAATGAAATTATTAAAATAATCAACGTTTCGTCCCTATTTCAAAGGACATCTTCAGGATATTGAAGTAAAAATGCAAGAAAAGAAAAAAAGTCGTAGACCATACGAAAAAGAGAACAATTTTTGAATCCTACCCATGTCGGGAAGGACAAACCTATGTGTTCGTATGGGAAGGTTGGGTTGTTCAATGTCTATATATACACTTTTAAAAAATGCGTTAAATAAATATGTACACTTTTTTTTTCTCTAAACTTATTCATTTTGTTGAAATATTTAAGGAAAAACGGTGTACCGGGATCTGTTTTGATATTTTGTTCTTTGATTATTATTTTCCCGATGCTAGGGGCTAAATGGTAGAAGCCCTTTCTTTGCGTCATAGTATTCGTGTTTAATATTAGTGCTGATTCTAAAAGTGTTCTTTTAGCTCTATCGATCACGTATTTTATAGTTTTCGCATGATCTAAATTAAATTAGTGATCGTGTTCTGTACAATGGCAAAAGAGTGCATTTAGGGCGTTACCATTCCTTATATCTCTTCTGTGTTCGTAAAGTCTTAGTTTCAATTTACGCTGTGTTTCACCTATGTACGCTTGTTGACAGTTGTTACATGGGATGGAATATATACCGGCGTCGGATGTGAGGGTTTTGGGAGAGTGCTTTGGTAGTTTTTAATGTCTGTTTTATTGATGTGGAAGTTGTTTGTATCAAGTGAAAACCAAGTCTATTAAGAGTGTCGTAGATTTTTGTATTTTTGGTGTGGGTGGGAATGAAAAGATGTCTGTTTAATAGTGAGGTATTTGTTTTATTTTTCTGTCTGTTTATATTATAGTGTATTTTCGTAGCTTTTTTCTTTCCCTAAGAAATGAAATAGGATGGGTACTGTAGTATTTTTAAAACATTCGTAATGTATTGAAATTCATCATTAAGATATTGGGGGCTGTATATTCTAAAGGCACGCAAGAAAAAAACCAATAATCATGCCAGTCTTTATTTTATCATTGTGGTGCGAGTAGTAATGAATATAATCGTTTTTGTGTGTGGTCTTTCTATGTACTTTGAAACTCAGATTGGTTTCTGATCTGATGAGGAGTATGTCTAGAAAAGCTAGGGAGTGGTCTAGTTCGGATTCATGTGTAAATTTTATAGATGGTTCTACTGAATTTAATTCATTTCTAATTTGTTCTATTTGTGTGTTTTTAGGGAGAAAAATAAGAATGTCATCTATATATCTAAAATATGTGGAGTTGTTAGGAAGTCTGTATTTAAAAGAGTTGGTTTCTAAGAATTCTAAGAATAAGCAGGCTAGTACACCACTAAGGGGAGTTACCCATAGGGAGTCCAAATTTCTGTCTGTAGTAAGAATTATTAAACTGAAAGTAGGTTCTATCGGTGATGAGTTTTATAATTTGTATTAGTGTATCTGAGGGAAAAGGTAGGTCGGCTTTAATTTTATATATATATATATATATATATATATATATATATATATATAGAAAATAAAAAGGAACAAACCGTATTATGTGTTCATCAACGTTTCGTCTTTATTTCGAGACTTCCTTTCATCCAGAGGAAGTCTCGAAATAAAGACGAAACGTTGATGAACACATAATACGGTTTGTTCCTTTTTTTTCTCTCTATTTTGTAAGAATACTATTTCCATCATTTTCATCATATATATATATATATATATATATATATATATATATATATATATATATATATATATATATATATATCTTAGAGTGATCTTAGTTAAGTTTTGTCTCAGAATACCCCTGATAATTACCGATAATCGAAACAGTTATTTGTATTTATCTATCATCGGTAAAGCCATTTTTCCATGCTGTCGCTTAACAACGAGCCGTGAAAATTCTACTGTGGGAATTTTGATAGCGTGTTTTTTGGGGGGGAGGGGAGTGCATGACGTGGTCTGTAAGCTCAACTTCGCACGTAAAGTTCTTATTTTTTTCATTAACTGCAAAGAATTTTATAAGACTTGAAAATTTACGTGTTTTAATCTTTTTAGAAGGAAGTAACCGTTTATCAAGGCCTAGAAGCCACTTGAGGATAAGGGTTACTGGCTGAACATCGTGATGATCGGTAATCGTAGAAATTGGGTAGAAATTGATTATTTAAGAGGGTGGCACAAGAAATTGTTGAAACGGACCATGTTATAGTCAGCTGGGAAGCAGCCCATGGTACTTTGGTTTACAGGCGGCCAGATTTAGGAAAGAAGTTTTGCTCACTGAATTTTCGTTTAGTTTTAGGCACATATTCTTTTATTCGTCTCCACCAGGACATACAAAATAAATCAAGTTGATATTACCTACTAAAACTTTAGCATGAGCAACAAAATGAAAGCAACATTGTAGTCAGAAATAAATTAATGTGTATATGTTAAGTACGTCTACTGTGTATAATATTTTATTAATATGTACATTTTTAATTAAATTTCATTTAATATGAAATATATTTTAGGCATATTGGATGTGTTGATTTTTTTTTTCAGCGATTCAAACTAACATTCGCATATCAGAACACATGATAAATCAAATTTACTATATTTTAAGACGAAATAAACGCAGGATGTCAATTACAGTATCTAAACAATTGCTGCCTAACCTAGACACGTACTATCTATCTAGCTATATCTATCTATCTATCTCTCTCTCTCTCTCTCTCTCTCTCTCTCTCTCTATATATATATATATATATATATATATATATATATATATATATATATATATATATATAAAGCTGTGTGTGTGTGTGTCTGGTCACGAATAGGCTCCTATATAGTTGAATATTTTAAAAAACTGATTACATATAATGATAGAAGATGTATCGAGACACAGGAATGGGTATGTTTGATCTGGCAGAACGGTGGTTCATTAAAATTGTGGGGACTGCGTTCGCGCCTGGTCCACAAAGTATGGAAACAAAAAATAAAAAAATAAAAAAAAAACGTTTACAAGTGTTTTTGATATATATGTACATAAGAATACTTTTAACTTAAATAGGGATGGTATAATAAAATTGTGGGGTCTGCATTCGCGCCTGGCCTCCATAGAATGAAAATAGGGACAAACTTTAATAAAGACTTTTCATATCTATCTGCGTATGTATACTTTGATAATTATGTTTCAGTTTGAAGAAATGTGGTATAATAAAATTATAGGGTGTTGGTTCGCGCCTGACCTCCATAGAATGGAAATGTCACAAAGTTCAACAAGGTTTTATAAATATTGATCCACAGAATATTGTGATAAGTGTTTCAGTGTGAACAGGTATGGTATAATAAATTATGGGGTTTATCTATTTTATTTTTACCGTCATCATATTTTGCTTTGGTTTTGATAGCCCCAAATTCGAAGCTATCTCGTTACAACCCTTTCTTTTCAAAACCTATCATTCTTTTATAAATCAGCGTCTATTTTCTGTAGGCTGTTTTTGAATCCAGTCAACGACGGGTACTTTTGCTAGTATACATATATATATATATATATATATATATATATATATATATATATATATATATATATTATTTTAGTTATCCACATACAGTACTGTTTCGCTGTTTCACAGCTCATCAGTGCGACTAGACATGCAACTAGATCAAGCCAGGATCGAAACCCAACCACCCAACTGATAGTCGGAGCTTCCAACCGCTATATATCTATATAGGAATTTATGTATCTATTTGCAGTATTTACTCCGGCAGTGCTCAATACACAAGTAGAGCAAGGTAGTAAGTTTTTTTTAAATATATATTTCAATAAAGCTACACAGAATGTTCTACACTTCATTCTCATGAGGATTCGTCAGGCTATTACATGGAATTGATGTTTCTTGTGTTTTAATATATTTCCGTGCTACTGGGTTTGTCAGTTATCCAATCAGATTGCTTGTTCCTCACACGCCAATTTATTGTAGCCAATAGGAGTGTGTTTATCGAGCAAGAGAAATTTGATCTAAAATCAGTTTCCTTGTCCTTTTTGGCGGGGATCTGATTTCTCCTTTATTGTGTGTTGAGAACTGATCTAGTTTTAATGTGAATATTTTCCACTTACATTTTATTTCATACTACTCTATTTTTTTAATGTATTTACATACTTATTATTTATAATTATGATTATCATTTTTGTTATTGGTGTTGTTATTATTATTTCTTCCCATGTGTGAGTTCTTACCTTGAAGTAAAGGTTTTTGTGCATACATACGTTTGTTATTTCATTCTTGCAGTTTAATAAATTTGAGGGGTCTGTAAAGTTTAGGATAGCTAATTTCTCATTCAAACATAGTCTACACGGGTCGTTTAGGTTTCTACATATGCTGGCCTACTATACTATTTTCCATTCTACTATCAGCGACCATCCACATTCCAAATAGTGGTCTCCTAATGCTGTTTTTATTCGTGGTCTTTCGTATGTGAATGTACTTTGTGGCCATAATGTCTGCTTTTAAAATCCACGGAGATCACTTCTACGTAAAATTTTTTGTTATTCATATTTTCTGTAGCAAATATTGTGGTCTGGTAAATGATGCTTTTGGTTAGGCATTTATTTTGTAGCGTACAGAGTGCCTACGTTCTACAGTATATATATATATATATATATATATATATATATATATATATATATATATATATATACTAGCAATCGGTGCCTGTCATTGCCCAGGTGTTTTGAGGTTAGTGCTGAGAAAAAAAACGGTCAATTTTTTAAAACTTTGACCACTATTATGACCTCTTAACATTTATTGTTTAGGGATCAAGTCAAGTTAATAAGTTAGATCCATGTCCAAGGAATCTATATCTAAAATATCACGTGTTTAGACCCAAAATTGTAGGAGGAGTTTGGTAGAGTTCTCAAAGGTCAAATCGTTGAATATTGACAACTTAATCGCCAAATTTCTGTCGAAAACCTATCACATCGATTTTCCCAAATCTCAGTACCCTGTATATCAAATTTCAAATCTCTAGGCTTAAAATTGACAGAGTTTTAGCGTAGGGAAATGCACACAGACGCACAGACACACACAAACACTATCACTTATATATATATATATATATATATATATATATATATATATATATATAAACATAAACATCATATATATGAGGATAATAGTACGCCATATATATAACAAAAGACCATTATTTACTCAAGTGAAAGGAAAACCCGGGGGAACTTTACCCAAAAATAAATCTATATTTTTTTTGTGTGTATTGATAGTCTTATAAGCGAGTAATTATTAACTCAGCCATCTTGATTCTTAACCAAACAGAAAGTTCAAGTAGGGGGATTTCCCTTTTTTTTGTTTTTTTGATAGCGAGGCCAAATTTCACGAATTTGGCCTTTTTTAAAGCAGTTTGGCCTTCAAAATTTCTGTTTGGCCTTTTTCTTCACCGATGAAATCTGGGGACGCAACGGGAATTTTCGGCAAAAAAATGTTGTTACTATGCACATCTATGTATTGAAATACAATTTGTGGCAAAATTTCAGCAAAAACTAATGGATGGTTCTCTCGCAATAGTCCGGACAATTCGCTAAATTATCTCGTCAAAACCTTAAATCTCGAATTTTTGTGCATTTTTTTTTTGGGGGGGGGGCTAATTTGGCATAATAGTGTCCATTTAATAGTATTATCTTGAAAAAAATAAAAAAATAAGGAAAATTACCAAAAATAACAAACAAGAACAACAAAAGTGTGCCGTATTTTTAAAAGTTTTATTGCGTTGTTTTTATTTGCTTTTTTTATTTCATCGGTGAAGAAAAAGGCCAAACAGAAATTTTGAAGGCCAAACTGCTTTAAAAAAAAGGCCAAATTCGCGAAATTTGGCCTCGCTATAAAAAAAAGGGAAATCCCCCTACTTGAACTTTCTGTTTAATTAATAATGACTTGCTTGTAGCGTTGATTTTTTTTCTTTTTTCGCTATAAAAAATAACTACTTGATGTAATTACGTGATTTTTTCTGTAGGAAAACTTTATCCCATGACGAGTACGTACAATATATATATTTTTTTAATATTTCGATTTTTTAATGTCAATGGAAAACTGCACAAGTACCCAAACCCGAAATGTAAAGACCACGAGTGAACGCGCGTTTTTTTTTTTTTTTTTAGTTTAGTTTGATAATGGCGGCCGTGATGTCGGAGGTTCGATTGTTAGATTGTTAGTTTCGTATTTTTGTAATTTGTAAATCGCAAGTTAGGAAAAAATTAAACCCTTTCAAGATGAACAATAAATAAAGCCATAATATTTTATGGTAAAGTTAAGAGCCTACGAACCATAGTTTTTTAGGAGATGTGATTATTGGATTAACCAATCAGAAATCGTCTGTGGCACACACATCTCTGTTTATATATATATATATATATATATATATATATCTTTTAGCCTGTCTGTCTGTCTTTCTACTTTTTCTCGAAAACTACTGGATCAGTCTGACTAAAATTTTGTATAAACTTTTGTTATGATACAGTATAGCGAACTAAGTATTATGATATCCCTTACGTGACAAGTTAGTGATAAACAGATTACATACCACAATACTGTAATTACTCTACACTGCGTGTCAAATTATTAACGAAATAACATTTTTTTTACTAGTTGCAGAAACTTACTGGTAGTTTCGTATCAAAAGCTTCAGAAACATTGGCAATGCTGAGCTGTGTGTACTGTGAAATATTCGTACTGTTCCACGCAATGCAAAGAACTTGCCATCGTAATTGCTTAATCCGCGGTATTTGAGGTGTGTTAAATTATTAACAAGGCAGTTTGTTTCATCAATAAAATGGGTCGTAAATGTGGTTTGAGTAGTTCGGAAAGGAGTCCTATTACAGAACAACTAGCAAAAAGTAAAACTACTATCGGAATATCGAAAATGATAGGAAGGTACCATAAGAC
>NC_136490.1:123319783-123354783 GCF_053919585.1 Euprymna scolopes | reverse complement strand
ATAGTACTATTAGTATTAGTATTATCAGTAATAGTATTATTATTATTAGTGGGATTAATATTAGTATTATTAGTATTATCAATATTAGTATTAGTATTATTAGCATAAGTTTTATTAGTATTAGTATTATTAGTATTATTATTAGTAGTAGTAGTATCATTAGTATTAGTATAAGTATTATTAGTATTGTTATTATTATTATTATTATTATTAGTAGTAGTAGTAGTAGTCGTACATTTTATTATAACTTAATATTATCATTTTTAGTATCAGTTATATTAGTAGTATGAATAAATTAAATTGTTGTCATTATTATAATGATTATTAATAGTAGTAGTAGTGGTAGTGGTACTATAAATGAATTATCGAGATTATAATAATTTTTATACAAGTTGTTTTTTTTTCTATTATAAGTATGTTTTATTATTTTACTTAATCTTATGTAACACAACAAATAATTACTATCACGTTTATGGTTTCATTTCATAAATGAAATATAAATTTAAAGATAACCCAATAAAAAATACCTAAAATATTAGTATGATAAAATACCCAAAAGACAACACAGAATGATATAATTATATATAAAAAACGAGAAAGTTATTAAAAACAGTGAAAAACAAAGCAAAAGTGTCCACAAGATGTGTTGTATTGGTATAACATCCATTTATGAGAACGAGGAGGTAAGGTACAAAATATTTTTTTTACTATGTGATTCCAACGCCATGTTGGATTCTGCGTGACAGTTGAGATAATCTAAAAGTCTAAGTTTAGAAGAACATGCAGGATTCACAAAAATACATTTTTTTTTCATATTGGGATCGAATTTGTGACAAGTTTTTTTATAATTATTTTTTTATATATATTTTTGGTTTTTGATTTTTGATTAATCTGGAAAAAAAAGCTAATGGAACCAAATGCGTCAGGTTAATAGGCATTCCTTTGTGGATTCATGCTGTTCGTTATTTTTATTTTGCATGGAATTAATTTGTATATATTTCCAGCTACATTCCTAAATGTAAATTCTACATTATGCTTGTCTTCTAAGAATATTTGATCAGGAAAGTATTTCAGTGTGTTTTGCTAAACTTTGTAATAACGATGGACAGTGCTCTCAGTTATGTGACGACAGAAAACATTGCTTTAAACACGTTTCGTTATAAAATATCAACTTTCTTATGTTTTTACAAGTTGATAGTTGGATCAGCAAAAACAATGAAAAATTAATAATGTTTTAAAATCAACTACACATAATTGATATTCACAAAAAGATTGATTTGGTTTAAGACGTCGAGTTAAGTAGAAAAATATATTTTATCTAGAACGTTGCGTGTTAATTAAATATATTAAAATGTACTAAAATATATTAATATACATTAGGTCTAAGATATAACGTTATTTACAGGGGGAACGATAAAATTGTCGCCTTAGAAAAGACTACATGATTTCATTTCCATTATTTTTTTTATTTTGGTTTATCTGTGCCTAAATCCAAACGTAGATTCTATGAGCAGAACTTCTTTCTCAGAAGTGTACGATTGTGGAACTCTCTTTCGTTCGCCTGTTTCCCACCTGACTACAACTTGAATGTTTTCAAATCCAGCATAAACAAATTCCTGACAAACCGCCCCATTAAGTAAGACACTCTATCAAATCTCCAATACTAATGATTACTACAATACTATCTCATTGATTACTGTACACACAATAACCCTTATCCCTGAATTGCCTCCGGGCCTTGATAAGTAGTGACCCCCATGTAAAAAAGACCATATACTAGTTGGTCAGTTGTGTATAAATCCCAAGAGTTATAAGAACCTTCTATCATGTCTGAAAGTGAAACAATGTTCAACGAGCGAGATAGAAGATGCGCCACTGTACAACTCGTGCCCTACCGATCCAAATTATGACAACAGGACGATTTCTAATTTCCATCACCATCAAAATGCAAATCCGAACGGTTCAACGCTTGAGGGCACAGGCCCAACAAAGTTTCCGGCCATGGTTATGATATTTGACGTGGTTTCAAGTGAGGGCCACATCATGCCACCTCACATCTTCGAAATCAGATTGAAAATCAACAACAAAATGTACATGAATGTGTTGAAGGGTGTGGTGATCCCCTGGTGCAATGAAGTGGCTGCATGCAGATTCTGGGTGTGGCAGCAGGACTCGGTGCCGGCCCACAAGTCCAAAGAGACCCAGGCTTGGCTTCAGGAGGAGTGCTACAACTTTGTACCCTTCTATCACTGGTCCACCTCCTTCCCTGGCTTGAACCCGCTGAACTACTTTGTTGGTCATACGTCGAGAAAATCACCAACGAGACCTCCCACAGCACCAAAGTCAGCATGTTCGCAGCCATCCGGCGAGTATTCGCTGAGCTCTTGCGTGCGCTTGTGGAAAAGTAATGCTCCACGTTCCGGACCCATATCGAGGCGGTGATTGAAGCTGAAGGTGGCTACATTAAATATATGTCAGCTATACTACATAATCAAGTTACCTAAATTGATTTTTTTCAATAAAAGCATTAAAATAAAGCTGTAGTGTAGTTTTTTTCAGGACCACAAAGTTATCGTTGCACCCTGTATTAAAATGTATTAAAATATATTGGATTCATTAAAATGTATTGAAATATATTAGGTCTAAGACATGTGCATTAGGTATAAGACATTTTATTATTTATTCAAATATACTAAAATTCATTATGTCTAAGATATTGCGTTATTAATTAAAATGCATTCAAATGTATGAAAATGTGTTCGGTACTAGACATTTCGTTACTTATACAAATGTATTAAAATGTTTTAAAATGTATGACAATGCATTATGTATTGCATTATTTATTAACGTATATTAAAATTTATTGGAATGCATTAGGCATAAGATAGTGCGTTATTTATTAAAATATATTAATATATATTTAATTGTATTAAAATGTATTACTTATAAGGCATTGCGTTATTTATTAACTTGCATTAAAATTTATTAAATGCATTAGGTATAAGATGTTGCGTTATTTATTAAAATGCATTAAAATGTATTAAAATGCATTATGTATAAGACATTGTGTTATTTAGTAAAGTTTATTAAAATGAATTAAAATTAAAATTATAAGACATTGCATTATTGATTAAAATGTATTAGGTATAAGACATTACGTTATTTCTAAAAATGTATTAAGTGTTGTATACTGTATTAGGTAAACTATATTGTGTTATTTATTATATATATGAAAATGCATTAAAATATATTAAAGTGCATTATATATATAGACATTGCGTTATTTATTAAAATGTATTAAAATGCATTAGTTATAAGATCTTGTGTTTATTAAAATTTATTAAAATGCGTTAAAATGTATTAGGTCAAAGAAATTACGTCATTTATACAAATATATACAAATGTGTTTAAATATATTAGGTCAAAGATATTGCGTATTTATTGAATTATATTTAAATTTCTTTAAATGCCATAGGTTTAAAATTTTAATTTATTTATTTAAATATATTAAAAAGTATTTGGTCCATGACGTTAGGTTGTCCTGTTAAAATGTATTTATATTTGTTTAGTAAGGATGTTTCATTATTTAATTTATTGAAATTTATTAAAATATATTTTGTTTAACACGTTATATCATTTAGAAAGACATATTAAAATGTATTAAATTAATATTAATTAATATATATCTATCTTGTTTTTACTTGACTGAATTGTTTGTTTTATACCAATTATGCAATGTATATGAACAAAATAACAGATTTAGATTAATTAAATACATTTTCTTCGGATTTGATCCATTTGAATGATTGCAGGGTTTGAAAGAATTGAAATTTCAAAGTAAATACAAACTAGACATAAAAATAAAAATAAAATGTAATAAAATGATGTTTTGGTATTTGTTCAAATTAATATGTTGCTTTACGTTCAATGAGAAAAAAACACAATTAAAAGAAAAAGAAAACAGAAACAAATTCGACGCTATTTATATTCTTTCAAAAAAACAAAACCAACGAATGTGAAAATGAAAATGTTTGAACTTTTAATGGCTTCCCAAAACAAAACTCAAAATGGAGTCGGATAACAAGTGACTAAACACACAATCTACACACAATCATTCGTGCAATAAATGTTAGGGACACTGAATGGCTTAGTTAAATTAATAATTAAAATAAAAACCATGAAATATCTGTTCATTGTTCGTGGTCAAAAAGGTGTAGCAATAAAGAGGAGGGAAATGAATGGACAAAGATGGAGAATAATGACACGTTGGTGGGTCGCCATGTTGAGAAGAAGAAATGAATAAAAAATGACCGGAAATAAAATGTTTGCAAAAAATTATAACATTTTATTTAATGAAAATGAATATAAAAGCAGAAATAAAAATTAGATTTTTGTGCATAAAATATTTATTGGTTATTTTTGCCATGCAAAAGAATTTCATGTCAAGAAGGGTTGGGAAAGATAGGTAATTCGTAATTTCAGTTTATTTATTTATTTTACTTTTTAATTCTTAGTATAGTTATCTTAAATATTTCGTCCATTGTTGTTTTTTTTTTTCAAATTTTTTCACTGGCATTAATTTAAAACAGTTCATTGTGACCAATCTGTTTATATATATATATATATATATATATATATATATATATATATATATATATATATATATATATTTATAAATATATATATGTATAATGTGTGTGTACGTATATGTATGCGTGTGTGTTATATAACAATATATATCTACATATATTATGTAGATATTCATATGGAAAAGTATATATGTATATATATATAATATATATATATATAATATATGCATACAATATATACCTATACAATATATATATAAACAATATATATATTTTTGTACATTACACCCATATATATATATATATATATATATACAATATATATAAACGATATATATATTTGTACAATACACCCCATATGTCTATATATTGTTATGTATATATATATGTGTGTATATATGCATATATGTATGCATATATATATGTATGTATATATATATGTATGCATATATGTATGCATATATGTATATATATGTATGTATATATGCATATAAATATGTATATATATTTATTTATATATATGCATGTATATATGTATATATATATGTATGTATATATGTATGCATATATATCTATGTATATATATATATATATATATATATGTATCATTTTATCTATTTCGTAGGAATACTATTACCATTGTTCTCATCGTGTGCGTGTGCAGTATTATAGGAGAAATAACAAGATTGACTCAATTATCTATACAAGAGCATGTAACCATTATGCATTATTTTCATCCTCTGTGTTTTCGCATTCACAGAAACACTGGAAACTCAATCCGCTGATATACAATATACCAAATGTGACCGATTCTATAGCGAACGTTTTCATACGGTTAATACCGAATTGGTAATTCGTACGTCACGTTGGCTGAAGACGTGGCCACATTAAGTAGATTTAACCTTCTTGAATTTAATAAACAATTTTCTAAGAACTGGAAATCAAAATATTATATAGTATTTATTGAATATATAAACGACATCCACTCTAAGAGCAAACCGGTTAACCTCAACATGCATCTTAGCAAGACCAAGGTGAAGTCAAACCAGCACGTTGCCAAATCACCAATAATTGTTGATTGAAAGACCATTGAGGAAGTTGAAATCTACATCTAATTGTGAAAGAAAATGAAGAAAGATAGATATTTATTCCCTGAGATAAAGAGAAGAGTAACATTGGGATGGGCAGTTTTTTTGGGGTGGGGGAGAATATCATGAGAAGCCGAAAATCAAATATGTCAATCGAAGAGATCTTTAATGAATATGTACTACCTGCGATGATCTACGATAGTGAAACATGTGCCATGACAACTCGCCATGGTGAAATCTTGACAGTACCACAAAGGAGGATGGAGAGGATAATGTAAGGCAGAAAGACAAACATCTGGATCCGCCAATAAACAACTGTTATTGACATCAATACTGTCATCAAAACATCCAAACACAGATGAGCATGGCACATAACTAGACAACATGACATCAGATGGGCCAATAGAACAGCGCATTGGACACCTCGTGTCGGGTGGACCAAGAATGAGATGGGGTGACGACCTGATAAAACACATGGGCCCCACATGGAGGTGGATAGCTCGGGACAGAGTTAGATGTCTAAAATCCAGGGAGATGTCCTCACTTTATGATAAAACCCTTATTGATTGATTGATATTAATCTATTGTATATATATATATATATATATATATATATATATATATATATATATATATATATATCCAAAGGATGTAGTGTTACCTGATATACACAATGTTAAACTTCAGTCAAGATGCCATGCTGTTTTTTTCGTTATTTTTAATTTTTTATTTTCGATCCAATTTCACTGGAGATCACCTTCTCTATGGGCTACTTCACTGTCCGAAAAAAAAACGATTTCTATTATTTCAGCTGCTTTGAAAACTTTCCAACCGGACTATATGCATTATAACACTGGATTTAAGTTTGGACTCCATTCTCTCTAAAGAACTATTTTCGCCTTTCGGATTACCTTTAGATAATATTTATGCAAGCTGAAATATTATTGCCGATAGGTTTTTATATATGTTTTTACATATTCAACATTTTCACTTGTTTTTCCTGGCAATTTATGACCATAATAAATTGTCGTTTCACTTAATGACTTAACCAGCAAATTCTAGCATTGCTACAAATATAATTTGCTCATTTCCTTCTGTCCTCTGATGAGAAAAATAGCAAGAATAGCATTCTTTGAAACTCCGTGGATTAAAGACGTTATAAAATGTTATTTGGAGTATTAAGTTGAACAATAAATTTTGATTGTAAACTTCAACTTCGTTTTAATTTTTTTTTCTCTAACATAAAAATATAACGAGTATTATAACTAAGAAGTCAATTATTTTGATAAATGGTTTACACCCGTAGTAATGTATGCATGTTACCTAACTCCGCTAAAGTAATGTAATTTAGATTATAATCACTATTAACCCAATTAACAAGTATAATTAACACCTTATATAACGCATATAATAATGTGATAAAATTAACACCTTATATAACACATAAGAATGTGATAATATTGGCAATTTCTTTACAAAATTTATAAATAATAATAAAATGCGAACACATATCGGTATAAATGTGTGTACGTTTATATGTACCCCGATTAGATTTTAAATTCTCATAATAATTCCATAATGGTGTTTGATCGTAAATTTAAATATAATTCATTAACTAATAACTTAATTTTATAAATTTAATATTCTAAAATTATTTCCTTAAATATATACATATGTATGTATGATCTGTACGTATGTTTGTTTATGTGGATGTCCGCTCGTGTATGTATATATATATATATATATATATATATATATATATATATATATATATATATATATATATATAAAACCTCTAATAACAAAAAATAAATCAGCCCAAAAATCCCTTTCCCAATTAAACCCAAAACTAACTGTAATTGTAATAACAAACATCTGTGCCCACTCAATAATGATTGCATCCATAAAGATGTTATATATTCATACACAATTACTGAGCTCCCACGTAATCCTCCCATAACAGACGCTAATATTTCGTGTTCAAGTTATCCTTCTTCCTATCCTCCATCTGATATAGTTACTAATCTTATATACCACTCGAGCAGCCCCCATCAACAATCATATAATAATAATAATAATGATAATAATAATAATAATAATAATAATAATAATAATAATAATAATAATGCTCCTAACAGCCATCCTAACACTAACAACACTCATTATCCCCTCCAAAACAGTCGTCGTACTATCATTGTCCCACCCTTTGTTGAACACAATGAACAAACTTCAAACAATTTAACTAATGCAAATCAGCAAATTAATATTAATATCAGACCTAGAGCTTTTAATAAAGTACATACATATATCGGCGCTATTTCGACATTAATTAAGAAAAGAATATCAAACCACAGTTCTTCTTTTAACAACCATAATTCAAATAATAACCAAGGAACTTAACAGCCAAATTTTTGGCCGAAAATAAATTACAAAGATTTTCTCCAATCTCACTACCCTGTATATAAAATTTTGAATCTGTAAACTGATGTTGACGGAGTTATTGTGTAGGGAAATGTACACACAGACAGACAGGCACTTTCACTTTTATATATATATATATATATATATGTGTGTGTGTGTGTGTGTGTGTGTGTGTGTGTCCAGATGTTAGGTTTTGTGTATTTGCTTATTTTTCTGCATAGACTTACATATTTGTGCATATATTTTTATTTGTACCTATTCATTTGTATTTATGAAGGCATATGTACGAGTATACGGGCATATAAAAATATGTGTGTATATATTTCTACAGAACTACATATGCGTGTATTTATACGTCTATATATACGTGTCTGTAAAATATACATGTGACTATAAATACGTATGCTAATGTGTGTGTATATATATATATATATATATACACACACACATACACTCAGATATGCATAGTAAATATGTGCACGTACATTTATTAATATCTAATTACACACACATACACACAGACATACATTATATATATATATATATATATATATATATATATATATATATATATATATATATATATATATTAGTACATAATATATACGGAGCGAGAGAGATGTAAATCTATAATTAATCGTATTTCCTCTTGTGCTTTTAACTTCTCCATTAAAAATTAGAAAAAAAAGACATCAAATATTATTTTATCCTTTTTTGGTTCCAATTGCCTGCGTAATAACTTTGTTGAATAGTTTCACGCAAACATCTTTTGTACGTCATTTGTCCCCGAAATAGAAACAAATAAATGTCAAGGGTCATAAAATCTAATGGATGAAGATTGTTAATCTTGTTTGCTTTCATTTCAGCAGCATCCTTTACCCGCCTCTTCCATTTTTTTTTTACTTTTTTATTTTTTAAAACTTGTTTAATTCCATGATTAAAAAAATGTTTTTACCTCTATCTCCCTTTCTCTCTTTTTGTTGTGTGTGTGTGTGTGTTTTTTTTTTGTTTGTTTTTTTTGCCCTTCAACATATATTTCTCTTTCTCACTTCTATTGTTTTACTTTTTTAATTTTTAAAAACCTTTTATTAAATTCCAGGTAAAAAATCTGTTTTTTTTTTATCTCCATCTCTATGTTACTTTCTCTCTTTCTCTTTCCCATTCTCTCTCCCTCTCTTTCGCTCCTTCTATCTCTATTAGTCATCAGTCTCCTTCACTTTTCCTCTTTCCTTTTCAACCCATCTTTCTCCTTCCCCTTTTTATCCTTCCCACCTCTTTCCTTTTTTTCCATTCTCTATTTGCAAGAATTTATGTCTCTCCTGTTCCCTCTTCTTTTTCTCTTTGCCGGCACCTCCCTCGTTTATCCTTTCCACTTTTCTCTATCTTTCTCATTCTAACCTCTCTCTTTTTTTCCTTTCTCCCTCTCCCTGTCCTCGTCTCTCTCTCTCTTTCTGTCCATCGCCCCCCTTATTGTGTCTATGTCCATCATTTCCCATTTTTCTCCATCTGTCTTTCTTTCTCACTCTCTGTCCATCAGCTCCCCTTCTTTCCAACGAGAATATTTTAATATAAAGAACTTGTAAAAGAAATTGTCAGTAGATGCAAAAAATCTTTGAGATTTCAAAACAAAAACTTTTTATTTAAATAAATTAGATATATATGTATATATATAGTGTATCACAAAAGTGAGTACACCCCTCACATTTCTTCGAATATTTAAGTATATCTCTTCATGAAACAACACTGAAAAAATGATTTTTGGCACAATGAAAAGTAGGCTGTCTGCAGCGTATATAACAGAGTTAATTTATTTTCCCCTCCAAATAATTAAAAAATAGCCACACTGCTTACCATTAAAGCCTCCAGAACCGTCGAAGGTAGACCCTTTTTGCATGCCAGCAATCCGGGGTAGGAGTGAAAGACAGGTGCCAGTCCAGGCCGCACATTTCATGAAAGATGTTGTATACGAGGACGAGGCCGTCTCAAAGCCTCCTGCACTCCAGGGGAAAAAGATTTAGAGCACTTGAACGTTGCTCATAGGATAGACCCCTGAGGCCAGCTACCATTCTCGTTGCCAGGCGCTGAACCCGTTCAGGGCACTGGACTTCTTTCACGTAATAGGGGATGCAGCCTGAATAATGTATTCAAGAATCTCTATCTTGACTACCTACATTGTTCTTAATGACTGGAGTGCTGCTACAATCTGTCCCATCTGTAAACTACCGGTCTTTTCGCTCACCTCTGTTGTCTGCAAAATCATGGAATTGTTGCTGAAAAGAGCGATGATGTCCCACCCCCAAATCTCTCAATCCCAACATGGCTTCATGCCGAAGAGATCTTGCCTAATGAACCACGGTGGAATCGCTGGCCATCTTTATGTGGTGCAACAATACGTTTTTTAAGATTCTCAGAGAGTTCTTTGCCATGTGGTGCTATGTTGGAACTTTCAGTGACTGGTAAGAGAAAGAGAGTGGCATCTCCGTGGAACCAGCTACCCAATGAGGTCGTAAACCAACCCACACTAGAGGGCTTCAAGGCGGCCTTGGACAAACGTTGGTCGGACCGCCACGGTTTTCCCCTGTATAGTTTCTCTTTGTACATAGTCCCTTAAATTTTCACTCACTTTTTCCCCTCGTAAATGCCAATCGCTTGTACGTTTATTCTTTGCCAATTAAATGAATGAATGAATAATATAGGTATGGAATGTGACCTGAAATTGAAATGGAGAAAAATTGTTGAAAGTGAAGGAATAACACTTTTGAATGGAGAAATGATAAAAGAGATTGCGAAGAAGAATATACCTTCGCTAAAATGAAATAAGTTGAAATAATAGGAAAAGAATACAACAGAAAACTGTGTTGGGTTATTAGGTCAAGATTGAATGGCAAAAAAAGAAAATGTGCAAAGTAAATACATGAGCAGTGGCTATAGTTCAGTATGGACGGGTATTATTCAATGGAATAAAAATGAGCTGAAAAATATGGACAGGAAGACAAGGAAAATAATCACAATAAATTTAGCCCCTCAACCAAAGAGCGATGTTGATAAGTTATATCTGAAAAGAAAAGAGTGGGACGAAGACTAATAGGTGTAGAAAGATGCGTTACACAAGAAGAAACTTGTCTGAAAGTTTACATCTCTAACTAAAGAAACGCTTATAAAAGTGAAAAGTGTGTGTTAAAATTTGAAAAATTGCAAGTGATCCAACTAGTAAGGAGCAAAGAATTTAAGGCAAGAAATAAACAAAAGGTAGTTTGAGGAGAAACTACATAGTCAATTTATTAGGCAGAGGCAGTGCATAAGAAAAAAAGCCTGATGCTGATTGTTAAAATACGACTCGAAAGTTGGAACAGAAACCCTAATATCTGCTGCACGAAAACGGCTGAACGTCCTCTGTGTCGACCGTGTGAGTAGAAAGGTGAAGGTGTGCAACACATCGTAGAAGCTTAAAAAGAGTATTGAGGCGTCATGACAATATTGTGAGAAAGGTCAATTGGGATATATACTGTTGTGTCTGCACAAATAATTTACAAGAACACGAAAGTAAAGGTAAAACATAATATATTAGGAAGACATTTACATGTCTTCAGATATACTTCAGTTGGAGATATTCCGGCAGGTGGCGTGTTGCATGTATTACTGGAGGCAGCATAAGCGTCTTGCCTATTTGACGGTCGTTGCCGGACTCCCCCGGTATTGGTGATTGATACCTTTATATACCTCACTCACCCGCCTATATTAATTAGTAGGCGTCTCCACAACATATATAATTCAAGAAAGTTGGGATGCAGTGAAAAACTATACGAGCATGTTACAGAAGGGATGGTGAAAAATGATAATGTGAAATTATTGTGGGATAGGAAAATCCAATGTGATAATTGATTGAAGCAAAGAGGCCAAATTTGATCTTGTTAAAAAAGAACACAAGGCAATAATCATTGATATAGCAGGACCAACTTATGTGAATGTGGAAGAAAAAGAAAAGAGGAAGATCGAAAAGTACCAACACTATAAAAGGGATATAAAAAGATTTTGTGAAGTTGAAGAAAGTAGAAATTATGTCTGTTGTGATGGGATGTTGAGTGTAACAAAATAATTTGACAAGTGGATTGAGAAAATTGAGATCCATTGCAATGTTGTGGTGCTTCAGGAGACTGCCTTGTTGGGAACCGCCAAAATCTTGCTAAAAGTACTGGAAGCCTAAGAAAAGAAGACGCTTATGGCCTATGGTCATTTGTTAGGATCAGCTTATCAGTGTAAAATCGGCATTAACAATAGTCAGGCACAAAATGTGGCGACAGAAGTAATAAAAAAAACAACAGCAAAAATGGCATCGATTTCAATCACTTCAAAAGATAGAAAAAATATTTGATGTAAATAAAAATATTGAAAATAACTGAATCACTTTTATTTTGTACTAGCAGAACTACACAGCATTGCTCGGGCCATAAATAACTAAATAGAAGCTCTTAAATAGTGTCAAGTTATTCCCCCGTCTCTAGAGTAAAAAAAAATAAAATGTAGGAGGCCTTCAGAACACTATTGAAAGCACCAAATGAAATGAATATTTTCAGAGATCTACTAAACATAAGTTTCTATCCTACCTTTCTTTGCAGAGAAATGATAACAGTTAAGAAACGATAATTATAAATTATAACAGTTAAGAAACGATAATTATAAATTATAACAGTTAAGAAACGATAATTATAAATTATAACTGTTAAGAAACGATAAATTAAATCCGCAGTTAACGTCTTTCAATTGGAAAAAAACACAATTATTTTAAAAATCATTCTTGCTTCCTGGTAACATTCAATAATACAATAGCCATTTGCTCTTAAAAATGAATCTTTTTTCTAAATTTTAGATATTATTTTTCCGGTGTTACATGAATTAACTTTGTAGGGGTTTGTTTTGTGTTTTTTAAGTTTAACTGCGAACACAAGCATATAATCACGCATCCAATTTCCCATTGATAAATAGATATTTTGTATTAAATATGTATATTAGAACGAGCAAACATGAGGAACAAATGAAAAACCCTGTGTACTCCTGCTCTCAGCACTAAATGCTGCAAGGATCGTTCCAACAGTAAGGCCTCGTAATTTTTTTAAACTCAGAAACTAAAACGTTGACGAGCTACAAAGGCAGGAATAATACCATAAAACTATCGACCTTCTGAGCTTCAGAATTTATTTTTCTACATAGTCACCACCTTTCTCATTGTCCTTTTGCCAACCTCTGTTGATGCCTCGATCATAAAAAAATTCATAGCGTGCTTTGCCACTGCAAATCTCTGTTACCACTCTGAAATCGACAAATGTGTTTCGTAACGGTGCTGGCATCAACTGCATCGACTTCATAAACGTTCAACAGGCGTCGGTGAATGTTGATCGGTTCAATGTTTTCTGCATGGAAGAATTCAGTGTCGCATCTCTGCTTCTGACGCCCGTCCCTGACAGTAGTTGCTTTATTATATTCTCCCACCGTCAATATCTGAAACAGAGAGATGACACTTTTAGGTCATGAATGAATATGTTCAGTCATCATAAAAAGGCAATTTACAATGCACTCTGATTCATTCGAACGGTATAAAAAATAGATGCCATTATTTTGGAACGCCATTCGTATATTATCATATTGTTTAGATAATTTAAGTACTATAATGTTCAGTTTTCAACTCAAAAATAAAATGAAATACAATAAAGTAAGATGATGAATTTCGTTTTTTATGAATGTCCGACATGATCACAAATCACCGAATATTATTGTTATACCCAGTAAAAACCTTTGGATTCAACATAAAATAAAAGTCTTCATCAAAAGTGGATCCATAAAATACGGGACATCAGTTGGTAGTTCTTTATTTCGGATATTGTCGTCTTTGAATAATCTAACAATCATAGCATATGTATTATTATTCATCGGACTACTGTTCTCATCTTGAGTATGATTTTCATAACGTTTAGGTCGATATAACCTCCGACCTTCTTCAGGTGTATCTTGTCGAACTCAGGAATGTTTCTGTCGAAATTTGGAATTTGGACAGAATATACATTTGCGAATTACTTAGGACTGCTATTCAGTCATGGCTGACAGAACAAGAGCACGCTACCTCCCGTGAAGTACATAAAGGGTTCCACTCAAAATTCTGTCCAGATTCCCAAGTTCGACAGAAACATTCCCGAGTTCGACAAGATAACCTGAAGAAGGTCGGAGGTTATATCGACCGAAACGTTGTGAAAATCACACTCAAGACGAGAACAGTAGTCCGATGCATAATAATATATATAACCAATCCTCATCTCAAACATTCAGAAACATAATCGTAGCATAGAAACGAGGATCATCAAAAATCAAAGTATTGGAGCGGGCACTTAGTGAGGATGAGAGATGGAAGGACACCAAAACAATTGCTTTATGGTGAGCTTTCCATAGGTAAGTGGCCACAATATAAACTTACAAAAAAGTTTAAGAGTGCACTGAGAAATAACTTTAACTTGGTGGAACTCGTTGTCAGCAACTGGGAAATTCGATCCGTGGATCAAAACAAGTGGAGCAAATTAATCATTGAAAGATAAAAATAACTTTGAGAAAAAGTATAAAAATGTTCTCAGTATAAATCATCGGTTTGTGCAGATTTCCAATAACAACTGAAATGTACAGTCTGGTGTAGATTTCTTCTGTCTAAAGCTGGCTTAGTGAACCACGTGACGTCACACAAAGGTTAGACAATACCAACAATTTTTTGAGAACTTGCTGCCACCCAGACCACCCAAATCTTGTAATATCTGTGAACTGATATGTAAATCGGTAAGAAGTTTGACATGACATTGAAAGGTGCATAAAATAATCCCTTTACAAATACTGGCAAGTTACCCTGCCTGTGAGCGATTATGTGGAAATGCCATCTACGTGTACATGGCCGTCCGGCATCAACCTGAAAAGATGGCAAGCTTCTATCAAGAAGTAGCAATCATCATATATATATATATATATATATATATATATATATATATATATATATATATATATGTAGCTTAGTGAGTTAGAAGAAGAGAGTAAGTTCCTCTTCTGATGAGAAGTATTAGGCTTCGAAATGTCTTGGCATAAAGAGTCAACTCTATCCCCCAACTAAATGTTTGTATACCATTATTGAATAAATGAACCATTCTTTATTTATCAATATATAGTTTTTGAGACTTCATTTTCCATTCTTATTGTTTTCCTATATATGCATATATGCATATATCATATATGTATACATATACGTATATATCATATATATATACATATATGTATATATCATATATATATACATATATGTATATATCATATATATATACATATATGTATATATCATATATATATACATATATGTATATATCATATATATATATATACATATATGTATATATCATATATATATACATATATGTATATATCATATATATATACATATATGTATATATCATATATATATATACATATATGTATATATCATATATATACATATATGTATATATCATATATATATACATATATGTATATATCACATATATACACATATATGTATATATCACATATATACACATATATGTATATATCATATATATACATATATGTATATATCATATATATACATATATGTATATATATCATATATATATACATACATGTATATATATATACACATATATGTATATATCATATATATATAAACATATATGTATATATCATATATATATAAACATATATGTATATATCATATTTATAAACATATATGTATATATCATATATATACATATATGTATATATCATATATATATACATATATGTATATATCATATATATATACATATATGTATATATCATATATATATACATATATGTATATATCATATATATATACATATATGTATATATCATATATATACATATATGTATATATCATATATATACATATATGTATATATCGTATATATACATATATGTATATATCATATATATATATATACATATATGTATATATCATATATATAAATAATGCGAAGCTCGCGATTTGTTTACAAACAAACGTTTGAGCCCTCTACGAGTAGCAGACGGATGTTTATTTAAATAATCGTTCGGACAGGTTAATTTCGGCCACCGATTCCGTAGTCAAGGGGTAGAACTGCCGACTGTCATCACGACGGTTCTAGGTTCGATCCTCGGCTTGGGAGAGGTGTTAGTCTAGCGGCACTGATGAGTTGTGATACAACGAAACAGGTCTGTATGTCGATGACTAAAATATATTTTATAAAGCTCCCCTCTTTGTAAGAGCACTCTCGTAAATTATCTTACTCGCTACTTAATTTAGCTGAAATAATGCGAAGCTCGCGATTTGTTTACAAACAAACGTTTGAGCCCTCTACGAGTAGCAGACGGATGTTTATTTAAATAATCGTTCGGACAGGTTAATTTCGGCCACCGATTCCGTAGTCAAGGGGTAGAACTGCCGACTGTCATCACGACGGTTCTAGGTTCGATCCTCGGCTTGGGAGAGGTGTTAGTCTAGCGGCACTGATGAGTTGTGATACAACGAAACAGGTCTGTATGTCGATGACTAAAATATATTTTATATCATATATATATACATATATGTATGTATCACATATATATATGCATATATGTACATATCATATATATACATATATGTATATATCACATATATATATACATATATGTATATATCATATATATATATACATATATGTATATATCATATATATATATATACATATATGTATATATCATATATATATACATATATGTATATATCATATATATACATATATTTATATATCATATATATATATATACATATATGTATATATCATATATATATATATACATATATGTATATATCATATATATGTATTCATACATATATATGTTAATTCTGTGCCTGTTAATCTGGATCAAACGATCTGTTTAATATGCAGCAGGGTTTGCAAGTCAACTGCTAGTTTGAGGAGACATATGATTGTTCATAAGAATACCCTTTAATCTCCAGAGGAAGTTAACTCAGAGTAAATTGCTCAATTTGTCTGTAACATCTGCTTAAGATGTGCAAATCTACAGTGGGACTGCTGAGTCATCTGAGATTGTATGGATAATGGGATGGGGGAGAATTCAATATGACAGCGATCATCTAGAAAGATGCAGCAATCATCATATATATGTACATCTATGTATATATACGTAGGTACTGAAGATTCCCGAAAGGATGAAACACTAATGTCTGTAGGTATTTAATAATTATTATAATAAATAATTATATCGGCCGCTTTAAGACACTCGTTTCCTATCGTTGAGCACTTTCAGTTTAATTAAATAGTCGGTCAATTTAGCTCTTATACGCAGATCATCATATAATGATTGGATCACTCTAACTAACGTTAAAAACGTTTAATGAAGTGTTTAAAATTCAACAGTATTTTAACGCGGCTAACAATAGTTGAATAGATATTCTCCTTGCTAATGAGGCCAGAGATGGCTTCTGTTGTCGGGTTCGAATCTGTCGACTGGTGTTAGATTTTCGAAAGGATGAAACACTAGTGTCTGGAGTTAATAATTAATAATTATTAATGTTAATGTTAATAATTTAATAATCATTATAGTAAATATATATATATATATATATACATATATACATACATATATATATACATATATATATACATATATATATACATATACACATATATATATACACATATATACACATATATATACACATATATATACATTTATATACATATATACACATATATATACACATATATATACACATATATATACATATGTACATACATATATATGTGTATATGTATGTATACATGGATGTATATGTACATGTATGTGTGTATGTATATCTATCTATCTATCTCTCTCTATATATATATGCGTGTATATATGTACATTTATGTAAATATACACATACGTATGCATATATATTATACACACGCATATATATATATATATATATATATATATATATATATATATATATATATATATATATATATATATATATATATATTGCGTCAGCTTCGGAATTAAACCTATTTCTTCCCATTGTCTGTGAAATTAAATAAATTTGACTTTCAATTAACTTTATGATAGAGTCGATAGAGTCGGGTGATAATCCATATCAGATCAATAAAGTTTATTTTTAGAAACAAACGCAAATTTTTTGTTGGGTGTGCTGAGAAGAGAAAAAAATCATCTTCTAGATGCCAACAAACAAGATGTCTATAAGTAAAAATGGGACAGTTTTTGTTTTTGTGAACATTTTGTGAATTGAAAAAAAGAAAACTTTGCTTATAGTCAAGATGGCTGACATTTTTGACTGATTTCCTAATTTGCTTAGCAGACTAGCTGATGGTAATAAGCAAAATATGGTCCCTTCTGACTATGGATAATCTTAATTTCAGATAAAGTCTAAGCACCCTCATTTCTCATGGTTTTCGAAACCAATTGACGATGTCTGATTATACAACCAAATGGACAGCAAAAACCGGAAGTCAAAATGAACAGACAATCTTGACTATAACCAACACACACATATATGTACATATACATCCATGTATACATACATATACACATATTTACCCAGGTATATATATATATACATATATATATATTCATGCACGTATATATATATATATATATATATATATATATTTATTATAATGAACAGCATTTTGTCAATTAGTGATAAAAATGATTTTTTGTAAATAACGTAACATCACTTATCAAAATAATGAAGAGAATATGCTGGTGTCCTAACCCTAGTGATAATTATTATTATTATTAGGCTAAAAGCTAATAAAGGTTAAAGAGATGAATTATTTCCCAATTATATGGTGATGGATACTACAATGTGGAACGATAAAATTGTCGCCTTAAAAAAAAAAAGACACAATTCCATTTCTGTTTTATGAAAACCGATTTTTTGTTGCAAATCATCTACTAGTTGGCCAGTTGTGTACAAATTTCGAGAGCGATAGGAGTCTTCTATCATGTCTGAAAGTGACAAAATGTTCAGCAAGCGAGATCAGAGATGTGCCGCTATACAACTCATGCGTTTACTTATCCCAGTTGTGACAACGGAACCATTGCCAGCACCCTCGAAATGCACATCCGGATTGTTCGTCGCTTGAGAGCACAAAAATGCATCAAACAACCCACGGTTATGGTCTTTGGCATGATTTCAAGTGAGGGCCACATCATGCCACCTCACATCTTTGAAGTTGTCTTGAAAGTCAACACCAAAGTGTACGGGGATGTGCTGAAGAGTGTGGTGATCCCTGGTGCAATCAGGTAGCTACAGGCAGACTCTGGGTGTGGCAACATGACTCACTGCCGGCTCACAAGTCTAAAGCTTGGCTTCAGAAGGAATGGTACGACTTTGTACCCTTCTCTCACTGGTTCCTTTCCTCCTCAGACCTGAACCTGCTGGACTATTTCATTTCGTCATACATCGAGACATCACCAACATGACCTCCCACGACACCAAAGCGAGCCTGATTGCCGATATCTACCGAGTGTTTGTCGAACTCCCGCCAATGCTTGCGCAAAAAGCATGCTCCCAGTTCTGGATCCATATTGAGGCGGTGATTGAGGCTGAAGGCGGCTACATTGAAAGATGTCAACTCCACTACATAATCAAGTTATCTGAATTAAATTTTTCAATAAAAATTTAAAATAGAGCTATAATGTTGTTTTCTTTAGGGTGACAACTTTATCATTCTACCCTGTATGATAGGATTAAAAATCATCTATGCAATGAATAAAATTTGGTAATGTATGACAAGTGTTTTTTGTATTAGATTTAAAGATGACTGTATTGGAGATTTAAAGACAGCAAACATGCATGGTTGACTAAGAAAAATGATTTTATAAACTGAAGCATAAGAAACCAACAGACATGGTATTTTAAACTAAAGTATGACGGACCAGCTAAAAGGCTATTTCAAACATGACAGTCCAAACAACTGACATATAAAGCATATTTTATAGACTACTAGCAGGCCGCCCGGTATTGCTCATTCGTAAAATACGGTTAAATATGATATACTTGTATTAATGCAGGTTTCATATTCATTATTATATTATATTGAACTGTATATATAGTAATGAATTAAAAAGGTTTTTAAAAAATATGACTCGTGCACCACCACCAAGAATTGAAACCGAAACTTTTAGCTGACGATTTATTTTTTGATTGATGTTAATGCATGAGTTTTGAAGACATGTTTGCTGCAAGGTTAAAAATTAAAACATGAACCAATAGCTATTACGTTACACATGCATATTTGTAATGCTGTCGTTCGACCATAACCTGGAAAATTCTATTTTTTTTAATTTTTACTCTTTTGCACCAATTGTCCCCAAATATAAAAATAACCAAATATAAAGTTTTGCATGGGTTTAAATACTCTATATATAAAGTTTCATGTCTGTAGACAAAAACTGACAGAGAAGTTTGGTAGGCAATTTTTTTAAACAAATATATGTACACATTCATAAATATATGTAGAAAGAGGGTTGTGTTTACTATAACCTTTTTATGCAAATATTACGCAAGTATAAATCATGTAGAATATCTGCATGAATATAATTACATGTAATAATAAACTAAGGATGATCACCCCATAATAAAACCGAATAAACTAATAGGGAATTAATTAAAATGAATGTTTAAAAGAATATGCAAATTAGCTAAATCTTTTTAAATAAATAGAAAAAAGAGTTTTAAATATGAATATCAATACATAAAATTTTAAGAGTATAGATAGAGTGGACGTATCAAAAATAAAGATGCATCCATTCAATCTTTATCATTAGCATGGAAAAAGCAATTTAAAACGTATGTTTGATATGCTAGTTCAAACATGTTTGAAAAACCAATGAAAAAGCTATTTGAAACGTGTGACAGACCAATAAAAAACAATTTCAAACTTAAGTGTGAAACGTGTGACAGATCAATAAAAAAGCAATTTCACTTATGCGTGACAGACCAATGAAAAAGCAATTTCAGCCTCGTGTGATAAACCAGTGGAAAAGCTATTTCAAGTTTATGCGTAATAGACCAATGAAAATGTTAATTCAAAATTATGCATGACAGACCACCAACTCCTTAAATATTTCTTCCTCTTTCTGTCTTCCTCATAAAACCATTATAAGAGTATCCTTCCATGTCTGTGATTCCTATCTAATACGTTTTATCAAACTAATGCGAAATTGAATCTACTCTGTGAAATCGACTCAAAAACTTAAACTTTTCTCCTTTTAGCGCCAACGATTACGGAGTGATCTCATTTTAGTCTACAATCTCCTAAACAGTCATTCAGGGCCTGTTAAATCACTCCTGCACCAGAAAGACTTCTCTGTGGATACTTCAGGGGCTAGTATTTATTCTTGCACCAGAAATAGTTCCATATGGATACTTCAAGAATGTAAGCGACTCGATTTCTCAATCAGAATCCATGGGCCTTGGAATAGACTTTTAAGGGCAGGAATAAATGCAGCAACAATGCAACAATTTAAGGTGAATGTCGACAAGTGCTGGGCTACTCTGTCCTATTTTGTATAAATTTCTACCAGTCTCTCACTACATGGCAATTAGAGCACGATTATTTTATTTTTTCGAAATTAACCGAATTGAATAGAATTCAACTAAAGGTCAACAAAAATGCCGGTTAAAACTTAAAGGTTGCATTCAATCTGCTCATTTTAAAAAGAAATGTGACAGATCAACAAACTGGTGAACTGTGCGACGAACTGAGCCTTTAAAATAGATGCATAGAATAATCTAAAAATTCCAACTGAAGAGTTAAGATCGTGTTTTCTTGGTAAAAATCCAGAAATGTCTCTCTTTAAATTATAGATGAAGAATCTTGGTTCGAACCTGCAGAAAAAGATATGGGAACAAGAATTATCAACAATTTCAAAATGTTATTTGGAGAAACTCAAATTAATAAAACATAGTAAACAAAGACAAAAAAAAAACGGATGAAGATACAGCGTTGATGAGTTTAGTCTTAATCGGTAATTAAAATAGCGAAAAAAAGACGTGTTTACTTGTTTATATTATTAAAGAATTGCAACATGTCAAGTGAAATCCTTAAATATAGAATTAGATAAACAGTTTTCCTATTTAAAAATAGTTTTTTTATGAAAATTTTAATGAAGGATGACCGCAAAGTTAATGGATTTTTTTCTGCAAATAAAGTTAAGAAAACAAAATAAGAATGGATATTTTGAAGATGCTTTTTTTGTTAATTTTCTTATTAGTTTGTTAAAGCAGGGGATGGGGGCATCCTACCAGATACCAAACATTCACCCTCTTACTCAGATATTCCAACCGAGAAATCTTTTTTTAAGATTCCTAACTGATTTGGTAGCTTTTAGCCTTGATAAGTGATGACTCATTTAAGTGTGATTTTTAGAATCTCTCTTGCACTTGGTTCACCTGGTATATTTGCAAGATAGGTTTTGAAATTATTTTTCCTGAATCAAATTGCTTCTAAAATTACTGGAATGATGGAGATCTTTCAAAGATTCCAGTTTCTTTTCATGTCATACATAAGACATTGGCATTTCGTTATCTTTTTCCTCTCAGCTCTGCTTAATCCAGCATCATTGGAGACTCTTACTTCTACTAAGGTTGCTTCTTTCTCCTTCTTGTCCCATATCACTATGTTAGGTTTTATGGCTCCGTTTTCTGCTAGATTGACACTGAAAATGATATTCCAAACTTAAGCATGACAGACCAACAGACTAACTGATGGACAGTCAGCCTTATGGATAAGTGAGTAGGATGCACGAAAAATTCTTTTAATTGGTGAAAATTTCACAGGATGCTCTATCTCACTACTCATCCCTATCCCCAGCCCCTCCCTGCTCCAAAGATTCCAGCCATAATCCTCTCTGCCCTGATTTTGGTTTGGATCGCTACAATGGTCCTCTTTAGTTTGGAAAGTCTGTGGATTGTTTTTTATATAGATTATCTATAAATCTATAAAAGTGAGAGAGTGTGTGTGTGTGTGTGTGTGTGTGTGTGTGAGAGAGAGAGAAAAAAAGGACACTTAACCTATATACAGAGTGGAACGAAAAAATTGTTGCCCTATAAAAGACGACATGATGCCATTTCCGTTTGATGAAACCAGTTTTCTTTTTTTTTGTTGCAGACCATCTACTAGTTGGCCAGTTGTGAACAAATCCCAAGAGCGATCGGAGCCTTCTGTAATGTCTGAAAGTGACACAATGTTCAACAAACGAGATCGGAGATGTGTTGCTGTACAACTCATGGGTGTGCCAGCAGGACTCGGCGCCGGCCTGCAAGTCCAAAGAGACCCAGGCTTGGCTTTATGAGTGCTATGACTTTGTAACTTTCTCTCACTTACTGGCCACCACTCCTCCCCTGACCTGAAGCTACTGGACTACATCCTTTGGTCATTTAACAGGACAAATTTTCAAGGTTCAGGTGACATGTTAGAATAACTGTGAGGGCACTTTGGTATCGTCTCATTAGTAGGAGTTGCAATCATAAATTGTCTTACACTCATCGAACCTTCAACAAATATTTATCTGTGGAGTTATCTAAAAGATTAGAAGGCTGCCCGGTGTTACACGCTCGCAAAGTATGCATAAATATTATATCTTAAATAATGCAGGATTCTTATTTATTATAAACAGAAACACCGTAGGTAGAAAACATAATGTAAAATTCCTTAAAAAGAAGATGAAATACAAAGAAATGGTAAGAAACTGAGACCTGTGCATGCAAGTATTATGTTTTTTTCTAAACAGTTCAACTAAAAAAAAAAAAATACTTGAGTTGAGATCGAAATTAAAACCTTAAGACAGTGAATCAAGTACGATGACCACTAGGCCAGCTTTACACGATTTAAAGTGTTTTCGAACATACTTAACATAAATAATCTATCATTTGAACCATTCATACATGTGCATTTGTGAACCAGTTAACAAACAAGTTAAAAATCTGACGACCTCCACATTTCACTTTTTCAATTTTGACCCTTTACCAGCACGTTTATCCAGATGAAAACAGATTAAAAAGTTTTCTACGTATCTGAACACCTTATGCACCAATTTTCAGATCTGTAGATAAAAAATTCGTTGAATACAAGGTGGAACGATTAAGTTGTCACCCTAAAGAAAACAACAATATGCTTTATTTTAAAACATTTACTGAAAAAAATCAATTCAAATAACTTGATTATGTAGTAGAGCTGACATCAATTTAATGTAGCCGCCTTCAGCCTAAATCTCCGGCTATGGGTCCGGAACTGGGAGCATGCCTTTTTCAAAAGTGCCGGTGGGAGCTTGGCGAATACTCAGTGATGCCAGAGATCAGGCTGGTTTTTGGTGTTGTGGGTGGTCATGTTGGAGATGTTCTCGATGTACAATTAAATGAAGTAGTCCAGAAGGTTCAGGTCGGAGAAAGAGTTGGACTTGTGGGCTGGTGCCAAGTTCTGCTGTCACACCCAGGGATTGCACTAGGGGATCACCACACTCTTCAGTGCATCCAGGTACACTTTGGTGTTGACTTTAAAACAGACTTCGAAGATGGGAGGTGGCATGATGTAACCCTTACTTGAAACTGCAGCAAAGATCATAACCATGGCCGAGAACTTTGTTTTCATTACCTGGGCATGTTCCTGTTATTCCTGGCAATTAAGTGATGCATATTGCAAGTGCAATGGTTCAGTTGTCATAACTTTGATCGGTAGAGAGCATTGGTTGTACAGCGGCACATTTTCGATCTCGCTCCTTGAACATTGTGTCACTTTCAGACATGATAGAAGGCTCCTATTACTCTTAGGATTCGCCCACAACTGCCCAACTAGTAGATGTTCTGCAACATTACAAAAAACTGAAATGGAATCATATCGTCTTTTCTGGGGCGACAATTTTATCGTTCCACCTCGTAATATCCATCATCATATAATTGGCAAATAATTCATCTCTTTAACCTTTATTTAGCCTTGATAAGTGATTTGACATTTCACAAAAAATCATTTTTATTACTAAATCCACAGACTGACAAACTGCTCTTTTAGAATAACAGTTCTTGTATAATAAATATAATAAAGTGTTGGTTATAGTCAAGATTGTCTATTCATTTTGACTTCCGCTTTCTGCTGTCCATTTCGTTGCAAAATCAGAAATGGTCAAGTAGTTTCGAAAACCATGAGGAATGAGGGTGCTTAGATTTTATCTGAGAGATAATCAGTAGTCAGAAGGGACCATATTTTTCTTATCACCGTCGGTCCCTCTGCTAAGCAAAACAGGAAGTCAAAAATATCAGCACATCTTTGACTATAAGCAAAGTTTTCTTTTTTTTTTCAATTAATAAACGGCTCACAAGAAAATAACTAACATTTTTACTTATAGATACTTTTTTTTTGACATCTAGAAGACTTCTTAACTGATGAAAATGATATTTTCTCTTTTCAGAACACCCAACAAAAAATTTGTTTGTTTTTTTCTAAAAATAAACTTTATTGATCTGAGACGAATTATCACCCGACTCTATCGTAAAGTAAAGTGTAGTATCTGTTCTGAGGCTACACTTCAGTTTTTTGTTCTCGGTTAGTAGAGGAGAAATCCCTCACGACTGAGACAATTTTTATCTTTGTTCCTTCCACCCACATTAAAAACCGACCTTGGTGTCTAACTCTGCCCTCGTGGGGAGGCAAGTAAATAGGAACACCATGAAGAAAGGAGCCTTGGTATTTAGTAAAAATATAATAAAGGTGATACCTTTCATTTTGTTTCAGAAACACTTGTTTTCTGAGGATAGTGCCTTCCGACTGCTGCTTTCATCGTGAGTAATATTTCCACAACGTTTCAGAGAGATGTAAGATCTGAACTTCGTCAGGTGTATCTTGTCGAATTTGGCAATCTTTCTGTCAAAGTCTGGAATTTGCACAGAATATCGAACGGAACCGTTTAATCCATGGGTTAGTACGCCCTCGTTCGTTCAGCCATGATTGGGTAAAAATCCTAAAAAATTCGCAATTGTCTTTTTAGTGACGCCTGCACTGAGGATTGAACCTTCAACCTTTAGAAGAATATAACTTACCACTGAATTTCACCAACTACTTCATCCACTACGCCCTGCGTCCTTGCGGATATGTTTTTACATAACATTAATACGATGATGGTCAAAATTAAAAAGAAAATTACTGTATGTCAGTAAATTTTCAATATTAAAAACATGTGCGTGCGTGTATGTGTATGTGCGCATGCGTGTGTGTGTCTGCTATCGATATGGTTGGTTATCTTGTTTTGATGGTAAGTTTCACAAATCCACTAATTGAAGCGAGCTTGATTAAGAAACATCTTTAATGACAAAAAAAAAAAACATGACAATTTATTTTTAAATAAATTAATATTATGGAAATAAATGAAAAATAAAAAGAACAGGTAAATAAGAAAATGCAATTAAACTTAAATGTTTATCACATAAATAAATTATAGAATCTTGTTATTTTATCTTCAAAGGAAATAAATCTTGAAACACACACACACACACACACACACATATATATATATATATATATATATATATATATATATATATATATATATATATATATATATATATATAATCACGTAAAGGTTATTATAGTTACCAAAACATGGACGAGAGAGAGAGTGAGAGAAAGGGAGAGAAAGCAAGAAAGGGAGAGAGAAAGAGAGATAGAGGAGATAAGGAAAGAAAAGAGTGAGAGGGGAGGAGAAGCAATATAAATTAGTATTATTTTTCAACATCGATCTTTTGACAACCGACGGTATCTGTTTTAATCTAGTCCAGTCAAAATCACAATCGAGAATATGATAATCTCGTTGTCTGCTGTTTGTCCGTCAGAACAACGAGGACCATCTGATCATATTGAATGACGGATGGCATACGCTAAATTGTGAAGCAAGGTTGTGCAATACCTGCCCACACCTCTCCTGAATTGACACTGTTTGATTATAGTGAGAAGGAGAAGTCCAACACGACTGGAAACAATGCCGAGATAAGCAGAGAGCACATACAGCACCTATTATTTCCAAATGGTCACCCATTTTAGTACTGACCAGGCACAAAGATGCTTAACTTCAGGAACTGGTGAGTCAATGTAGATATACCGTATGGCAGACTAATTTGCAGGGTGATCAAAAGACGGTTCTGTTTGTGGCAGGAGATTAATTTATTTGTTTACACTGGGTTGATTATTTTATAGATTGTATCTGATTTTGCTAGTATTTAACCCTAGTTATGATCCCAGCGACAGTTGTGCTGTTAAACATAAAACTCATCTATTCAGTCCAATAAATTATGATTCTATGTTTCTGGCCATTTAAAAACATGCTATGCTTATAATTAGTGAGTTAGGTGTATGGTTATCTATATAACGGTATGCTAGGGCAATTTCATGTTTGTATGTACGTTATCACCTTCCACCCCGTTTTTAAAAGATTCGCCTGATCTCTCAAATGTTGCATCCCTGTGCCTGTTTTACAAATACTTTAAACGTGTTCTGATGAACTCATAGCACTTGTGCCGCTTCAACGTACATACTTCCGACTAATCCAACAAGCAGCAAAATTCCACTCCTTCACAGTTAAGGTTTCCCTAGATGTCAGAAGCCTTCTACTCTAATAGATTTTTCTCTTGATATGCTAGACTTTGGAATTCCTTCTCTGTTTCCCTTGCTGTATTAACCTGCAGAAGTTTAAATGTAATGTGAACAGACATCTTGCAATATACCTTGACGGGGGTGGAAAAGAGTTAAAAAAATAGTTTTCTAAAGGCACAATCTAAAAAAGGTAATTAAAAAAAAAATTCATCAGATGGTGCTGTCTTTTTTCCTCCCTTTTTTTCTTTAGCATCATACATAATTATTTATTGACATTTGTTTCTTCAATCTATCTATTAAGAATTTTTTCTAGAAGGATGTCGGGTACTCACAAGAGGGACTACGTGAAGGTTACCAACGTTTTTACGGTTATGCTGAACACACAACTCGAACTAAAATACTCTTGATTTAACTTTAGACTAAGATCCCACTACCACTTAGAGATTGACCTACTTGTACTCGGCAAACCGAAAAACAGTGGGTAATTTTTATAAAGGGTTGGGAAGGCCATACTACTTGTGGTTACTGAAATATTGTTAAGAATAAGATAGACAATTTTTAGTAGTTGAGACTAAGGATGACTAACGGCACCCAATTATCCCCACACTTTTGAATGGCCTTGTGCCTAAATTGTTTCTTATATATTTTTTATATTTTGTTCGAATAAATATGTCAAAGTGTAGAATCTGTTCTATTGAAAGATGGTACAATAATATTGAGGATTCTGCATATGTACTAGACGTCCATAGGATCAAAATATATTTAAACCCGGCAGCATACGAAGGAGAACTTCATAATATAGTTGCCGGAAAACTATTGTATAGGGCAGCACAAAGATTTCGCTATATGTAGCAGGTCGTTAATTAATTTTTTCACACTGAACCTGTCCGTGATAGTCTTTGAAACTTTTAGACACGATGTTGTTAGTCTCAGTCTTTTTTTATAAATACAATCATGGCATGCGTTCATCATAATTTCTCTGATCAATTTCCTGCCTCCTTTCTTCCAGCTCGTTTGATTTGTTGGTCTAGTGGTCTCCATCTATTACCTGACTTGATACCACATTGTAATGCAGTTTCTTATTCCAGTAGCTTCTTTCCTAGAAATGCCAACTTGTGGAACTCTTTTCTTGCTCACTGCTTTCATCCTACCAACAACCTTGGTCTTTTCAAGACTAAGTTCGATAGGCATCTTTCATTCTTGTTATCTCTTTATGTCAAGTGGCTTAACACCTTGTCTGGAGCGATTTTCATTGGAAAAATATGAAAAGTAGAAAAATATTATCTTGAGTATAAAATGTCAGATTATTTAGTTGCACTACCGCAAGTGTCCAAAAAAACTGGAGGTAAATGTCTATATTAATAAAATTGTGAGACCTCTTCTCGTGTGTCTGTAATTGTGCGTGTATTTCTTGTGTTAATAGAATTTCTATGAGTATTTATTACATATTCCTTTTTTCTCTCACTATTTCTTGAATATATATTTAAAACGAAATTTGAAACATCACATGTAGAAAAAAAAATTTAATGATTAAATTAAATCAACAACAATGGATATTTAGTTGCTTTGCAAACAAGTCAGCTATTTCAAATTTTCTAAATAATTGTGACAATTCAAAAATTAAAAAAAAAAATTGGAAGAAGTTAAACTGTCGAATAGAAAGTCATTTAAACTGTTTTAAAACGTTTATCAAATCCCTATTTTTTGTTGTTGTTTTCTACACTTTTTCACCCTAAAGAAGCCATATTATCACTTGGAACGTAAAAAGACTACTATTTAGGATCGTATCTACGTCTGTGGAGAGGTTAAGCAGCGAGATGTCTGTTCATTGCATTTAAACTTCAGCAGGTCATGACTAGGGCTAGGACAACAGCATATTCTTTTCATTGTTTTGACTCTCGAGTGTGTATTTAATGATATCTAATATGCTTTTATATAGAGTAATGTGGTTCTCTGTTGATTAACTGTGCCTAACTGTGTCGGATATATACTCGAGAGTCATGATAATGAAAAGAATATGCTGTTGTCATAGCCCTGGTCATTACCGTCGGGTAGCAGGAAACAAGAAGGGAATTTCGAAGGAAGATACTCTTAAAGTAGAAGGCTCCCCAGCATCTAGGAACCTAAGCAGTGAAGAGTAAGATTTTGTTACATGTCAGGATGGTCGGGAATATGTACGCTGAGGGGCACAAGTGCTAGGAGTTCATCAGAGCATGCATTAAAGTACATGTGAAACAGGGACAGGGATTAAACACAATGTTGAAAGTTTTAAAAGTTATTGGAAGATGTTGACAACCTTGTGGCCCCTAGTTTAATCAACTGATTCTATCAAACAAGTCACAATATTTCATCTTTTTTATTCTTATGCTTGGCATGACATGAAGTTAAAAGGATGTTAAATATGATCATTTTAAGTAAACTTATTGTAGGATTTTTATTCCACTGCCATTGAAATTCGCCCAACACTACCGCCCACGTCTTTCTTTTGAGTAACTACTTATCAAGGCCAAAACGAAGCTGAGGATAGGGTTAATGAGATGGGAAATGAATGAAGGAACACTATCGGAGTACTAATCTTGATTAATAGTTTGAACTGCGTTTCATTAGTTTTGCGGTGGTTTACAAAAACTTGCTGATGATTTGAATATGACCAACATGTAATCAGCCGAGAAGCAGTTCTGCAATAATGTGTTCCACAGGTGGGAAGCTTTTTTCATAGAAATTACACCTGACGATAAGAACATGAAGGTAGAAAGTAATTTTTTTTTCGCTGGGGTAGGAAGAGAGCTTCTTAGTATGATAGAATGCAAGACTGCAGACCAATAATTGTATCTCTATTATATATATATATATATATATATATATATATATATATATATATATATATATATACTAGCAGGCCACCCGACTTTGCATGGTTGTAATATACGCATAAATATTATATTTTACTTCATACAGAAACCGAGACATGCGCATGCAAGTACTATGTTTTTTCTAAACAGTTCACTTCTTGTAAGTATAAAGGAAAAATACTCAAGCTGAGATCGAAACCAAAACCTAAAGACAGTGAATCAAATACGATGAACATTAAGCCAGCTTGTGTAACGTAATCCCCCATTGAGGAGCGTTAGAACTACGCTGAGGTAGCTTTGTATTCCCGGGTGACGCCAGATAACCCAAGGATTTAAGATAGAGAAGATAAATATACATATTTTATTTTATGTTAAAATAGATATTGTTTGAAAACCAGAGAAATATATTTTTATGGCTAAACGTTGACGACAGGAAATTTCACTTAGAATCTTGTCTGGCCTTACATGAATCCAGGGTCGGGTGTCAGAATTGACATCTGTCCTTGAAATTGGTGCCCACCCAGGAACCTGGGGCTTTCGATTTCGTGGCGAAATCCTATTGGCTGGGGAGAATTTCCAACCCCATCCACTTACCTTACTATATATAAGACTGTCGTGCGAAAATTAATGAGAAGAGCGAGAAGAGTTGAGCCAGAGAGAGTTTCAGATCAGAGTAGAAAAGAGACGTGACCCCTCCCCACCTCATCCATCCGTCGGTCGCTGTCTGTGAAGAGAGTTGAGATTTTGAAAAGAACTTACAAAATCTGAATGAGAATTGTAAAAACATTTATACACAATTTTATGAGAATTAAGCTTTTGTAGATAGACTACAATCGTTGTCTTTCTTCCTGCCTGCCGCTTCAATATTCGCTTTCAGCATACCAGGTGATGTAACAACCTCCGAGAGCCTAGACGACACGTGCCGAGATCAGTGAAATAAGAGTCCTAACCACTTCCTCGACGGAGGCGTTACACTTGACACAATCTTTGAAACGTGTATTCTCAACATAATTAGAACGATCCATGCATGTGCATTCGTAAAACAGTTGACAAACATAAAAATCTGATGACCCCCCCCAACGTTCCAATTTTACAATTTTGACTTCTTATCAGCTCTTTTTTCTGGATGAAAATCGATTAAAATGTTTTCCACGTTTCTGAATACCCTAAATAATAAAATAAAAATAAAAAATAATTAAAAAATTAATAAAAAATTCGTTAAGCATATAGGTTGAGAATTGTCCTCACATACACATTCTCACTTGTATAGATGTATAGCTATAAGAATAAATGGGATAAAAATAAATGAGCTAAAGGCGATTGTTGTCTTCATAAAACAAATCTATCAATGTAGTAGAACCTCCACCTGGTTAAGAGGAGCAATATCTAAATTTAATGAGGAATAAAAAATTACACGGAACTCTATTAAATCATCAAGTCAATAACGATGAAAATGAGAGAAAAAAAAGGAAAACGACGTCTTTTTAAGCCATGGCATTTCGAAGTTAAATGCTTCTCATAACAAGACGAGAAAAACCGGCATTATAACACTATATAGGTATACAAAGATAAAACCGGATTGATAACATTTGGATTAGACATGAAAAAGTAAAAAAAAAAAAAAAAAATATGGGGTAAATGAATGGGGACTATTAAAAGGGGATGGGCATGAGTAGACAAAAGTATTGGTAAGAGAGGAGGTAGAATAACAGTGACTAGAGAAAAAAAGGAAGAAAGAGAAAGTAAAAGGAGATACATATAACAAAATAGATAAAAAGAAAAGAGGTTATTTTCTTTTTTTCCCACTCATTTTAGTGCTTATTGACCTGAGGATTTAATAAAGTTCTATGTAACTTGTGTACACTTCTTTTTTTAAAATTTAACTCACACACACTCACCCATACATACATATATAGTTTTAATTCTTAATCACTTTTTCTTTACATGGAACAAAAACTCATTATGTTCGTCAAAAAATATTTTTATTGATCATTAGAGCTAATATTGTTTTGGCTTGTACTAATAAATACAATGTTCACTATATATGTGATTTAATTTATTTAAATTGGTATTTCAAATAGTGAACTTTGTGAAACGATAGCGAACTAGGAAATCAAGTAAGTAAATCTATATATTTACAAAAGTAAGAATGTGTTTGTGGGAACACTTCTCAACCGATACACTCAATGAATTTTTGATCTACAGACTTGGAAGTTAGTATATAGAGTATTTAGACATGTGGAAAACTTTTTAACAAGTTTTCATCCGGAAAAATGCCTGCTAAGGGGTGAAAATTGAACAATTGGTACGTAGGGGGTATCATCAGATTTTTATATTTTGTCAATTCTTACAGGATTGCACATGCGCAAATCGTTCACATGACAGATTTGTTATGTTATGTGTTGAAAACACTTTGTAAAGATCGCGTCAAGCTGGTCTAATGGTTAACGTGTTTAACTTACTGTTTTTAGGTTTTGGTTTCGATCTCAGCTCGAGTATTTTTTTTAATTATTTACAAGAAGTGAACTGTTTAGAGAAAATCTACTCCCATTCGCATGTCAGTTTCTGTATGAATTAAAATATAATATTTATACATATTTTATGACCGGGCAATGCCGGTCAGCCTACAAGTAAATAAATAAATAAATAAAAATAGCATTTTCACTGGTTTGTCACGCTTGCGTTAAAGGCTGAAATAACATTTTCAATGGTCTGTTATGCTCGCATCTGAAATAACATTTTCATTGTCCTAGTACGCTTAAGTCTGAAATAACATTTTCATTTGTCTGTCAGGCTTATGTATGAAAAAGGATGTTCATTGGCCTGCCATGCTTACATTAGAAATATCATTTTCGTCGGTTTGCATCGTTTCAGTTTGAAATAGGATTTTTATTAGTCTGTTACGTTTACGTTTGAATTAGCGTTTTAATTTGACTGGGACACTTACGATAGAAATAGCATTTTCATTGGTCTGCCATGCTTATTTACTAGGATGTTTATTCTTCTATTACGTTTAACTTTGAAATTGCATTTTCAATGGTCTGTCACGTTTACATCTGAAATAACATTTTCATTATCCTAGCACACTTAAGTCTTAAATATATTTCTAGTGGTTTGTGACGCTTAAGTTGAAAATAGCATTTTTAGATGTCCGTATATAAATATTATTCGCTGTCATGCTTGAATTTGAAATCGCGTCTGTCACGCTTAAATTTAGAATAGTTCATTCTTTAGTTTGTCACGCTTAAGTTTGAAATCTTCATAAGATATTCTGCTCGTATGTTCTTCAATCTGCCCCGTTAAGTTTTAAACGTCATGTGTAGATACGTCCCTTCATCTCTATAAGAAGCTTTTCTCTTTGGTCTGTCACGCTTAAGTTATAAACTAGTATTTTCAGCGTTGCTTGTATAGATTTAATGGACCTATCTTAAGAATACATAAGTCTGAATTTGCATTTTATGGTGGTCTGTCATGCTAAAGTGTAAGATTGCGTTTTTAGAACCGCCCGATAAATTACTATTTGCCAGTCTGTCACACTGAAGTTTGAAATATCAGTTTTTTGTGTCTGTCACATTTAAGTTCAAATAACATATAAATAAGATGCGGCCATGTATTTCTATAAGAAAGCTTTTTCCCGTTCTTGTTTTTTTTAAATTATTTATTTATTTATTTATTTATTGCATTTAATAAAAAAACATGAAAAAGAGAAATAAAAATGACTTACCACAAAGGATATCGCTTTATTCCGTTTTTACTTATCAAAATATTTTACCTATATTTTTATTAGATTTGCTTGTTTGGGAGGGAGGAGAGGTAGGTTTTGTATTCGATTTTGTTTTTATTATTCAATTGTCTACTTGAGTACAAATATACTTTTTTTTCTGTATTGATCTTTTCTTTTTTTTTTACGATATTATCAAGAAGCAAAAACATTTATGTTTATAAACAATTTCCACTGCATAGAGTTTATTGTAAAAACCGTGATAGCTTTTATCGCAACCGCGAATCTATCATTCTTAAACGTGTATGTTCCTTCGCCCACTCCCACTCTCCCACCCCGATCCCACATAGAAAAACAAAATAAAACTAAAAGACAAAAAAAAAAAAATATTTTGTTAAAAACGAGAAAAAAAAATGATCGTTCGTGTATACATCTAAATTCTTGTGACAAACATCCAAGTTCTTTATCTGTAGCCAAAAAGACAATCATGTTGTACATGCTTAGTCTAATTTGCGAAAACGATATACCCTGGCTGTCTGCCTCATATAATTAACAAGTGACGGCCATGCTAATCGCCTGAGGTACACCTGGTTGGGAATACCGACAGGACTGCCCAGGCAGCT
>NC_136490.1:123309783-123312283 GCF_053919585.1 Euprymna scolopes | reverse complement strand
ACCGGGTTAAATAATATGCTACAAAATCACCATTACCCTTTACCAAGCCCGGAAGAGATTTTTGCCAAACTAAATGGTGGGAAAATGTTTTCAAAAGTAGATTTGTCCGACGCCTATTTGCAAATTCCGATAGAAGAAAAATGGTCAAAGATTTTATGCATTAACACACACAAAGGGTTATTCAAGTATAACCGATTGCCGTTCAGGATAAAAGTCGCGCCGGCGATATTCCAGCAAGCAATGGACACAATGCTGAACGGTTTAGATTGTGCTTGTGCATACCTGGATGACATAATCATAAGGAGCGCATCCATAAGTAAACATATAGAGCATTTAAAACAAGTGTTCACAAGAATAAACGAGTACGGATTCAAGGTGAAAGAAAACAAATCTGAGTTTTGTCTAGACGAAATCAAGTATTTAGGACAAATAATAAGTAACGATGGTCGACGCCCTGATCCAGAAAGAGCGATAGCAATTAGGAACATGCCAGCACCACATAACGTGACGACTTTACAGAGCTTCTTAGGCCCCGCGAACTACTACCAAGTATTTATCAAAGGCATGCACGACATAAGAGCACCGCTGAATGAATTAAAGAAATACCATGGATATGGACAAAAGAATGGCAAGACTCGTTTGAGGAAATTAAAAAGACTTTGACGTCAGATTTATCCTTAACTTACTACGACCCAAAATTACAAATAATTGTTGCGAGTGGCGCGAGCTCGTATGGTATAGGAACATGTATACAGCATATCCTGCCAGATGGAACGAAGAAACCTATAGTTCACGCTTCAAGGAGCCTAATTCCGTGAGAGAAGGCTTACTCCCAAATAGAAAAGGAAGCATTAAGCATTATTTTCGCGGTGACGAAATTCCACCGTTATCTGTACGGGAGACATTTTATACTGGAAACAGACCACAAGCCCCTAGTGACTATTTTCGGCTCAAAAAAGGGCTTACCAATATATACGACAAATCGGTTACTCCGTTGGGGTACGATCTTTCTAAATTATGATTTTCAAATAAAACATCTACGTTCGGTAAAAATGGTCCATGCGGATGGGTTGTCAAGGCTTATACCGAAAAGGGATGAAACCTTTGAAGAGTCAGTAATTGCAGTTATACGTTCCAATTATGAGGAAAAAAACATGGTGGTGAATATAATAAGAGAATTACCAGTCACGCTTACCGATATAAAAAGGGAGGCTGAAAATGACGACGTCATCAAAGGCATAAAGGATAAATTAAGGGAAAATGACGGAAAAACGCAAAGTATATTTTTCTTATGCAATGAGGTAGTATTATATAGTGAAAGAGTGGTTGCATCGAAAACCTTGCAGAAAAAAATCTTACGTGATTTTCATACAGGACACCCGGGTATAAATAGGATGAAGGCACTTATGAGGAGTTATGTTTACTGGCGTAATATAGATGTGGATATTGCATTAACACTAAAGAAATGTAAAGGTTGTGCGTGAGCCGCTAAGGCACCACCGATAGTTCATAAACCTTGGAAAAAAGCTGACCATCCATGGTCACGCATTCATCTAGACTTTGCTGGACCGATCGAGGGACAATACTACCTAATCATAGTAGATAGTTTTTCCAGATGGTTGAAGTAAAACGGGTCAAAAGCCCAACGACAGATAACAATAAGTTTTCTGCATAAAATATTTGCACGTTTTGGGGTACCAGACATTGTAGTCACAGATAACGGAACACAATTTACTTTAAGTGTTTTCAAGGATTTTTGTGAATCGTTTCAGGTAAATCATATAACTACACCACTGTTCCATCCGAAATCAAATGGAGTAGCGGAAAGGTTCGTAGATACGATAAAGCGTGCCCTTAGAAAATCGATAGGGACACCGACGGATAAAGCATTACAATAGTTCCTGCAAATATGCAGGATAACTGAGAACCCAAATACACCGTCGAAATTATCGCCAGCAGAATTAATGTTTGCGAGAAAAATAAAATCACCATTTGATAAATTAATACCAAAGCAAGAAGTCGTATATAAAACCACACACACATCACGTAAAAGGTTTAAACCTGGTGATCAGGTATATTTTAAATGTTTTAAAAATATGTCTTATTGGGTGTCGTGTATGGTAGATAAACGTATCGCCGACTTGGTCTACATGATAAAAAGTCCAAAAGGGATACACAAAAGACACCAAAATCAATTGACAAAACGTCATAGGAAGGACAACGAACATGACAAACCTGAGGAACAAGAAGATCCAATTGATATAGTATATGAAACGTTTAATATTGAACCACCACAGCCCATGCCCGAACCGAGGAGATCGGGAAGGAAAAGAAATGCTATAGACCCAATGATAATGAACCCCAAAAGGAAAAGATATTGAAATCTACACGACTTCAAATCTTGGGAGGGGGGTGTTGTGGAGACGCCCATAAATTAGCATACGTGGGTGAACAAGATATAGATAAAGGTATCAAGTCAGCTAGACCAAAGAGTTGTGTT
>NC_136490.1:123304783-123307283 GCF_053919585.1 Euprymna scolopes | reverse complement strand
GTGTGTCTACAAAAGGCTTTTTTTCAGAGAAGCGGTCGCTCGCTTCACAACTTTTTCAAACTTTTTATATCAAATATAAATCGTAATATCTCACAGTTTACAACGAAGCTCGCCTGTCTATTTAATTTGCTCGATTTCGGGAAGATAAATATTCAACATTTGTCGCTGACCGTATGTGGGTTAGTCTTTTTTCTATAACATCCTGGGGGAAAAATAAAAAAAAGCGTTCAGCAGTAAATAAAATCCCGCAGTCAAACTTTACCTCATTAATTAATTAAAACGGGCACCTGCTAAATCCAAGTAATTAAATAAATAGTTTCCGTTGGCATGTCGCAGTGGGGCAATGGTTAACGACGCACGTTTTTGTTTGTTTTTTTTCACACTTTAATTTACATCTTTGCCTCAAGGGTTCGGGTTCGATCCTCATACTTACTTTTTTTTAACCCACCCCCACCCCCGGAGTTTCCACACACACCTCCAAACACCCGGGCAACGCCGGGTATCCCTCGGTAGTACATATATATATATATATATATATATATATATACTTTTACATATATACATATACATATATATACTTATACATATATATACTTATACATATATACATATACATATATATATATACATATATATACACATGTATATATACATATACATATATATACATATATATACATGCATATACATATATATATACATATATAACCATGCATATATATACATATACATATATAACCATGCATATATATGCATATATATATACATATACATATATATATACATACATATACATATATATACATACATATACATATATATATATGTATATACATACATATACATATATATACATACATACATATATGCATACATATATATATGCATACATATATATATACATATACATACATGCCTTCATATATACATATGCATATATATAAGCATACATATATACATATATATACATTTGCATATATATACATATATATATACATATACATTTACATATATATACATATATATTTACATATATCATCATCATCGGTGGTCACTCGTGTCAGAGTAAGACTGCCCTCAGATGAGCATAGATCCCAATCCTAGACCCAATTGTCCTTGTGCAATTTGGGCAGATAAAGGTAGTGGTGGTGGGGTGGGGTTGGGTGTGTCTAGTTGATAATCTGTCCTTTCTGTGCTTGCGTTTATCCTCAGCAGCTTTATTTAGGTCACTGCTATAAAGCGCAGCACCTTCGTGGACAGCGCTCCTCCATGCCAACCTGCTCCCAGCCACGTCCTCCCATGTCTCAAGGTCCATGTGAAACCGCTTTAAATTTACTTTGATGTTGTCCTTATACCTCATCTTTTGGCCACCCTGGGCACGCTTTCCCTCAACAAGCTGAGAGTAGAAAATCTGTTTGGGAGGCGGAGATCCGGCATTCGGACAATATGACCAGTTCATCTGAGCTGGCGTTGAGCAACAGTAGCGGTGATAGTAGGAATGTCAGCCTCACTCAGGACGCTGGTGTTGGTGCGTCGGTCCTTCCAACTGTTTTTGAGGATTTTTCGGAGGCATCATTGGTGGTACGTCTCCAGGGCTTTTACGTGCCTCCGGTATGTGGTCCAGGTCTCCGATCCATAGAGAAGAGTGGGCAGCAAGACAGCTTTGTATACCATGATGTTGGTCTTTGCCAAAAGGTCACGGTTCTCAAATACTGTCTTCCTTAGCCTTGAGAAAGCTCCACTGGCACAGCTGAGACGGTGTTGGATTTCATCATCTATGTTGGCTTTTGATGATAGGATGCTGCTTAGGTATGGAAAGTGGTCCACATTTTCCAGTCTAGCGTTGTCGATGGAGATGTTTGGGGGTGAGACTGGAGTACTGTTTGGTGGTGAATGATGGAGGATTTGAGTTTTTTTTTATATTGATTGTTAGTCCTGGCTGTTTGTACGCCCTCGTGAAGGCAACCAGTGTACACTGTAAGTCCTCTTCTGAGAGGACTACAAGGGCGTTATCGGCTGCATAATGTAGCTCCATAATGGATATGGTGTTCGTTCGACCTTTGGCCCTGAATCTTTTGATGTTAAAAAGTCGCCCGTCAGTTCTGTACATAATCCGAACTCCACGAGGAAGATGTTTGTCCGTTAGATGGAGGATAGCAGTATTGAAGATGGAGAACAGAGTTGGGGCAATGACACATCCCTGTTTCACTCCCGTGTCAACCCTGAAGGGCTCTGTTTTATCTCCACTACTACTGAGGACTGTAGCTGACATATTGTCATATAGCAGTCTCAGTACCCGAATGTACCTCTCTGGCCATCCAAACCTTGCAAAAACCAGCCAAAGGCTTGACGGTTCTCCGAGTCAAAGGCTTTAGTAAGGTTAATAAAAGCCATGTATAATGGTAAATTTTGCTCCCTGCACTTTTCTTGGAGTTGACGAGCAGTGAAGATCATGTCCATCGTTCCTCTTTTTGGGCGAAAGCCACTTTGGGACTCGGGA
>NC_136490.1:123269783-123297283 GCF_053919585.1 Euprymna scolopes | reverse complement strand
TCCCTTTTTTAGAATTTATTAGACAAAATTTAACTTTTATTTTACCGTGCCAATAAATATGATCATCACTGTATATATATATATATATATTAATTGACTCTCCCGTCGATTCCGGCGTATGAGATTCCACCACAGCAACTAAGTTGTTCAGAAATCCAAAAATATTTTGTTTGTAATGTGAAGGCTTTGTGTAGAACCAACTACACTTTTTGGTAGTACTGCTTATCTTTGTCGGTGCAAATGACTCCAACAAGACAGAGCATACGATAGACCGCATGTTTTTAAATTAGAGTCTTCCTTCTAGATGCATGCCTTAAGAAAAACTAGGAATTGGGATATACATATATATATATATATATATATATATATATAAATATATATAAATTATATATATATATATATAAATATATATAAATTATATATATAAATATATATAATACCTTCAGCTGATAGAAGTACTACATGTATGTAATACTTCTATGAATGTCAACTATTCAAATTGTAGTATATTCTTTGCTTTAAGGCAGTGACTTAGAGATAAATCTTCAGACTCGCGGCGTAGAATTCTCTGACTATTTTCTGTTTCCCTGTAAATACTGACGTGCAAAAATTTAAATGTAATTTGAACAGATACCTCGCTTTTCAACTCTCTAACTTCCAGGCATCTCCCTACATAGAATCTCACTTACCTCCAAATGGCAATACACCTTGTTTGTTTCTTAATCATAAGAGTTTGGAGAAAGTAGTATGGCGAGGAGATCTTGCTTTGTAAATATTTAATTTTCATTTAACTATAAATATGATTTCAAATCCATCCTTAGCCAGAGAAAAAAATAACAAGATATTTTGCTTTGGGTTGTAGCTTAATTTTATCTGTCATCATATGATATGGCAATGTACCATTTCATTGGGAAAGATTCTTCTAAATTACTGTCTAAAGTGAGTTGCTATTCTGGGAAGAACCATTAAAGTATTTAATTAGCATACATATGGCACTTTCAGTAATTAGATATATTTCAATGCTGGCATTTTCCAATCAAGACACTGGAAATTAATATATATATATATATATATATATATATATATATATATATATATGTATATATATATATATTATTATATTTTATTATAGTGTATGTATGCATATTTATTATGCTATACACACATATACATATTTCCCTGCTGAAATTTTCCAATCAAGAAACACACACATACATACATATGTTTATCATATATATATATATATATATATATATATATATATATATATAATATGTATATAGATCTCATAGTATATATAAATACATATTTATCATATTACTTACGTATATGTACATGCATGTGTCGCTGTATGTGTGTTGGATCTCTCTCTCTCTCTATATATATATATATATATATATATATTATATATATATATATATATATATATATATATATATATATATATATATATACATGTATGCGTTTTATTTTTTATTACCGTATCTTTCTGTTAAGTTACATTATTTTGACCGTCTGTAGCTTCCTCAGACTTTACAGACCGGGTAGCTGAAACAATAATGTAACTTAACAGAAAGATACGGTAATAAAAAATAAAACGCATACATATATATATGTATATATATATATATATATATATATATATATATATAGAGAGAGAGAGAGAGAGAGAGAGAGAGAGAGAGAGAGAGAGATCCAACACACATACAGCGACACATGCATGTACATATACGTAAGTAATATGATAAATATGTATTTATATATACTATGAGATCTATATACATATTATATATATATATATATATATATATATATATTATATATTTATATTATATATATATATATGTGTGTGTGTTGGGGAGGTGTGATGGTCTAACATTTAAGTATTTATGAAATCCAAATTGATTATTGTGAACACCATTTCAATGCAATAATATTGTGTGCATTAGTATCGATACACTTTGTTTCAGGGTAATTTGAACTATAAAAATGTATATACAGATTATGTTGATGCATATATGTATACTCTTTATATATATATATATATATATATATATATATATATTATATATATATATAGCCAGTAGAGTTTAGTTTCCTAGAAGTACATCGAATGAAACAACATGTGTCTACCAAAATAGTGCTCAATGAGTGAACAGAGCAGGTATATCAATTTTATTTATACAAACATTAATGACTACATATGTGCATACATGTCTCTGTAATCACCCACGTTGGGGGATTACGTCTTCAGGCCAAGAATTACCGTCAAAAGTGACATTTCCACCAAATACATTTTTCTATTTCGTTTATCAAGTTAGAATACAACCTGAGTGGGAGTCATAAAAAAACGGTAAAAGGATGAGTGAGGTCTTTGAAGATAATAAACATCTTTTTTCTTTTCCCCTTCCCCCATCCAACCTAACTTTTGGTTTTTATGGCATAAGGTTCTTGAGAATTTAGTTTTCTTGTCTTAGAGTCTGTAAGTTAAGAACCTTAGCTATGGTCAACTAAATACTGACCGGTGCCTTTTAATCTACCTCCACCCACACATACATGCAACACACATACACCACGCACATACACAGACACCGCCACACACACACACACACACACACACACACACACACACACATTAATACATATATTCAAAAGCTAATCCATGCTGTACGCTTTTTGTTTTATTTACTGAAACTAGACAATAACTCTGAAACTACGCAGAAATAGAGTAAAAAAATACATTAAGGTAAATAAAACAAAACAAAAAATAAATAAAATTAAATAAAATTAATAAATAAAAATTAAAATAAAATTAAATTAAAAAAAAAAAAATATGAATAAATATAAACCACGAAGGTTATCTAAACCCCACATGTACCTATATGCATATATCAATATACTTATAAATGTCTACACTTTGCTACACCCGCGCATATATACACACACACATTACAGACATACAGAGACAAATAATAGCATTTTTCTTTACTTCTGTAGCGTGGTACCCCCTTCGTATATGCAATATTATGCTACCACACTCCAGACGGGTGTATATATATATATATAAACACATACACACATACATACATATATACACATATATATATATATATATATACATATATACATACACACACATACATACACATATAACATATATATAAACAACATTCAGATATCCATACATTCTTATAATCTATATTGTTACAACAATCATATACGAGGCAGCCTATTCTAATAGTTCAGAAATATATATGCATATACATACATCTACATACAAGAGACACAGAGATACATCCATATACAAACATACACACGGATATATAGATACACATATATATATAAACATACAAACATACATGCATACAAAAAATACACTTATACAGACAAACTCACACAAATATAGACATATACATATATACATGTACCCTGCCACCAAATGATACATCTAAAGTAGAAACAGACATGAATACATTTACTATATAAATTCCCTTTTTCTATCAAACTCCACACGCATAGTTATATTTCATGGCCCCATCCGCTTGTTACACTTTCCTAAGTTGTAGGTTTTTTCCGTAAAAATTTACACTACGTAAAAATTTATATTGAATTCAGCATGAAGTTCATAGGCCTATCCTTATATTTAGCAAACATTCTTTCGATGGTAAGGCAGATCTACATAAGATGTATCACGATACAATAATAATATATAATGACACATGACAGAAATCAGAGTATTTAGGTTATACAAACCGAGTATACAAGCTTATATATTGTAGTACTTACCTTCATCTTTGTTTATTCACCCTAATATCCTTATCCCCTTTTCTTCCATTCACCCTTCATTCCTTACTTTCTTTCATCTATTTATTTCTTCATTTTTTATTTTATTAAATTAGACTTTTTACACATTTTTTATTTTATTAAATTAGACTTTTTACTCATGATCAAAATTATTAGACTAAGGGTATAAATTGCTAGATTTATGGTAATTCTAATGTTTTTAGTTCAGTTAGAGATTAGCAATTACTACGTAAAGGTGTTACCATGCCTCCATCAAGAAAAATAACCGAAGTTGAGCCGCTAAGGTAAATCGCAGTAAAACTGCTATTTGCAACTTTCTAAAGAACACTGAGAATTATGGAAAAGCAAAATCCTTTGGTACCCCCCCCCAATTTCTTCTGCATTGAGTAGGAGAATCAGACGGGTTGTTATGAATGACAGAGGACTTTCATCTTTTTTTTTTTTACATAGGCATCACCACATTATCAAGGCCCAGAGGCCACTCAAGGATAAGGGTTAAAGAGTGTACAGTAGAAATTGGACAATATAGTAATCATTAGTAATGAAAATTTTGTAAATTTGATAACTTATATGGAGCGGCTCATCAAGAACTTATTTACTTTAGGCTTGAACACAACCATATTGTAGTCAGCCGGAAAGCAGGAAAACGGAAGACAATTCCACAGGCGTGCAGTTCTAAGAAAGAAGCTTTGTTCATGGAATCTACGTTTAGGTTTAGGCACAGATAAAGAGCGGGGGGAATTATTGATAGTGTTTACAGCTAGACGAGTGTTTCTTGTGAAAGTTTGGCGAGGGGGGGCCATAGATTGAAGCTCAGTCGAACACTTTCCATGAAAATAAGATAACATCAGAGACAAACTCGCAACATCTCTTCTGTGAGATAGAGGTTGCAGCGCAGAGAAAAGGACATCTCCTACAAGGCTACGAAGTCTATTTTGAACTCTATCAAGGCAGGACAAGTCCTTTCAAGGCGGTTACAGATGCTGATTGCAGTCCAATAACCATCAGACAACACTTACAACAAAAAGGCATGGTAGATAAAAAGTGTAAACAAATTCCTCGATTGCTTCCACGTCACAAAGTGGATCGCTTAAGTTTGGGTGTGAATACCAATCGTGGGACGTTGAGAAGTGGAAGAAAATCCTGTTTTCTGATGAGAAAAAATTCAATTTAGATGGTCCTGATAGCTTCCAGCGATATTGGCATGAGAAAAACATGCCCCTTGAAATTTTTTCCACGCGTCACAGTGATGGAGGGTCCGTAATGGTATGGGGTGCCTTTTCTTACAGAGAGACGATGGAGCTCCAGGTAGTGCAGGGTTGTCAGACAGCAGCTGGTTATGTTAGCATGCTACAAAAAGCATCTTTGATGATGGAGGGTCATCGTTTGTGTGGGGATGCATGGTTATTCCAACAGGATAAACAGGATAATGCTGCAATCCACACTGCAAGACGGACCTTGAGCTTACTATAAGAAAATGGAGTCCATCTCTTGGGACATCCTGCATGCTCACCGGACTTGAACTCAATTAAAAATGTTTGGAGATGGATGACAAGGGAGGTTTATCGAAATGGTAAACAATATTAAACAAAAAATGAACTTCATGAAGCTAGCTTCAGAAACTGGCGCAGGATCTCCTGCACCTTAATGGAAACTCTTATTTCTAGCATGCTCCAAAGAATTTTTGAAGTCATCTAAAGGAGTGGAGGTAGAAGTTTGATTGTTGAATGTTTTCATACACTTTTTGTACAATTTAATAGAATTTTTGTCTTTGGTTTTATAATTCTGATCATGTGTAAAAAGCCTAATTTAATAAAAATGTAAATTTTAAGAACAAATCTATGGAATGCAGCTTTTTGTTTCCATAACCTTTTAGTTTGTGGTATTGGTAACCTTAAGTCGGAAGAATTTAAAATATCTGCTTAAAAAGGGTTGTTTTTTTAAAAGATTTTGAAGTGGTCTTAAATTTCTGAGCAGCAGTGTATAAGTTTATATTAAAAGATTAAAAATCAATTATGAATCGAAATGAGGCAACTATCTGAAACCTTATAATATTATTCGTATTAATGATGGAAATGCTATTACTTTTACTCCTAATGAGAGTTAGTATATGTCTGTCTGAAGCCGAAGTCATACTATTATATTTTTCAATGTTCTGTTCAAGGTAGGAGTAGTAATGTGACGTATATATGCGATTCATCACAATCCCATGATCTGGTAGGGCAGTATGTGTTCATTCGTAATAAATAGGATAATATTTGTAATTTATTTCATAATTAGATTTAAAAAAAAAACAATCGACTCATAGGCCCTGTTATTTATAAAATTATTGCTTAAACAAGAAATATTTTAAGTATGTATACGGTTTAAAATTATAATTTTCGTAATACGTTCGATGGATTAAAATGTAGTAGTAATAAATCATTATAGTCGACGTTAGGTTTGGATTAAGTGCGTATTAAACAGACTACTACACTTAAATTCTTAATCCATTCTTAATTATAATATGTATAGCACATCCGCGAATGTATTTTTGAATAAGACTTTGATGAAATAAAATATCGAGACGTTATGCAAAATGTGAACGAAAACGAACGTATGAATAAATCCGCCCAACGCTGCCTGGAAACAGCTTATATATATATATACAGTGGTTAGGGTTAGCTTATATATATACAGTGGTTGGGGTTAGCTTATATATATACAGTGATTATAATAAATATCCGATACAAAGCAAAAAATTCATTAATTTTTATTACACGGAAACAAAAACGATTAAAAAATGCTCTTCTAATGTACTTTTGTATGATAAATACACATCTCGTATCAAAAATCATATATAATTACGTATTCACTAGATAATTACATAAAGGTCATATTTAGTGCTCAAAAAGTATCCAACTATACAAAAAATAGTATTAGTTTTTAGTAATATGGCCTTTATTCGCCATAACATCATCCAAACATTTGGGATATTTCCTTACAGGATTGTTACAAATGTTAACTGGAATTTTCCCCACTCTTCTTGGCAGATCCGTTTAATTTCTGTAAGATTCCTCGGATATCTATTTTGTACAACCAACTACAACTCCTGACATAGATCTTCCATCAAGTTGAGGTTAGGTGATTGACTTGGCCATCCTAATACGTCTATTTCCTTCTCCCGAAATTATGTAGTAGTTGCCTTAGTCGTGTGCTTGGGGTCGTTCTCCTGCTGGGATATCAAACCATTAGGCACATACAAATCCTCTGCATACTTCGAGCGATTACACGAAAACAAAACGATAATAAAGTGCCATTCTAATGTACTTTTAATGATAAATACAAATCTCGCATCCAAAAACATAATTACGCATTCACTAGATATATAAGGATAAAAAATATCCAACACAAACAAAAAGAGTTTTATTTAGCCAAATATTTTTCATGTGTTGGTTCAGAGAGTTACGTTTATTAAGATAACTCTTGATGGCGTATTATTTACTTTTGTTAATTTAGTCGCACTGTTTATACAATGTCTAAAACTGGAGAAAGACAAGAAACCCCATCATTCAGCTATGCATTGATGGTGCAAGGTATAGAAAATTTTCAACGATGTGAAATATCCCAATTTCGACCGTTAGTGACACGATTCGTCCCACCAGTGAACTTCAAATCTGCCCCGTTCAAAGTGTCCTGCCAAAATTTCTATCCGTTGTTGTAAGAAAATGGAAAAATTTTTATGACCTGCGCACAATTAAAGCACATATTATCCTTAAAGAATCAGTGTTTATATATGCTTTCTACTACACGCATTGAATATATCATTTTTTTTCTTTACTCGGATTTTACATTCGTGTTATGCTTTCCTCTTCAATCCGATGATAATCTTTTTAGTTTAAACTAGCATGGGTGCCCGCCCGGTGTTGCCGGGGTGTTTTGAGGTGTATGCTGAGCAAAACAAAAAAAAAGGTCAATTTTTTTTAACTTTCACCCCTATTAGGACCCCTTAAAATTTATTGTTTAGGGCTCAAATAAAGTTATTAAGTTAGATCCATGTCCAGGCAATCTATATATAAAATATCACGTGTTTAAACCCAAAATTGTAGGAGGAGTTTGGTAGAGTTCTCATAGGTCAAATCGTTGAACTTTGACCCCTTAATGGCCAAATTTCTGTCCGAAAACCAATCACATCGATTTTCCCAAATCTCAGTACCCTGTATATCAAATTTTGAATCTGTAGGCTTAAAATTGACAGAGTTATTGCGTAGGGAAATGTACACAGACACACACACACAGACCCCCCCCCACACACAGACACTTTCACTTTTTTATATATATATAGAGAGAGATATTTATTTGGAGCTGGAATTTCTCCGTTACTTTTGCAGCATAGCGTTTGAATCGTGTGTCATAATACTAAGAATTTTTTATCTAATTTCTTTATCTATCGGCGTCTTTCGACCTTGCACAAAAATTAGACATTTGAACATGTCGCTCTATGATTCCGTTACTTTGAATGCTCCATGCTGTGCGTTAACCATACCTGTATACACGACAAATCATCGTCCTCTTGTTTTACGATATTTAAACACTTGTATCGCATATAGAAACATGCTCTACCTTTTACCTAAATTTTTTAACAAAATCTCGATTGTTTCACGAAATGACATGACCGCCGATTTTTATTATTATTATTTTTAATTATTCAATGCGCTCCTAGAACTACACAGGATTAGCAATATATCGCATTCAACAAGGAAAATGACATTTCAAAAAAGACTTTGTGCAATAAGTTGAAGAGGAAAAGAAATCCCTAGCTGTTGCATATTACTTTTTAAACTATTGTCTTACGGAACGGAAAGATAAAGAAACATACGTTATCGAACTTTTCTATTTGATGAATAATATTGGTACTGAATCGGGATAGGGTAAGGGTTTGTACTGGAACTGGTATATTTAATCCAAACAAACTGAAAGAGAAAGAGAGAGAGAGAGAGAGAGAGAGGGGGAGAGAAAAAGAGAGAGAGAAAGAGAGAGATGTAATTATTCTTTGCGAAAATCAAACTGAAATTTAATAATTCCATCTGTAATTTGATTATTAATATTTCATGCTCTGTCAAATTTCTGGAAAAAAAATCAGTTAAAAATGCCTTTGATCTTCTTGAAGGATTTTAATTTTTTTTTTTTTCAAACCATTCAATTGAATATTTAAAAAAAAAAAATAATGGAAAAAATGTCCATTTGAATTTGTGTGTGTGTGTGTGTGTTTCGAATGTTTTTCTTTTTTGTAAGCACAGACTCATAAATGAATTTATGATAGACAACACGTGCGCACAGATAGTTCCACCCCATATATATATATATATATATATATATATATATATATATATATATATATGTATATATATATATGTATATGTATATATATATGTATATGTATATATATATGTATATATATATATATATGTATATATATATATATATATATGTATGTATATATATATATATATGTATATATATATATATATATATATGTATGTATATGTATATATGTATGTATGTATATATATATATATATGTATATATATATGTATATATATATATATATGTATATATATATGTATATATATATGGGGGAGGGGTGAGAGATATGGCAAATTAGTTGCTTTGTACTTGACCGATAAAGACAGGATTATTCCTTTTCAACATTGTGATTGGTAATTATTTTCTAGAAAGAAACATTTAACTTACATCCAATAAATCTGATTTGAGCCGGTTGGTAAACAAGTTTTTTTTTTATCAAAGGAAATTTTTTATGTGCTTTGTGTGTTGTTATACACACACACACATGTATATATATATATATATATATATATATATATGTATATATACATATATATGTATATATACATATATATGTATATATATACATATATATGTATATATACATATATATGTATATATATATATGTATATATACATATATATATATGTATATATACATATATATATATGTATATATATACATATATATATGTATATACATATACATATATGTATATATATGCATATATATATACATATATGTATATGTATATATATGTATATATACATATATGTATATAAACATATATGTATATATATACATATATGTATATATATGTATATATATATATATGTATATATACATATATGTATATAAACATATATGTATATATATACATATATGTATATATATGTATATATATACATATATGTATATGTATATATATGTATATATACATATATGTATATATACATATATGTATATATACATATACATATATATGTGTATATACATATATATATGTATTTATATATACATATACACATACATATACACACACATATATGTGTGTATATGTGTATATATATATAAATAGAGAGAGAGGGATATATATATATATATATATACATATACACATACATATACACACACATATATGTGTGTATATGTGTATATATATATATATATATATATAGAGAGAGAGAGAGAGAGATAGGGGAGAGAGACAGACAGACAGAGACAAAGAGAGAGAGAGAGAGATAGGATAGGTGAGGAAAAACTAGAAAATGCCGATAGGATGGAACCAGCATAGATAATACTAATCCATAAGAAATGAGACTGTCAGAAATATGTATATGTACTAGACCTTTTATCTTGTTAAAACTAAAAAAAAAAGCGATTAGCCCATTGACTTAGAATGAGTGTTTATGCCAAATTCATTTGTGAATATGATTAAATTCATGCACAATGTTGCATTAAATACCAATGCCTATTAATACCTACTAATCACCAACTGTGCATCGAAAGGATATCATAGTACATAGTTCGCTGCAGCTTATCATAGAAAAAGTCTATTAAACAGTTCGGCCACATCGGCCTTATAGTTTCTGGACAAAAGTGAAAGCAAATGTGATATTGTGCTGACTAATCTCTATTAACCTTTATTAGTCCATAAGTGTGCATTGAACGGATATCATGATACTTAGTTAGCTGCAGCTTATCATAAACAAGTCCAAAATCTCAGCCTCATTAACCCAATAGTTTCCAAGAACAAATTGAATAGATAAACAGACAGACAGATTAAAAGAAATATAATATCTATGTATCTATAAAAGTGTAATTGTCTTTCTGTGTGTGTCTGTATGTGTACATTTCCCTACCAAACTACTCTGTCAATTTTCAGTCTACAGAATCAAGATTTGACACAAGGAGTATTAAGATTTAGAAAAATCTTTTTAATCGGTTTTCGGCCAGAAATTTGTCTGCCACGGGGGGCAAAGTCTAACGATTTTACGTTTGAAAACTCTACTAAACTCCCCGGCTAATTTTGGGCCTGAACACTTGAAATTTTAGTTGTAGGTTACTTAGACATGGATAAAACTTTTTAATTTGATTTGAGCCCACAACAATGAATGTTAATGGGTCAAAATTGGGATCAATATTTATAAAATTTTAGTCTATATATATATATATATATATATATTGGAAAAAGATACTTATTCAATTATATTTCCCTATTTACTTATGCCAATCCTTTTATAAAGCTCGATGCATGTTAAATATAACTACAGAGCATATACAAATAAATAACAAAAAGTCCATACTCCAAATTTCAAGATTTTATTTATCTTACCGTTATTTCTTTCAGTATATTAAAATGTTAAATTCTTGACAGCACTTATTTATTGGCGCAGAAACAATCACATGATTATTATGTTAATTTCTATTATTTCCTGCTCTGAATCATCAGACGAATAAGAGCTCAGTAACTTTAAAAAGAAAAGAAGAAAAAAAAGAATTACATAAATCCGAAAAAATCCAAAGTAGTCGAAATTTTGTTTTATGATATTTATCTTTGATTTTTATAAAAATCAAAGATGGCGTAAATATAAAGAATTTAAAATATAGACATTTTGTCATTTTTATACGCAGACACAGAGAAAGACACTTATAGAGACAGATATATATATATATATATATATATATATATATATATATATATATATATATATATATATATATAATATATATATATATATATATATATATAATATATATATGTTTTTATTTGTTTTTGTTAGCGATACTCTTTGAACGAATTCAATTATTTATACGAAAGTGCATTTTTACCTAAATGCGAGTTGGGAATAATTTTCCCTTTGACCAATTTGGTACCCCCTTAATTTCGCTAGATTTCGAATCTCGCTAGATTCAGCCACTCTGATGAGTCGTGGACGACGAAACAAGTGTCAGTGGATAATTATATTTTAAAAATAATATATATATATATATATATATATATATATATATATATATCGGAATAAAATTGTGATTGAAGAAGAAGACACAGAGGAAGAAGAAGAAGAAGAAGAAGAAGAAGAAGAAGAAATGTAAAAGAAAAGAAAAAGTGGTAATATTACTGTTATATTATGATTTGCATAAGGGATATTATGGATATATTATGAATCCATGGAATCGCCGATGTCAAGTACAAATCTTACTGAATCTATTTTAGCCAATTATGAACTATAACCACTGGGAAAGGCATGTATCCACAAATTCTACTTAAGTTACAGTTAAAATTACAATTTGTGTTCAATTTATTGTATACAATTAACTAGTGTGTGCATTTGGATTCTTAATCCGGCAGGGGGATATGATGCGTCTAGTGTGTTAGGTATAAGTTAATGCTAAGTTCATGCTTGCATGCCTTCTCACTTCCAGCTAACACCGCTGGCTACCCGCGTGGTGAAAAGGGAGCAGCTATGCATAAGTCTTCCCTGCCAGTACATAGCTTCTCCATCATCAAGACTCCTACAGTGTCTCTACGTTGGCCACATTCAGTAACTGGGTGCCTTGCGGTCCCAGGCTAAAATTGTAACAGATCTCGGAGTCATAGGGGACCCCAGAGATAGTGCGTTATGGCCCACCAATGTGTGGACATGCCCTGGCACACTACCAACCCCTACCTCACTGTCTTGTGAGTGCCCTTGATTGGGCGAAATCTAGGGAAATCAACCCCAAAATCAAACACCACTAATTTGTGGGCCTTATTACAGCAAAAGGCTAAAAGATGGAAGCTCTGACTTCAAATCCTACTTATGTCTTGCAGGTTTCCTTAAAAGGCTATGGACCTCATCCAGAAAGAAAAGGTGTAGTAGCAGACACGATAGAGCGGTTGTTTACCTCACTGAAATTACTTTTGGCCAGAAGCTGTAACCTCCTCTGCTGCCAGTCATCGCAGGTTCGCTCCACTGGATATGAGCATTGGAGGTTCAGAAGGTCTACCTGATGCACAACAGATACTGCACTTAAACTGCGCAAGCAAGTTTGGAGCCAAGGTGGGAAGTCCTGTGGCGATGGAGTTAGACTACGCCAACACCGATGGATATGTCATTGAGGCCCCAACTAGTCATCGTTAAGACTGACGGACTGCATAATGATGATGATGACAATTTAATGGTCATTAAATAATCAAGAAAGGATTGATATACTACAAAGAAAATTAAACTAAACCAAAGAAACATTTGATGGAATTCTAATGAATTTCGTTTTAAAAATTTTCAATGTTTTGCAATTTTCAATGATTTGAGGGGAGGAGATATTTCTGAATAACCTCAATAGCGTTATCATAAATTTGTTACATTTTGATTTGATGCCTCTGTCCAGTCTCGAAAGACAAAGGATACCCACTGTAGGGATAGCTGCGCATGTAATTGGGTGGCAAGGGTTGCACAATTCCTAACCACATCTCTCCTGAATCGGCACTAGTAAGAAGTCCAGGACGACTGGAAACAATGCCGAGATAAGCGGAGAGCACATACATCACCTGGAATTCCCAAATAGTCACCCATTTAGTACTGGCCAGGTTCATCGTTGCTTAACTTTGGTGTGTCAAACGTGATTGTGCCGTATTTTACATTTTTGTAACATACGCAGGAGATTGTATTAGTGTGACTGCAAGAGTAAGGAGTGGCTGGAATATATCCAGGGAACTTCTGCCATTGCTTTACCGCTGTCGACCAAGAGAAGAATCTATCAGGCATGTGTATGCAGTCTGATGATGCATAGAAGTGAAACCTACACAGTGAGGGTTGAGGACATGCGTTGCATGGAGATAAATGATATGAGAATGATGCAATGGCCGGGCAAGTACAGCACATTTACGTTGACACACTGATTCTCGCCAGATCACCGAAGGTAAGCAACGTTGAGATGTCTAATACCAAATGGGTGACTATTTGGATAGGCTAGGTGTTGTATGTACCTTTCTGGGGAGTTTGAGCATGCAGCCAGCACCCTTGCCTCGAAAAAAGAACTTCTTGCTATAAAAGCATTTACAAAGTTGTGGATAGCCTATGCCCTCCAGGGGCTCAAGGCTATGGATAGATGTGGCAATGGACGTGCAATGTGAGTTTTAAAGACAAGTTTAGATCTGATGACCTCAGAGGAAGATTAAATTTAGATAGTATAGTGAGATATGTGTAGAACAGAAAATTCTATTAATATGATCACATTATAAGAATAGATTAGAGTTCTTGGGTTAATATATGCAGAACAGTTGAAATAGTAGGGTCGGTTTGCAGGAGAAAGGTAAAGAAAATATGGGAGGACGTGATAAGAATGGATTTCAGAAAAAAATAGGAAAGAAGGATAAATAAAATCATGACCAGAGATGGGTTTCTTTAAAAATTTATTTCTTTAAAGCCGTTCAATACATGTCGTCTATAAGACAGATATTAAATCAATGGAAATAATAAATTAAGTCGTCACCGTCACCGCCACCACCGTCGCCGCCGTCGCCACCACCACCACCACCACCACCACCACCACAACAACAACAACAACACATATTTTAAGAAATGTAAATAGACCAGCAAAGCGTGCTCAGATTTGCTTGGCTCCATCAGGAGTACCAAGAGCAGTAAGGATTAATCCTTCTTATATAAAAGAAACAACTTTTGCTGTTTCAAATCCTAGCAAAAAAAAATAAAAATATTATTACAAGGAACATTTTACGAGTTTTTTGTATTAGCATATACGAGTACGTTGGAAATTGTCCAGGAAATTGCAAATATAATCTGATGAATGCGATACTGACTAAACGCTGAATTGTATAACGTGAAAGATAAAACCGAAATTGGTTGCCAAAATTTCTCATGGCGACCTCCTTTGTCCGACCCAGTTTCTATTTTTACTTTTGATTAGGCTGATTTGATTTAATCAGCAAATTATTTTTTTTATTCCGCTTGTATCACATTCTTTAATTAAATTCTTCACTTCCAATATCACAATCCCAATTATGTACATTTTTTTTTTTTATTATCCACAGCTTTGTTAGCTTATTCAACTTCATTATCAGCGTGATATAGATATAGATAGCTGGGGAGATGTGGATTATCTCCCTTTTTCTGACATTCTCAAGAATGAAGAGGAGAGGCCATATTAGCTGTACAGTCTTACAGAATGTTTACTTTTACTTCGTCTGTATTTTTGAACTGAATAATTGTTTGTTCGGATGTTTTGATTATGGGGCCTTGTTTCATAGATATATATTGAACAGTACAAGAGATGTGCAAGTTGGGATTGATTTGGCTTAGAAGGCACTGACTCAGTTGGATAATATTTGTAAATCAGATCAAAGATGGAGGCTAAAAATCCAGTTATCCGTTGTCTTTCAATAAACTATGCGGACATTTCATCTCCATTTAAAAAATATTACATTTATTCTAAACAAACTCTAATAGCAATCACCCAAAAGATTTTAAATGTAGAACTCATAAACTTTTTTCACTACAAAATAAATGCTTAACCAAAAACATTATTCACCAAGCCACAATATTTACCCCCAAAAAACATAAAGAACAAAAAGTATTACGTGAGTATCATAACCATAGATTTCCAAATCAAATATTAAGGGCATAAATGCATATCCAATACTAAAAAGCGACGAATTACTAGGAGCGCAAAAAAATAATCGAATGGAATACAGTATGACAAGCCAGTACATGTAAAAATTTAGACAACCTGCGCAGATTTTGTCTGAATAGAACATTTGAAATTCTAAATTTTAAAGATCCCAAAACATTATTAAACTCAAAGAGTGAAATAGTAAACAACTGTATACATGGGATAAATTTTACTTTAGTAAACAACAAATTAGTTTAGGATAACAATATATAAGAAAAGTAACATAAAATAATTAAATAAAGTAACAAACTAAAACACCGAAAATTAAAAAATTACAAAGATCAAGATATAAAAATGAGGTCATCTATTATTTCGACATATTCACAAAAGAGTGAGTTATCACTATACAATACAGAAGAGGAAGTAAAAGTCAGATAAACTTTTGTTTGAGACGTTTTGCCATTTGGTGTGGCTCTGGAAGGAAAATACGGACATAAAGATGCGTTAGAAAAGGTCAGATATATTGAAACAAACAAAAAAAAACAGCAGAAACAAGGATCAACAATCCTAGTAAGTACCGCCAATATGGCAGACTCCATAAAAACACTAATCATACCGAGAGTCAAAACTTTATAATTTATACAAAGAAGAGTTCATATCTTGTATATGTGTGTAGCACTTAATGAAAACTTAAATTCGCGGAATAGAATAGAATAAAATTGTTTGGTGAGCTAGCTAAACCAAATATATTTACTTATTTCCACAGATCCAGTAATTTACAGTGAAACCTGACGAGCACACCATTTGTTTGAGACAAAATATAGTCAGGTTTCGGCGCAGTTTTCTTAATCTGTGTTACTTAATAAACTTTCTTGTGTGCGGTACTGGGCACGGTTGCTCATGTCGTAGAATACTCGCCTCCCAAGCAAAATATTCATGTTTCGAACCCAGAGGTTAAGTAACCAATTCAGTTTAATGAGGTTAATGCAAAAGTTTTCAATACAAAGTAGAACAGGGTATACTTTTTATTTGTTTTTACATAAGCAGTAATATGTTGCTACACAGTCATGAGCATGTTTCGGTCAACTAATTACCAGTAACTAGAAACCTCTTCAAGTGATGCGGCTTAGACAAAAGCAAACTTTGCTTTCGTATAAGCTGCATCGCCTGAAGAAGTCTTTAGTTACTGATAACTAGTTGACCTATGCGTTCTCTCTCTCTGTGTGTGTGTATATATATATATATATATATATATATATATATATATAGATATATAGATATATAGGATGACGATGATGAGAATAATGGAAATACTATTCCCACAAAATAGAGAAAGAAAGGAACAAAACGAGTTATGTGTACATAAACGTTTCGTTTTCATTTCATCCAGAGGAAGTCTCGAAATAAAGACAAAACGTTGCGATGCACATCATTCGGTTTGTTCCTATTTATTTGTGTGTGTGTGTGTGTGTGTTGAATATTGAGTCCCAAATGAAATATGTTTTTCTTTCATAAAATGTTTTTTTCCCTATTATTTTGTTTATTTAAAATGTTACTTTTTGGAAGAACTGGGAATAAAAGGTGTGGCAGGATAAGCTTACTTGAGGACACGATTAGCAAAAACAGAATCTCCCCTTCCCTATCCTCTAACTTCTGGGGAGCCTAAATACTTATTTATCTCTACTAAGCTGCCTGAACATCGAGACCCAGATTCTTTTACATGGCCCTCCTAGTGTCCTCCTTCACTCGATTACTCTCTACTTGCATCTGTTTTTTCGTTCTTTTTTCTTTCTCTCTCTTGGAAATGTTACCCCTTCATATTCGTCTCCCATACGAACTGGGGCTCAAGAGACACGCCACAAACGTCCCTCATCTATATTTGCCGCCCGCCCCTTAAACAGACATACCTAGATCTCCTAGCATGATTTTGTGTCAGTCACCTTAGCAATATAACTTAACCTCAAGTTAAAACAGGGAACTTTAGTTTCACCTGTTAAAATCAATATGGGTTTACAGTTTGGCTCGACTCAAAACAAAAATAGACTTTTATTTTTCTTTGTTTATAAGAAATGAAAATATTTTGCCAATGTTTCCGTTTCTTTTCTTATAGTTGTGTTTTAGTCATTTATTTTATTTTTTGCGATGCATAATTCAAATAAAACATCTTTTTTGTTTTTATTGTTTATTTATTTTTTTTTTTTTTTTGAAAAAAACATCTTTTTTATAACAAAACAATCTTCTGGACATTTTTTTTGTCACTTCGTGTTTTGTAAAATACTAAAATTTTCGATTTGAAAGAGAGGGTCAGTGCCCATAACCTCAGCCGTGTCAGCCGGTTTTAATATTTATTAGACACATGAACTGTTCAAATCTTTTAAACTTTTATTACAACATTTACATATGCTTTCTAATTGTTGACACTGAGTGTAGACGTGTTCCCTATCGTACTTGACCCCAGAAGTTTCTGTGGACACAAGGAAAACAATAAATCAATCATCAAGAGGGAAATCAATCAGTAAGAGACAAACAGTTACTTACGAGTGTAAACTCTGTGTCAAAATGACGAAAAACATGCTTTCCCAGTGTTTACACTAATATTCATAAGTAACAAAGCGTGGATGCGCATATTGCAGCTGTATGCAAATGACCGAGCTGTGTGTGAGATTACGTCATCGCAGGGAAAAAAGAAAAAAGATTATAAAAAGAACGTTTGCAAACCGATGAACACGTTAGAGATTCGTGGGTGACGTCACGGCCGAGACGAACAGTCACGTTTGGCTGGAGAAAGAGAAATAAAGGCATTTTCTTAAAACTTGAAACATTGAGTTGAATTTCTTTCTTTTTCTTTTCTTATGCTCCTTGCCACGGAGTCTACAACATGTTGGGTCTCTGTGTATTAAAGACTAGGTTTCACATATTTATATAAACGCGTCTCAATCGATCGATGAAAAAAAAAAGAAATAAGAACTAAAATAAACGTCACAAACCGGAAAGTTAAAAAAGAAGAAAAAATCTTATCAATCAATAATGAAGGTGGGAAGAAGAAAAGACAAAGCAAACGTCTCACACAGGAAAGTTAAAACAGAAAGAAAAAACTTATCAATCGTTAATGAAACAAGAAAAGAGAAAAAAAAAGAAAAAAAGATGTTTCATAATGTAAATAGCGAGAATGATTTCTTTTCGAATTCATTTCAGACAAAGGGGAGTGTCTGACTTGCTATTTGTTTCCTCCTTTTTTTCTAAACATTTGAAATAGTTTCATCAGACATTTTTATTCACTAACTTTTACATGATGGGATAGAAATTAAATAGACACAAATAAATACACATTGATCTTTATTATAGAAAAAAAAGTGTCTCAAATCTAATATCGCCTTCATTATTGGCCAAGTTCCACCCTCTGTCCTCTCGCCGCACTGTTGCATCCTAGGGCCTGTTTTATAAGTCTTGCAAATGTTATTCATAGCACATATGCACCCTCGACGGACATACTCATGACAAGAAGCAAAATTCCACTATTTCAGTGTCGAGGTTCCTAGCTGCCGGAAAGCCTTCTAATCTCATATTTTCTTCCCTCGAACTGCTACATTTTGGAATTCCCTTCCTGTTTCTTGTTTCGCTGACTCTACGAACATGTCGTTGCTCAACTCCCACACAGTCCCTTTTTAGACATGATGACAAATAATATCCCCTTACATCCAAGTTGTAACATGCCTTGTTTGGGGTGAAAGAGTAAAACAATAATATATATTTATTCAATTGTATGCGCATATAAATTAATGTATATGTGTATACATCCGCGTGCATGCGTATCCGCTTTGCTTTTATGAGTATATATATATATATATATATATATATATATATATATATATATATATATATATATATATATATATATATGCAAGTAAATATTGTTACATTTGTGATTGACAATTAGCTTACATTCGTGAACCGGTGTGTGTATTGACACAAACAGTTGCAAAATAGATGAGAGTTCAAAACATGCCAGGGAGATGGATTCCTCAGACACAACAAGTTAAAGAGGGCAATAAAACAAGAGTAAATTTGATTAAGTCCCCCTCCCCTCTGCAAACCTGGCACCAACCAGCAACTCGTATAACAACCATCAAGTTTCGTAAGAAATGAGAAAACAAAACAACAACAAAAAACTACGATGCAAAAGAAGTAAAGCAACGGAAGATGTAGAGCTCATATAAATAAATGAAATAATCACTTGGTCAAAATTAAAAGAAAACAAACACAACAAAAACAAAAAAAGGGCAACAACTCATAAAAGGAAATTAAATTAAAACTAAAACGAATAACCAACAATAAAGTGGGGAAAACAGAAAAGAAATAAAGTCGTAAACGAGTCGTGCTGACAGTTTGGCGAGACAGCTAACATATTCGGTGGGTTGCTTATTATCTTTTGCGAATGTCTTATTATTCTTCGACCGTACGTTTTAATAAGAAGGGCAGAGGTTTACATAGATGTTCACCTTGTCGCGAGTTTATTTGTTCAGATTTTGTTTCATTTCTGTTTACCAACCTAATGCCTCACTTTTACAAAACCCTTTTCATGGGGGCTTTGTTTTATCACCTTCGCATCTCTCTCTCTCTCTCTCTCTCTATATATATATATATATATATATATATATATATATATATATATATATACACACACACACACATTATCGTTACATTTCAATATGCAAATATTTATTTTTCATGTAAAACAGCTCCTCCAGCATGTTAAAATTTCGGTGCATTTTTTACAGATCCGTTTCGTTATGGAGAAACGAATAGTTATTATTATATCAATACTGTCTATTTTCGTGCATGTACTCTCAGAAAAATTAGAAATTCCTTGCTTAGAGACAAAAAAAAATATGCATGACGATATAAGGATGCAAGAAGAAAACAGTTCATAAAAGACTCAACATCGTGTGTTTGTTCCGGCAGCTATTTTTGTTAATATATGCTCTGTTCTTTTATTTAACATACATTGAGCTTCTAAGCAAGCGGGATTTGTATATATAGAGAAAAAAATATAATTGAAAAAATATATTTTACCAAAACAATATATATATACTAGCAAAGATACCCGTGCTTCGCACGGAGCTTTGTTGCGCACTCGGGTACCAAAATCTGTGGGCACCTTTCCAGTAAGTTGATGTTGTAAGAGCAACGATTGCATAAGGTGATTAACATTTTAACTACCTCTTGTAGTGACTGAAATTCAATCAGGAACTTCACAAAACATTTTCATCAAAAAGGAAGGTTACTTGATGTTACATAGTAAATTTTTCATTGAAGTAATTTTCAACTCTTGCTTAAATTTTATCTTGCACATTCAATACTAAAAACTTACCACAATCAGATCATGTCAGTTTTTCCTCATATCCATTTCTCGAACTTTTCACTAAAGAGCCTCAGGGTAAACTACATTTCTGCTGCTTTGATTTGGAGCCAGAATGCAGAGTTTTTCTGAACTTCCTGTCCGGCTGATGGAGACGTAGAACATACCGTGACTGAAGCAGTCTGATGTCAAGTCTACGCCAATGGTGTTAAATGTCTGACCTTGACTTTTGTTTATGTTCATTGCAAAACACACCTTCACAGGAAATTGGAGTCTCCGGAATTTAAATGGAAGTACTGAGTCCGATGGAACTAAGGGGATCCTTGGCAGTAGAACGGTTTCGCCTTTGTAGAGACCACAGGAAATAGTGGCCTCAAGTACATTGGTGTGCAATCTGGTGATAACACATCTGGTTCCGTTTGTTGTTTTTGGCGGTTCCAAGGATCGAAGAATCATGATTGGCGATCCAATTTTGAGATTTAAAATGTGTGGAGGCATTCCAGATATCTCCAAAGAGTTTAAAAACTCCACAGGGTAGTGAACAGCTTCATATTCATTAGTAGCTGAATCAACTAACTTGTATTGCTTTGTGTCTCCTGGAAATTCATCCATTATTGAATTGTTCAAATGATTCACATTGCTGTTTAATGGCGAAATAATAGCCCTCTCAGCAAGCCAATCCGGTGATTTTCCATTGTTTTGCAGGTCTGGGTACACTTTGTCTTTCAGTTGCTTCTGATTACCGACACATTTACCAAGCGCAGTTGGAATCTTAATTGTGTCAGGTGAAGAAGTGATAGGAAACTGACCATTACCGATTTGGAGAAGCAATTTTGAGAAGTCTGCTGCAGCTGTGTTATCAGAGATATAGGCTCTCATATTAGTAGTCAGTCTCTTCACTATAACGTGCCTCCAGAGATAGGATTGTTTCAAACTTGCATTGACAATGTTAGCCCTTGTGCCATTTTTAACCACTGGGAGGATTTGACGGAAATCACCGCAAAATAAGGTTGTTTCCTGTGATGTCTTGCAGTGTTCGGTCAATTGCTTCATAAGCACTCTTGTGCGTCATTGGGGCTTCGTCTACAATGATTGCAGAGGTGTCTCTAATTACATTTGCCAAGGCTGAGTTACCAGTAATTTTGCAAACTGGCTGATCCATTCGATGAGTATCCAAGGGTACTTTAAAAGTGCTGTGAAGAGTGCGGCCACCTTGTAGTAGAGTAGCAGCAATGCCACTGAATGCTGTTGCAAGCACAATCTTTCTCATGGATCTAATCTTTGCAAGGATCAAATTGATTACAAAAGTCTTGCCCGTACCACCTGGAGCATCAAGAAACATCATGTTTTTGTTCATTTCACCTTGTGCTTCCAACATTGCCATGAATGAATTGTAAACTTCTCTTTGAGAATCGGTCAGTTTTTCTTGCATATTTTCTGCTTGTAGGGAAGTTCTTCAAGATTATAAGTAACTTCACGTTGATACTCTCTCGCGAGTCTTTCATCTCTCCCTTGCATTGGTGCAGGTAATCCATAGCTTGCCAATGGTTGACCGCACATAAGGAGAACTTTTTCTTCAATTAGACAAAGAGTTTTATTGTAGATGTCCTCATTAAAATCTGCTTCTGGATTGTTAACTTCTTGCCTGTATCTGTGAAGAATGTCTTCAGATATTACATCACGAAAAGCCATCCAGATCTCAAGAGGATTTCTTGGCTCACAGGCTGTTAAAATTATCACAAATAGGCTTCGCAAATTTGAAGGTGATTGAGTGGCACTTGCCTCTCCTACTGCTTGATGCAAGTGATGGTCATTTTCTAGAAGGCCTCGAGCAAGGCACGCTGCTCTGTATGTTTCAAACACCTGACCATTGTATGCTCGCAAATTTTGAAATGAAGTTGGACCAGCAACCTCATTGAGCAACAGGCGTAAGAAATAACACTCCCCTGCTTTTGGACTAATCGTGTAGATTCTCCCAATGCATGGTGCCTTCCATACATCATCATTTTCAGTACCTTCAACTTGTACCCCACGCATTCTTCTCATCCATTTCTTTGTCGATTTGTTCCAAGTGTAAAACTCAGGGACTTCTACGTATTTGAGACCCCTTGCAAAGTCATCCTCATGGCAGAGTTGAAAAAATGCTGTCAAAGTTGTGGCAGGCGGTGGACCTTGGGCTCGTTCCAGAGCAGTATCAGCTGAGAACATGACACGCTGCCCATTTTCAAGATGAACAGAAAGTTGTACAATTGGGGGGAAATGTTCATGGATGGGATGTTCCAATATCCTCCAGGCTGCCTCTGAACTGCCGACATACCTTGCATTCTGGAACTGCTGGATCTCATCCACAATGTGACTTTGTACTTGGCCTTGTTGGTTAGCTGCTCCATCAGTTCTTTGTAGTTAAAACACTGCTTGATCACATCCTTTATTCACGTATTTGAGGACATATTTGATGCTTTGGATCGAGCTGCAAATTTCTACGTTAATGTGAGCGTTGAACTGCTGAAGGAGGACCTTGTTGTACGGAACAATCCACTGGTTTGTTATTTCTTGATTAACATACCGACCATTTCTCTTCATCCTTATTGTACCAGTCTGGCCTCCATCTTCTGGTTTTCTTCGCCTGTACTTGGGGTAAGAGTCTTGGCCTTGCTTGGTACACTGAAGAAATTCTTTTGGGTATTTTTTGGAACATTTGTTGTCAATCATACATGGACAATTTGGATTAAATGGTCCACAAGGTCCATGCACCATATGTGCCATCACTTTAGCATGAAGATCAGGATCTTCCTCTTTGTCAGGGATCTCTGCAGATATGCAGAGATCCATTTTTTCTGGTAGAAGTTTGTCCTCTGGGGCCTGCCAGGTGAGGATGTGTGCATGCGGCAGTCCTCTTTTTTGATATTCAATACTGTACAGGAAAGCCCTCAACCTGCCAAATCCTCCCTTTTTAATAAATTCAAGTAACTTTTTTAGCTTCTGCCTGAAAACCCTGGCAACAATATCTGGACGATCCTGAGGGTCTTGCCATTGAAGACAATTTTCTGTAATTTCTGTCCACTTTGGATTTGTTGTGAACGTGATGAAGAGGTCGGCTTGGCCCATTCGCCGAACATATGCCATGGCATCACTTTGACGCTCAAACATGTATCGAGGGCCTCCTGTATAAGTTGTCGGAAGTACAACTCGTTGACCAAACTGTTCTGGATTCCCATCCTCCCTAAGAATTGAATCTCTCAAGTTGCTATAATTGTCAGCTCTCAGGGTCTGTTGCTCACGCCTCAGGAACTGTAAACGTTCTGTTTCAATCTTGCAGTACACATCCACCAGCCATTGTTGAAATAGCATTCGGTACCAGAGAAAATAGTTTCCAGGCCGAGTCATTAAATGGTACGAATAAAATTGCTGTTGGGTAACTTTTCGCCCATTGGATGCCTTCATGTAGATGTTGTAAGATGGAGAACCATAGGGGTACATTAACGGGTACATTAAAGTATCGTAGAGGGGATGTAGTTCGGAGATCCATTTTAATGTATCATTTCTAAAACGCAAGACAATATCCCGGTTAGCTGTTGGTTCATTCTCCATTAATATTCCAATCTCATACGTTGTTGTTGGAGCATTGAATCGCCGTGGATGCTCTTCTTGCGGCCTTAGGTCTTCCCTTATGACAACTTTATGTTCTACCAAGTGTTCTTCTTCAATCCTCTCCTTTGTTGTTTTCAGCTGACAAATAAAGCTGTTGTTCTCATGTAAAAATTCAGTCAGACTTTGGAGAATGTCTCTATTGAGTCTACTGTCACGTCCCCGATTATGTAGTTCCTCTTCCAGACTATCCAAGAAGTAGACTTGAATAAACTTTGCTGTTTCATCTTCAGGTGGTAAAAGACTCCCAATCTGGTGGCAAACCTGGCCTCGAATTCTAAAAGAAGGATTCCACCCATGTACTGCCGCAATTTTGTGACCAAATGATGTCATTGCAAAACAATTGTTATAACTGCGTAGATTTTGCAGAAAATCTTTAGAGATGGGACCATTGCCGGAGAGCAAATGTTGAAGCAACTGAGGCAGTGGTGGAAAGCTATCAAGCACAACTTTGCCAGAAGAAGAACAACAACCAGGGGTTTCTCCTTTAAATTTTACAGCTGAGCAATGTTGACATACTTTGTCCATTTTTCCTATATCAGCTGGAGTGAGAGAGTCATTTTTGTTGTAGAGCAATCCTTTTCTATTGCAGTGTTCTATTTCATGGTGTCTCAAAGCAGTCATTCGTTGTCTAGCTGGCTCGTTTTCTGTCAATTGCTGGGGCAAAGTCATACTCTCTCTCCATGCAGCCTCTCGTTGTTGCCCTTGGTATAGGCGAAAGCTTCGTTGGGTTTCCGATTCATTCTGATGTCGTTGAGCCACTCTCAACTCACCTTGTGTACGTCTACTTACCTCATATAATTCATTCGATCGTAATATTGCTTCTCTTTCCAGTGCATATCTTTGCCTTTCTTGAATTTCATCTTGTGATGAATTTAACCGCCTTACAGCATGTCTAGTTCTGTCAGCTTCACGTTGGGTTTCTCTTTCCAAATCTGACAGTCTTGCTCTCCTTTCTCTTTGACGTATTCTATTAAGTTCTAGACGTCTTTCTCTATCTGAATTGTTTTCATTGGAGCGAATTGCAGCAACTCTTAGTCTATTAGCTTCCAATCTTTCCATTCTTTCTTCCTCACTTTCGTTTCTACTTCGTTTGGGTGGCATAATTTCGGTTTTAAACGGAATTGTTTAACGATATTAATGATTGTAAATTAATTAAGCGTAAAGGAAATGTATACTAACTGAAATGGACGAACTATAAATAATATTTCTGAATAGTACAATTATAAACAATTATATTGTACCTATTTACTATGCCTCCCTAAGGGACAGAGTTAGACACCAGGGTCGTTTTTTAACGTGGAGAAAAGGTACAAAAATAAAAATTGTCTCAGTCGTGAAGGATTTCTCCTCCACCGAAAGAGAACAAGAAAATGAAGTGCAGCATCTGAAGAATAGATGGTATTTATTTGCTCCCCCACCGAGCAAATTAGGCACAAGGCCAATTTTTAATGTGAGGAGTGAAGGGAGGGGGAAGGGAAAAAGGGGACCAGCTCCCGATAGGTGGGAAATGGGAGCTGGTTAAAGGTCAGGCATGTGGGGTTGCCCCCACATCTGGTCTTTGCTAGTTATAGCTTGCAGCATCTGAAGAACAGATGGTATTTATTTGCTCCCCCACTGAGCAAATTAGGCACAAGGCCGTTTTTAATGTGAGGTAAAAACCAGCTCCCCTAAAAGTAGGCAAAAAGGTGGCACTCTGGTTACCAAAAATAATAATTGTCCCAGTATAGAGGGTTTCCCCTCCATTGACTGGTACAAATTATCTTAAGTGCAGCATCTGAAGAACAGATACTACACTTTGATCTTGACCAAAAGGAATGAATAAAAGCGACCTACGTGTGACTCATTACTTCCGGGTGTAAACGTCACAGTCTAAAAGTAATAATTAAAAAAAAAAAGTAAATGTAAAATAAATGTAATACCAACTTAGGTTAACTAAGTAAACAGTACAATTAAAACAGTTCTATTAAAACAAATAATTACTAAGATCTAGGTAATTGTTAGTCTCATTGTTATGGTTTTAAAGAAAAAAATGTGTAAAAAAAAGTTCTGCTTTTGTGAGTACGTGTATTTCTTTTAAATTACATAACCTTTTTATTTTATTATTTATATCTCTTTTAAATTTATATATTTTGTTAGTAAACTGGAAGAAATTCAGTTGAATAAAACCTTGTTCGTGTTCTTTACGTTAAACTCATATTTTTATAAAAGGTTCATCCGGTTTAAAAAAAGCACTAAGTTTAAATAAGACTGGAAATAACTAATTCAATATATAAATAGAAAAATGAAATAAATATAAGCTTTAAGTCTTAAGATAGTAATAATCAAAATGTAATAAATTATTTGTAGTTCAAATCTATGATAAACAGGCTTTCGAAATAGGCTCGACCAGAAAGATTAAATTGGAACGAAATTATAATCTCCGTGCCATTTTCAAAACAACCCCACAAAAGTAACGATATCCTGCAGTTGGTTAAATGACAATGGTTGTAAGAAAAATGTAAAAGAAAATGCGCTTATCTGTTTATTTTGACCTGTTTTATTTAATTAAAAAAAATTGGCTATAACTGGAAGAGAGCGTTATGTTTTGGGGGTTGTTTAAAAAATAGAATGGAAATAAAGTTAGTTCCGTTTTAATTGTGTTTAATTGCGGCAAGCGCTAACAAAATCGAAAAATCACTGTTTACATTCGAAATGTTAACTTTTATAGGTTTACAGGTTTGCTGACAAGGCTGGGGGTGTTTAATACAA